>NW_020664420.1:60196535-60272569 GCF_002925995.2 Terrapene triunguis | reverse complement strand
CTCTGAGTACGGTTATCCAGCCAGTTATGCACCCACCTTATAGTAGCTTAATCTAAATTGCATTTGCCTAGTTTATCGATAAGAATATCATGCGAGACTGTATAAGACGGTTACTCACCTTTGTAACTGTTGTTCTTCGAGGTGTGTTGCTCATATCCATTCCAATTAGGTGTGCGCGCGCTGCGTGCACGATCATCGGAGAAATTTTCTACCCTAGCAACACCCAGTGGGTCGGCTGTGGAGCCCCCTGGAGTGGCGCCTTCATGACGCTGAATATATACCCCAGCCGACCCAGCGCCCCCTCAGTTCCTTCTTGCCGGCTACTCCGACAGTGGGGAAGGACGGCGGGTTTGGAATGGATATGAGCAACACATCTCGAAGAACAACAGTTACAAAGGTGAGTAACCGTCTTTTCTTCTTCGAGTGCTTGCTCATATCGATTCCAATTAGGTGACTCCCAAGCCTTACCTAGGTGGTGGGGTCGGAGAGAGACATCGCTATGTGCAAAACCGCTGATCCGAATGCAGCATCGTCTCTGGATTGCTGTACCAGCGCATAGTGAGCGGCGAATGTGTGGACTGACGACCAAACTGCAGCTCTACAAATGTCCTGGATTGGAACTTGAGCCAGGAAGGTGGTCGAGGAGGCCTGGGCCCTCGTGGAGTGAGCGGTGAGGCGCGGCGTTGGGACGCCGGCCAGGTCATAGCAAGCACGAATACAGGATGTGATCCAAGAGGACAAGCACTGTGAGGAGACCGGTGAGCCTCTCATCCGGTCGGCCACTGCAACAAAGAGTTGTGTCGTCTTCCTAAACGGCTTTGTACAATCAATATAGAAAGCCAGGGCCCTGCGTACGTCCAAGGAATGCAAACGCTGGTCTTGGCGAGTAGCGTGTGGCTTAGGATGGAAGACTGGGAGAAATATATCCTGGTTCACGTGAAAAGGTGAGACCACCTTGGGAAGAAAGGCAGGGTGGGGGTGAAGCTGCACCTTGTCCTTATGGAAAACAGTGTATGGGGGCTCGGACGTAAGCGCCCTGAGTTCAGAAACGCGCCTTGCTGAGGTGATGGCTACAAGGAAGGCTGTCTTCCAGGATAGGTACAGGAGTGAACAGGTAGCCAATGGCTCGAACGGAGGCCCTGTGAGCTTGGAGAGAACGAGGTTGAGATCCCACGTCGGAACGGGCTGGCGTTGCTGTGGGTACAGTCGGTCTAAGCCCTTGAGGAATCTAGCGACCATCGGGTTTGAGAACACAGAGGAAGCGAGTTCTCCTGGGTGGAACGCCGAAATAGTGGCCAGGTGAACTCTGATTGAAGATATCGCCAAGCCCTGCTGTTTTAGGGATAGGAGATATTCAAGTATAAGAGGAATAGGCGCCTGCAAGGGGGGCGTGGCTCTCTGCTCACACCAACAGGAGAATCGTTTCCACTTGGCTACATAAGTGGTCCGTGTAGAGGGCTTTCTACTTCCCAGCAGAATCTGTTGGACAGAATGCGAGCATTGCCGCTCTGTCCGATTCAGCCATGGAGCATCCACGCTGTGAGGTGGAGCGATTGCAGGTCGGGGTGACATAGTCGGCCGTGGTCCTGAGAGATGAGATCTGGACACAGGGGAAGTGTGATCGGTGTTTGAACCGATAGCTCCAACAGTGTGGTGTACCAGTGCTGCCTTGGCCAAGCTGGGGCGACTAGAATTACCCGTGCCTGGTCTCTGTGTAGCTTGAGCAGTACCCTGTGAACCAGTAGACCCTTGAGTCCTGGGGAACCAAGTCTTTAAATTTCCCCATAGAGTTCCATGAATTAAAGTTGTAGCGGCTCTCAAGAGCGCCTGCTGGTTTGCCGCTCTGAGTTGCAGACCTCCCGCTGAATACACTTTACGCCCGAACAAATCGAAGCGCTTAGCATCCTTCGATTTGGGCGCTGCAGCCTGCTGGCCGTGGCGCTCTCTTGCATCCACCGATGAGACCACCAGTGAACACGGTGGGGGATGAGTATATAAGTACTCATAGTCCTTGGAAGTACTTCCTTTCCACCCCTCTGGCTGTGGGTGGAATAGAGGCAGGAGTTTGCCATATTGTAGTGGCATTAGCTTGAATCGTCCGAATCAGAGGTAATGCCACCCTGGATGGGGCATCAGCCAAGAGGATGCTCACCACCGGGTCCTGCAGCTCTACTATCTCCTCCGCCTGGAGATCCATATTACGCGCCACCCTACGTAATAGGTCCTGGTGGGCACGAAGATCTATCGGGGGTGGGCCCGAGGCTGTTGTGCCCGCCACCGCCTCATCTGGGGAAGATGAGGATGCCGCCTCAGGTGGCAAGGGGTCTAACGGAGGGTCCTGCTCTAAGGGTCCCTGAAGCGGAGCATCGCCTGCCCCTGGGTCCAGGGCCTCAGGTGGTGTAGGCATTGGAGCCTCCATGCCCCCTGGGGGAGGACGGGAGATGGTGGCCTCCGGGACCCTGGGCTCAGAGCGTGCCGAGCGGGAGGCTGATGGTGGAGCCCCCTGCGCCTGGTGATATGCCCAAGGAGTCCAGAACGACCAGTGCGTAGGTCCCTGCGCAGGGTCCTCCGCCACCTCATGCCAGTGGCCCAAGTCAGCTGCAGCAGCCTGACCCTGAGGAGGGTATGCCGATCTCGAGGCCCCGTCGGAGGAGCGAGACGCTGATCTCGAGGGCCAAGGCAGTGCCGAACGCGTCGGAATTGGCTCAGGACGATACAGTGCCGATCGGTGCCGGTCCGCAGGTGATCGGTCCCTGCGCGGTGCCGGTGAACAGTACCGGGATCGGTGCCGGTGGCTATGTCGGTGCCGAGATCCGGATCTGGACCTAGACGACGACGACCGCGAGTAGACATGGTACCGGGAGTGGCCCCTCGAACTGGAGCGGCGCTCGTACCGGTGCCGAGAACTACGTCTTGAGTCCGATCGGTACCGATGATTGTGACGGTGCCGAGACGTAGACCGGTGCCGCGAAGATGATCTTGGCCGCGAGTACGACCGGTGCCGAGGCAATAGTCGTCGCCGGGACTGCGAGCGGCGCCGGGACCTGCTCCGAGACCTGGAGCGGTGCCGTGAGTCCAAGTCCTGAGACGGCGGGCGTACAAGGGCAGGCTTGCCCCTGGATTGCACTGCGCGAGGAGCCGACGGTGCTGGTAGTTGGGACGGCGCCGGCTCCGTGAGAGCAATAAGGTCTCTCGCCGTTGCGAAGGTCTCTGGGGTGGACGGAAGGCAAGGCTCCACCGCCGACCGAGGTGGTGATCCAGTCCGCACCGGACTCAACGGCCGCGGTGCCGGAGTCGACAGTGTAGCAGGCACTTGCTTCTGGAGCTCTAAAGGCGGACGCGGCTCTACCCCCGGCACCGGGGGAGCCGGCATCTGGAGGACAGCAGTCTCCTGCGCCTTACGGGATTTCTTGTGTCCCGGAGACAAGGAACTGCGTCGAGGGCCCTGTGGCGGGCGCGGTGCCGAAGGAGGCTGGTGCCGTGAGGCCTTGTCCGATTCTGCCCGCGGTGCAGTACCGGTCGGTGCCGCAGGGGCGCTGCGCACCGAGGCGCTCAGTGCCGGGGCTGGGCGCGCCGAGGGAGGATCCGGGCTAAGTGCTGCCTCCATGAGGAGTTGCCTAAGCCTAAAGTCCCGCTCCTTTTTAGTTCTCGGTCTGAAGGCCTTACAGATCTTGCACTTATCTGTCTGATGGGACTCTCCTAGACACTTCAGACACGAGTCGTGCGGATCACTCGTAGGCATAGGCTTAGCGCAGGACGCACACGGCTTAAAGCCAGGAGCCTTGGGCATGAGCCCGGCTATGCGCCGGGGGGAAAGGGGGGAGAACAACCCCCTTAACCCCCGCTAACTATTTACAACTACTAAAAACGAAGATGAATAACTATCTAAAACTATACAACAACTATAACTACAACTATCTACAGAATTAACAGGATAAGCTAGGGAGAGTGGAGAACAGCTATGCCGCGCTCCACAGTTCCAACGACCGTCAGGGGTGGTAAGAAGGAACTGAGGGGGCGCTGGGTTGGCTGGGGTATATATCCAGCGCCATGAAGGCGCCACTCCAGGGGGCTCCACAGCCGACCCACCGGGTGTTGCTAGGGTAGAAAATTTCTCCGACGATCGTGCACGCAGCGCGCGCACACCTAATTGGAATCGATATGAGCAAGCACTCGAAGAAGAACAAATGCCTTACTAAAGTCTAGGTATACCACATCCACAGCTTCTCCCTTATCCACAAGACTCGTTATCCTATCAAAGAAAGCTATCAGATTGGTTTGACACGATTTGTTCTTTACAAATCCATGCTGGCTATTCCCTATCACCTTACCACCTTCCAAGTGTTTGCAGATGATTTCCTTAATTACTTGCTCCATTATCTTCCCTGGCACAGAAGTTAAACTAACTGGTCTGTAGTTTCCTTTGCTCATCATTACAGTATAAGTGCCTGGATAATCAGTTTGCAATATGATGTGTTTTCCCTTCCCCTGACACCAGTGTCCTGCTTCCAACTCCATTGTCATCCCTCTGCCATGTGGTAGCAAATGTCTGGGATCTTGCAGTTCAGCTTCCCAATGGGGGAGTAAAAAGCACAGTCTGAGAATATTCTACGTATAACTTGTTTTATTTACACATATTTATTTATAAATTTTTATTTGGGTAAAAGTGATCACGAAATGATAAATTTAATGATTTTAGGAAAGGAAGGACTAAGAGCAGCAGAATAAGAATAATGGACTTAAAAAAAGCAGACTTTAACAAACTCAGAACTGGAAGGTAAGGTCCCATTGCAAGAAAATCTAAGGGATAAAAGAGTTCGGGAGCGCTGGCAGTTTCTCAAGGAGAGAATATTAAAGGCACAACTGCAAACTATCCCAATGTGAAGGCAAGCTAGGAAGGATAGTAAAAGGCAAATAGGGCTCTATCAGGAGCTCTTTAATGACTCGAAATCAAAAAGGAATCCTACACAAAGTGGAAACCATGGGCTAACAGTTAAGAAAGAGTCAAAAGAACAGCACAAGCATGTAGGGACAAAACCAGAAAGTCTAAGGCACAAAATGTTACACCTAACAAGGGACATGAAAGAAAATAGGAAGTGGTTCTTTAAATACATTAGGAGCAAGAAAATGACAAAGGAAAATGTAGGCCCTCTGGTTAGTGGTGAAGGAGCGCTAAAACTGATGACCTCAAGGAAGTCATTTAAAGCCTATTTTGCTTCAGCCTTCACTAAAAAGGTTAATGGTGACCAGATACTCAACACAATCAATGCTAATAAAGGGGAAGGAATGCATGACAAAATAGGGAAATAACAGGGTAAAGAATATTTAGGTAAGTTAGATGTATTCAAATCAGCAGGGCCTGATGAAATGCACAGTAGGACACGTAAGGAACTATCAAAGCAATTTCAGAACTGTTAGCAATTATCTTTGAGAACTCATGGAGCATTGGTGAGGTCCCAGAGGACTGGAAAAAAGCAAACATAGTACCTATCTTAAAAATGGGAACAAAGAAGAGCAATAAGCCTAACTTCGATACCTGGAAAGATACTGGAACAAATTATTAAACAATCAATAGAGGATAATATTTTGTCAAGAACAAATCATGGCAGACCAGCCTAATTCCTTTGTTTGACAAGGTTTCTGGCCTTGTGGATGGGCATGGGGGGAAAGCAGTAGCAGTGATATATCTTAATTTCATTAAGGTTTTTGACACAGTCTCCCATGACAGTCACATAAGCAAACTAGGAAAATGTAATCTAGAAGACTTAGTACCTGAGTCCGGTACTGTTCAATGTTTTCACTAATGACTTGCATAATGGAGTGTAGAGAATTCTTATAAAATTTGTGGATGACACCAAACTGGGAGGCACTTAGGAGGACAGGTTAGGAATTCATAACGACCTTGACAAATTAAAAAACTGGTCTGAAATCAACAAGATGAAATTCAATAAAAGACAAGTGAAAAATTCTACACGTAGGAAGGAAAAACCAAATGCAAAACTTCAAAATTGGAATAACTGGCTAGGTAGTAATACTGCTGAAAAGGATCTGGGGGTTTGTGACGGTATTAGGGATACCACCTCTTTGGGGTCAGAGGCCAGCAGCTGGCTGGCTGATTAACCCCACACACTGCCTCTGGGAAAGACCTGAAGCTTAATAGGCGGATCCTCATAAAATAAGGAGTAGGAAATGGATTAGGGCATCTGAAAGACCTGCCAGAGGCTGAAGCTGGGAGGAACTGCTCCCGGAAACAAAATTGACAGAAGAGAAACTGTGGAAAGGCCTATTATCACAAAGGGTCTGAGGCAAGGGTCATAAACTTTTGGGTTGAGAACCTTATAGGGGTGAGTAACAGACTGGGGAGGTTTTAATCTTGTTTTGTTGAGCAGACTTGAAATAAAATAAAAGAAACCATAACAACTTATCTGGATGGAAATTACATTCCCTGGACTCTCTGAGAAGGTTCCAGGCAGAATTCCCCCAGGGAGGCAGCTGGCTTAGGAAGAGCAATCCTGTGTCCAGCTGGAAGAGGGGGCTATAAAACAAGCCACAATCCTTTACAGGGTGGATCTCAAATTGAATATGAGTCAACAATGTGATAAAGTTGCAAAAACAGCTCTCAAATTGAATATGAGTCAACAATGTGATAAAGTTGCAAAAACAGCTAATATTCTGAGGTGTATTAACAGGAGCTTCATATCTAAGACAGGAGAAAATTGTCTCACTCTACTCTGCACTGGTGAGGCCTCAGCAGGAGTAGTACGTCCAATTCAGGATGCCAAACTTGAGGAAAGATATAAATTGGAGTGATTCCAGAGGAAAGCAAAAAAATGATAAAAGGTTTAGAAAACCTGACCTATGAGGAAAGCCTAAAAAAAAAAGAGCACTTTTGAGAAAAGATGACTGAGGGGGAACCTGACTGTTAAGAGCTGTTATAAAGAGGACAGTGATCAATTGTTCTCCATATCCACTGAAAATAGGAAAGAAGTAATGAGCTTAATTTGCAGCAAGGGAGATTTAGGTTAGGTATTAGGAAAAACTTTCTAACTCTAAGGGTAGCTAAATTCTGGGATTGACTTCCAAGGGAGGTTGTGGAATCATCGTGATTGGAGGCTTTTAAGGACAGGTTAGACAAACACAAGTCAAGGATGGTCTAGGTTTACTTGGTCTTGCCTCAGTGCAGGGGGCTGGACTTGAACTCTTGAGGTCCTATCCAGCCCTACATTTCTTTGATTCTATGATCCACCAATCCTGGAGCAGAGGTCATCAAAGCTGCAAGGCAAACAATTCTTTCTTTCAGTAATCACCAATCAACACCAATGCCCAGTTCCCAGAAAGCAACTCTGCCTCATGAACTAACTCCAGTCAGAGACCAAGGCAAAAATAATGTTTTCCTGAAACTCATTACAGTTCTTTCCAGAGTTGCCTCTACACAGAACCTTGCATAACCAAAACCAGCACCACACAGCATGTCTTCTCAAGTTGAAACTTTGTCTTGGCATTTAAGCAAATAATCTGGAAGACTATGTAACAGCATCACCTGATGACACCTGCCATAACATGATACAACAACAAAAATGCCAGAGCAATATGGGCTGCATATGCAAAAACATCGTGTAATACAACAGGGAGGTGAAACGGTTTATTATGAGAGCTGGCGTAACCATATCTGGAATATTATACTTGGTTCCAGTCATATTGGTGCTAGAAAAAGGCAGACAAAGTAGAAGCTGAGCAAAAGAAATAAATAAGGGTCTGTAGGGGCTGACACGAAGAAAGATTTAAAACAAGATAAACACGTATATTTTGGCAAAGGGACAGCTAAGTCAGGGTCTGACAGCAATCTACAAAAATATCTGAAAGATATCAACACCAAAGGAGGACAAGGAATTATTTTCTGGAGGTTATCAGTTAAAAGAAATAAAATTAAAAAATTCCTGATAGTGAGTTCCATTACGCTGGAGAATAATCTCCCACAAAGTGGTGAAAGTCCGAGTGCTTGAGAAATTTAAAACTAAACTGAGCACTGCATCATCATTGTGTATGTATTGTAGGGAAAGATCCTGCATTTTCATATAGTAAATCTGAAAGATTTTTACCTGCTTCACTTTCTGTGATTCTCTACAGTAACATTCAGCAAGTCAGGGACAAAGGAATGCACAGAGCTGCAACTGCTGAACTGCACACGTTCTTCAGTTGTTTTCTTTGTTTCCAATAAACAGGCAGGCAATCTTGTTTGGCTCAGTTTTGCATTTCTTTGTAACCATAAGAACATCTCTGCACTGCATGGGACCTTTATTTTAACTTGTGGAGATGGCTTTCTTTCCTCCTAGACAGTTATTTCTTCAAAGATATTGAATAACAAAGATATCAAGATTCTAAATTATTCCAACAATTCAAAATGACTATAATGGAAATTCAGTGGCATACAGGATAATTAGGTTCAGGTTTCCATTTTAAACCAGCATTTAATTGAAATGCACAGGACCATAAATTACACACAAAGATAAAAATAATGTACTGAAATACCCAATCTAGACTCTTTCTCTGCCAAAGTAAGATTATTCCCTACAGCATATTGTCAAGTGATTTGTCCATTCATCTTTAAAGTAACTCAAACTAAGGTTTACTCATGCAGCAAATGAAAAATAATAAATATTTTAAATACATAAATCAGAAGAGCAGAAAAATGGACTAATAAGGTATAGTAGGAGAAGGTTAACAGGAAAAAATACAACTAAATTCATGTTTAGAAAGAAAACTGGAGGTCAGAAGCAAAAAAATTGACAAAGTTTCTAGGGGAAGGATAGATGACAGAGCGCGGAATAGTAATAACAATTAAACAATAACAAATATTATTAATAATGATATTCAGATTCACTGATGACAGATAAAGATTCTGTTAAAAGGAATGAAAAGATTGATCATATGGAAGAACCAACAGAGGCTAGTGGGGGAAGTCTGGATACCAGTCAATAATAGGGAAACAACTCTTCTCTCTCCTTTGATAGAAAGGCCAACTTCACCCTCTGACATTTGACTAAATGACAATGTAAATGACTTGCTAATCCAGAGATTCAGCTGTGGTCTTCAACACAGACAGGATCTCAGTGTTTCCAACTCCTTGAATTTGTTTGCAAGTGATGAGATTGTGGCTAGGGTTGCAGCCAGTCTCATGATAAGAAGCTCCAGCACTGCATGAGGAAAACCCCTCTTTGACTAGTTGGCTTCCCTGTGTGCCTACGTCCTGAAGAACAGCAGACAATCAGGCCTGCCATGTGGGCAGGAAGCAGGCACAGCTCTCCTCCCCCTTAGGAGTCAAAAGGACTTTTTGGCTAGGGGAGGGGAAGAGAGAACAGCCAATACCATTTTCTTAGGAGGGATGGAGAGGAGGAGGAAGCAGAAAGAGTCCAGCAGCTCAGGGCAGCTCCACGCTCTCCTTCCCCTTTCCTACCAACAGTGGGTCGACTTGCTCTCTGCACCTCCTTCCTCCATTTCCATCCCTGCAAAAGGTCCAGGAAGAGGGCGGGGGCTGAAGAACCCCTGGGGCTTCCTCCCCAGGCTTGAGAAGGGAAAGAAGGGGATCCCACTACAGCTGCCCCACCCCCGCAGGTCTGGGAGAGAGGAGTGAAGAACCCCCACAGACACAGGAGCAGAGGTGAGGCTGTGGGGCAGTTCTGATGGGGATGCTGTGGGACAGGCAGATGTAGGTGTTGGAGAGCAGAATTTATGTGGGGGTTGCATAATTAATTATTGGGCTGAGGGATGGGTAGATGTGGGGTTGGGGGGGCACAGAATTAATTAATTAGAATTTTCAGATTTGGAGAGGAGCTGGAAACTCCACACAATCTGGTAGCCAGGGAGAGCTCATGCAAGTAGAGGCCAAAATCACCTCATTCAATAATTTTGGGAGAGCTGGCAACACTAGTTCTCTCTTTGTCACACATGGAGTAGGCAGCGGGAGTTCAAAAATCAAAAGATCAAAAAGTCAAAATCTTTTATAAAATCTTATGATGGGGGGGGCCTCGATTTTTGAACTTTTGAGGTAGGCAGTACTGTATTCAATAAATACTATAGTGAAAACACAAAGATAGCTAAAAGAACGCTTGGTGATCACATAAATCAGCCACCCCGCATACACACAGCAGCACAAAGCTCCTAAAGGGGTGATCCTTGCACATGCCAGTCGGAGAGGTGGTGTTCTTCTCTATAAAAGGAGGTCCATCCTATGGAAAAATTTGAGAACCCCTGGCCTAGATATTAAGGAAAAAGGAAGTAGGCCTCACCAGAATGCTTGTTTTACTGCTAATAAGAGCCATGGCAGGCTGGGAGCAAGAAGGGGCACTTGCTATCTATGTTCATGGTAGGAGTAACAGTGCTGGTCAGAACTACCGCCTACCTCTCTGCTTACTACAAAAGACAAGGAAGAGAGAGAACAAAGGCCTACAGACCTTTCTTGGAGAGCACGGGTGCAGCCCTGCACTGGACAGATCTTTCGGGACTGCCAACTAACATTCACGTGAAACAGTGGCTACACTGGATGCCCACCAAAGGGAGCACTCATCTGAGTCTTTGCCCTCCACTGATAAAAGGGAGCTGCAGAGCCACTGCCAAAAACACGTGACTGCATACTGCCTTGAGAAGAATCTAAATGTAAACAATCCAAATTTCAGGCTGGTTTGGGGGAGTTCGCCAGACCAAATCTGTGGAAGAGGCAGCACTGGCTAAGAGGGCTTTCAAGCCCACATCTGGTATATCCACTCCTAAAGCCTTAAAGATCACCGCCTCCAAAATGTTGAGCCATTTTTCTCTTTGTTTATCTTGTTTTCCTTTTGATCTTTTTGTAACACTCATCCATTGGGAGGAAAAACAAAGCAATTTGCAGAGGTAGGCCGTATTTACAGTGTTTCAGCTTCAAGGAGAAAAAAAAATCTGGAGAAAAGGGGTTAGTAGTTTTATATGAAATGGAGGTGTGGACTGACGTTTTTAGCCTTCTTGATTTCTGATGGGTGGAGTCAGTGTTTGCGGCAAAGAATTTCTCTTTTTGTCAGCAGTAGACCACAGTCCACTGCTACAAAGCTGTATCCCTAGAAAACAACAAAAATCAACCATTTTTGTTTGTGAGATCAATAAGATGAAACTTACTTGAAGAATTAACTTATCTACCACTGTAATAAGCCTTGTCTAATGTTTTTTCAGCAATGGCTCTCCCTGACTCAGTACTGAAAATGATTTAAAGGAGGCACCATCAAGTTAAAAACCACAATTCTGTCTGACACATTTCTTTTCCAGCTGTTGTTCCAACTAACACCTAAGATTTCTATAAGTGAAAGATTAGTGAAAAGTAGTGTTTCTCTGTTTTTTCTATTTTCTTCCTTTGTGTATTTAACAGCAATTTGTGCATATTCAGTTTTATTCTCTCCCTGTTTATATGAGTCTTTCAAACAGCAGGAGGGGGGAAAAACTAGGTAAAATAGAAAAAATGTTATTTCTAAACAAACATTGGCAGAGAAACTTTGAAGCAGCTGTAGTATACTTAATTACTGCTAAACACATTTCTTTAAACTGACTAGATTTCAAGAAAACAGTGTCCTTTTACATACAAGCATGGAACTGACAATTCTGTTTTCAGTAGCTATAAATACAGCTTGACTGAGATGTGGAAGGAGGGATGTTTTGTGGAAGCAAGAGGGAGGAGTACATTGTACAAGAGTTTTTCAAAAGGTGCTTAGGCTGACCTATTTAATTATATGCTAAGGCCCAACAGATTTCACAGATCAAAGTTCTGAAACTTTGATGTGTTTCTTTGTTAGAAGCCATTTTTTCAATCTGTGCAGAACTTGTTTGAGGATGTGTTGAAGTGAGTCAGTCACTGAAGATTGAAAAAATGGAGAAGAATGAAAACTGAATGGTGATCAAGTACCTCCATAAGAAAGGCTTGATTCCAAAGGAAATGCATGAGGGCATGGTGGCAACATGGGGGATGATATCCCTTCATATTTCACAGTGGGGAAAAAAAAAGGGCTGTTGAATTTAAGTGAAAGAGAATCAGCACGGAGGATAAACCAAGGTCAAGACGTCCCAGAGACACCACACCAGAAAAAGTTGATGCAGTGCACAAGAGGGTGACGAACAACAGATCAGTAGTCAGGCACATAGATGAAACAGTGGGCATCGGGACTGGTCAGTGCACGCCATCCTCAATGAAGACCTGGGCATGAAAGAGGTGTCAGCAAGACGGGTAGCCAGAATACTGAGCGCTGATCAGAAGACCGTGCAACTTGATATTCCCAGGGAACTTTTTGCTTCTCCAGGACAATGCATTACCCAACACATCATAGGTTGTAATGATCACAGTCATAAAATATGGCTTTCAACTACTTCCCCATCCATCCTATTCATCAGATTTTGGTCCCTCAGACTTCCACCTGTTCTCCAAGTTGAAGTCTTAATGAGAAGAGTTTCAAATATTATAATGATGTGATTGCACCAGTCAAGGAGTTTCTGGACATACAGGAAAAAGATTTCTATAAGATGGGCAGAGCCAAGCTGCACCTGCACTGGATCAAGTGCATTGATGTCCAAGTGGATATGCTGAAAAATAAATAATTGAATGCAAATTATGTATTTTCCTTTGTCAGGCTAGAAACTTTCTGAATGCCCTCCTATGTTGTGGAGGTAACACTAAAAGGGATTCATATTTGTGACAGACCCAGACCAGTGGGGTACAGGAGTCTGGTAGAGGGCAAATATACTGGTCACTGGATGAGTAGTTTTCTGTTCCCTGAGTGACCAGAGCAGGGGCTGCATTAGAGTAATCAGGAACCTGCTAGAACCAGTTAAGGCAGGCAGGCTAATTAGGACACCTGAAGCCAATTAAGAAAAAGCTTCTAGAATCAATTAAGGCAGGCTAATCAGGGCACCTGGGTTTTAAAAAGGAGCTCACTTCAGTTTGTGGTGCGAGTATGAGGAGCTGGGAGCAAGAAGCTGAGAGGGTGTGCTGCTGGAGGACTGAGGAGCACAAGCGTTATCAGACACCAGGAGGAAGGTCCTGTGGTGAGAATAAGGAAGGTGTTTGGAGGAGGCCATGGGGAAGTAGCCCAGGGAGTTGTAGCTGTCATGCAGCTGTTACAGGAGGCACTATAGACAGCTGCAGTCCACAGGGCCCTGGGCTGGAACCCGGAGTAGAGGGCGGGCCCGGGTTCCCCTCAAACCTCCCAATTGACTTAGACTGTGGGTTCTCCCAGAGGGGAAGGTCTCTGGGCTGTTCCCCAACCCACATGGTGAATCTCTGAGGCAAGAAAATCCGCCAATAAGCGCAGGACCCACCAAGATAGAGGAGGAACTTTGTCACATATTGTTTTGGGAGATTGGGGAAACACTGCCCCAGAAAAAGAGGTAGTTTCATTTCCTCCAAAGAAAGAAAAAATAAATTTTTGTGTTTAGTTCACAACCATGTATTTCTCAGTTGTTTTCAATGTACGTGGCTGTGATGCTGGCAAACCAGGTACCAGCTCTTGCCAAGTCTTTAGGCCTCTGCCAAGCACTGATGAATCCATTGCTGGAAACCAGTCTGTTTCAACTATGTGTTAGTATGGTTAAGATGAGTACTGAAATTACATTAATGGGTTTAGTGTTTAGATTTGAGGAAATGCTTGTAAGTTGCTGCATGCATTAATCTCACATAGCAGCTTTAGCACATGCTATAAAGTAATAATTAAGTTTTTGCTTTGCAACTGTAAAAAATGATGGCTCTGGAACTGTGAACCTGTCAAGAGGGATTGTCTCTTGCTCATCAAGAAGGCTAACAAAACTAAATGGGCCACTGTGAGACATCACAATACAAAGACTTTGTTAATTGCCCTTTCACAACCACGAAGAGGCTATGTGCAAAAGGGCTCATCCCATCAGCTTGAATTGTGGAAAAAGGAAATAACGGTAGCTGACAAGAAAATTGTTCATGTTTTTTTGCTCTTTGGACTCTGCAGGGCTGGAGCTACGAAATAGAAGCAGAGATCCCCAGGGTCAACATGGGTTAGCCCTAAAAGACATTTAGTGCTGACACATTACTACAACTCTGTCACTTTTTGGAACTATAGATTGTAACTCATTTGTATATACATGTTTGCCTTCTTTAACCTGTCAACCTCTCGCATTTCTTTTTTCTAGTTAATAAATCCTTACTTAGTTTACTATAGGATGGGCTACAAGTTTGTCTTTGGTGCGAGATTGGCGTACATATTGAGCTGGGGTAAGTAACTGGTCTCTTGGGACTGGAAGCAACCTGAACCTTTTGTGATATTTGGTGTAAAGCAACCAACTATCAAGAAGTCCAGCTTGTCTGGGTGGCAAGATAGACTGGAATGCTCCAAGGGACTGTCTGTGGCGCCATGGTAAGACTGTTATAGTGCTTCAGGATACTGGGTTGGTGAAGTCTATTTATGGAACATATAACCAGTTTGGGGTATCTGCCCTGAGGGTGGCACACACAAGCATGAACCACTCAAACTTTCTGAATGTCCTTCATAGGTTGTGGGGGTAACACTACAAGGGATTCAGATTGTTCTGGGAGACTGGGGAAGCACTGTCCCAGAAAAAGAAGGGGTTACATTTCCTTCAAAGAAAGAAAAAATAAATGTTGGTGTATAGTGGACAATCATGTATTTTTCAGTTGTTTTCAACATGCTTTAGAAGACAAGTCCAGGAATTCATTTTCTACTATGATCAGATCTTTTGTACTAATAAGCAGAAATATAATCAACTTGAATGATTAATATATTAGCAATTGGGCTCAAGCTAAGAAAGATGGGTTAGTAAGCAGGTAATACATTTATCATTTTCTGATTACTGTAACTGGTAGAGTACTGCATACATTACTAAACAGCCCCTGTAAAAGTAGGGCACACTGTTACACAAACATGTTTTCATGATCTATTAATTTGAAAAGAGAGAGATCAGATCCAACATCTGTCAAGAATTTGTTTTTATAGTGACAAACTGATAAAAGAAATTTAAAAAAATGGTCACATCCAAGCTCTGTCTGTTCAACACAGTTGGAGAACAGCTGCATTCAGCCAGAGGGGGTGAATTAGCTCCTATAGAAAAGAATGCTGAATCACCATACTTAGTTAAAAAAAAATGGAAATCACCAGGACTTTTGACATACCCCTGATGACAGGAAGTCTGGGGGCAAACCCCCAGAGGTAATCGGGAGGCAATGGTCAAGTGGTCTTCCTATCCAATGATACTCCAAAATGAAGACTCCTTTGTGTAAATATTAATGAAACCTCACCCTGATATATCAATGGACACTCATAACTGAAAGATGCATAGATGGGTATGTCTGGACATACAAGCTGATCCAGAGGAGGAACTTGAAAAATGGGTCCCTAGTGATAGGCGAGAGGGAGATGCTATCTATACAGCAAGCAATGACAACTAATTGACCAGAATGATCAGTGAGGGAGGACTGATTTCAAGAGATGTAAGCTTTTTACTTTTCTCTTTTACTGAAAATGCCTTATCTTCTTTATCTTATGAGAGGATTAAATTTAAATATGTTAGGCAAACAATTTCTTTTTTTATTCAACTGCTCTGTTTTAAATAAATCTTTGTTAAGATTATTGTTGCATGGGGAATTTCACACAGATGTACACAAGGAAAATAGAAAACTAAATGCTCGAAGGTAACACACTAAAGCAGAGGGCGGAGGGCCACATCTGGGTGGGGAAATTGTATGCAGCGCAGGGGGCTCAGGGCAGGGGGTTGGGGTGCAGCAGGGGGCTGGGGGCTCAGGAGGGGGTGCAGAATGTGGGAGGGGACTCAGGGCAGGGGTTTGGGGTGCAGAAAGGGTTCGGGGTGCGGGCTCCAGCCCCGCTTACCTCGAGCAGCTCCAGGGTGGCAGCAGCACACAGTGGCGCTAAGGCAAGCTCCCTCCCTGCCCTGGCCCCGCACTGCTCCCAGAAGTGGCCAGCATGTCTGGCAGTGGCTCCTGGGGGTGGAGTTGGGCAGAAGGCTCCATT
This sequence comes from Terrapene triunguis, assembly GCF_002925995.2. Classification (NCBI taxonomy): domain Eukaryota; kingdom Metazoa; phylum Chordata; order Testudines; family Emydidae; genus Terrapene; species Terrapene triunguis. The sequence continues at coordinate 60,256,547 of NW_020664420.1, read as the reverse complement.
GCGCGCTGCCCTCACCTGTGGGTACCACCCCCGAAGCTCCTATTGGCCGCGGTTCCCCGTTCTCAGCCAATGAGAGCTGCGGGGGGCGGTGCCTGCAGGCAAGAGCAGCACATGGAGCCCTCTGCTCCCCCTCCCCCAGGGGCTGCAGGGATGTGGTGCTGGCTGCTTCCGGGAGCAGCGTGGGGCCAGGGCAAGCAGGGAGCCTGTCTTAGTCACGCTGTGCCACGGGGCTGGCAATCCCATGGGCCGGATTGAAAGCCCTGACGGGCTGGATCTGGCCCACGGGCCGTAGTTTGCCCTCCCCTGCACTAAAGGGTAAAGAGATTCTGGAACCCAAACCACTCTACTCAGTCTCAGTCAAGGGACATGGAGAGATGATTTGTTCCTAGAGTTGTTGTGTTGCCATCAGGCTGTGTTGAGTGAACATAATGAGAAAGAAGAACCAAGCAGGAGATGGTGTTGGTCACAATGTGCTTTCCACCTTTATTACAATTTTATCCTGAAAGGAACAGATTTGAAGTTGCTTCAGTTAGACTGTATGGGATTAATGTACTTTCTGTGGGAAGAAATCAAGACAGTGCCAAGTTACGTGTCTTAAAATGAAGATAAAGTTTGTGTAAAAGATGAGTTTAAAATCAGAAAGCCTAGACAAACTGTCTCACATTAGACTCTCCTCTATGAGCCCTGACATTTATCATGATGCAAAGCAAGTAAATCTTTTATCACAAACCTAGGGATTCCATCTATCTTCTGTACTGTGACCTTTTCAAAAACATGATCAAATATAGATGCATTTCTTATTATTCATTTCAATTTAGTCCATTTCTTTAACAGAGGAATATATTTTAACAAGGAAGAGAAATGGAAAATATTATGATGCTCAGGTATGTCATTTGTCTTTACCCAAACTATGTGCGTGTCTTCACTCACAGAAAGTATCATCCAAAAGGCAAAATGCAATGCAGTTTTTTTCTATGTATAAGTAGTCATACTGCATCAATAACAATTATCTTGAAATATGGTGGCAACCTACAAATAAGGACATCGGCATGCATGCAGAATGTATAATGCCCATTTGCTGTCTTTACATAAAACAAAACTGTTCTCTTTATACAACGCAAAATTTCAACATAATTTAGTAAGTGAGCTGAAATAAATATTTAGTCAGTTCAACTGTTCACATATTTTATATCTACTAAGCTTTTCTTGTGTTTCTGCAGATCAAAAAGTTATCTTCCGCATCAGAATATGTTTCTTGAGATGGGCACACAGAAATTTCTTGGGAAATGCATCCCCAAACTGTTCAAGCAAAATCTTCTTCCTAACCAATGCCAAGTCACATGTTTCAGTGGTCAAACACTCCTATGTCTTTAATTATTCCGTCTTTCAAAATTTGTTCTAAGTCCTTGCATACAACTGATGTCAAACTAATGGGCCTGTAGTTTCCCAGATCACTTTCCTTTTCCCTTTCTTAAATATAGTTACTGTATTTGCAATTCTCCAGTCATAGGTCCCTGAGTTTAGGGATTCATTAAAAATCCTTGCTATTGGGCTTGCAATTTTATGTGCCAGTTTCTTCAATACTTTTGGATGGACATTATCCTGGCCCCCTGATTTGGCCTTCTTAAGCTGTTGGAGTTTGGCTTCCACCTCAGATGTGGTTATTTGTACTTCCATATCCTCGTTTCCATTAGCCATTCTGCTGCTGCCCCCAAGTTCCTCATTACACTTATTAAAAACCGAGACAAAGTATTCATTTAGATCAGTGGTTCCCAAACTTTAACAGCCCGCGAACCCCTTTCACTAAATTATGAAATCTCGTGAACCCCCTCCTAAAAATGAATATTTTCAGGGATTTAAGTTTAAATTTCTTCAGTGTGATGGATGCCCCAACCGCCCACCCCTCTCTTCCTGGGGCTCGGGCTGCCGGCTCCCCCGCTGATGGGGACGGAGCTCGGGCTGCCAGCCCCAACTGCCCAGCCCTGCTCTCCCTGGGGCTCGGGCTGCCAGCCCCGCGCAGAGCGCTGGGGTTTGGGCTGCCGGCTCCCCCGCTGACCGCCAGGACTCGGGCTGCCAGCCCCAACTGCCCGTCCCTGCTCTCCCTGGGGCTCGGGGTGTCTGCCCTGCAACCCGGGTCCCACCTGCTGTCTCCAATGCCCGGGGTCCTCTGTCCGCCATTAGTGAAATTTTTCTGGTGAACCCCCTGTAACGTTCTGCGAACCCCCAGGGGTTCACGAACCCCAGTTTGGGAATCACTGATTTAGATGTTGGTCCATACTGAGATTATTTGCAATCGCCACATCATCCTCCATGCATAGTGGTCCCACTTCTTCTTTGCTTTATTTTTATTTATATAGGTAAAGAATCTTTTACTATTGATTTCAACTTCCTCTGAAAGGTCCAGGTCAGCCTGGCTTTTGGCAATTCTCATTTTTTCCCTACATTTTCTGACCTCGAAGAAGTAGCTTGTGTTCCTGATTCATCCCTTCTTTCATGCTTCGTAGGCTGCTTTCCCTTAATAACCTGTTTGAGATGTTTGCCCATCCAGTTTTGTCTGCAACCCTTCCCTATGATTAATATTGCAGAGTCAATCACTCAAAAGTTAGAAAACGCTAGAATTAATGTTCTATTTGCACAACCTTATTTCAGCCCCTTTGTGCATATTGATTATGATTCATTCTTTAACTACATGATTAGATACCAGTTTTCCACAGGACTTCTGCCTCATTCAGAGAATGGGTAGTTTTTCAATATTTCTTTTTGTCCTCTATACTCAGTATGTGACCCCGTCCTTATTTAACACACACCATCCAACCCCCGCACTGAATAAAAAAGTATTCATTTCCTAATGGGGGTCTCAATATATAACTGAGTGCTTCACAAACATTAAAAAATTTATCTTCACAATACCCCTGAGAGTTTAGGTGTTATTACTGTCCCATTTTACAAGTGGTGAACTAAGGCACAGAGACAGTAAGGCCAAAATTGCCAAATGTGTCCACTAATTTTGGGTGCTCAGCATGAAACACATAGGGCCTGATTTTTCAGAGTACATACCATTCTTATAGCTCTTTATATAGTCAAAGCACAGCTCCAACTGACATCAGTTGCAGATCAGCGTGATCAGCATTTCTGCAAATCTTGCCCCAGACATCTTACATTGGGCATCCAGAAAATAAAAAACACACCACTAGTGGCCAACTGTGAAAACTGTGTTTTAAGCATCTTGCCTAGCGTCATATAGGACCTGTGCGGCAGAGGCAGACACAGACAAATTTAATTCTGGCATTTCTTACCTTTTCAGTTCTTTCAATGTACACAAACATATAATTTCTTAGTTGTTTTTTAAACAAAAACCCCAGAAATTCAGTCTTGCAGAACTGAATATTGCCCTTGAACTTCGGTCATCAGGGTTGAGAGCTTTATATCCACAGCACAGACCCACTACCACTTGAGCTAATGGAATGGAATAGCAGTAGTAGGCTGTTATCCTCTATATGGATCAGTCACTAGATGGCGGGAAATGAGACACACTTTGCCAGTGGGTTTCACAGCTATTTACTAAGAACAAAGGAATGCTGAGACTCAGGACTCCGGACCTCAGTTCCAGAAGTTAGCGGGAGAGTGTTCTCTAGTGGTTACAAGTATCAGAGGGGTAACCATGTTAGTCTGTATCCACAAAAACAATGAGGAGTCCAGTGGCAGATTTATTTGGGCAAAAGCTTTTGTGGGTAAAAACCCCACTTCTTCAGACGCATGGAGTGAAAATTACAGAAACAGGCATAAATATAGATTGGCACATGAAGAGAAGGGAGTTACCTTACAAGCGGACAACCAATGTTGAAGGCCAATTTAGTCAGGGTGGATGTTGTCCACTCCCAATAATTGATGAGGAGGTGTCAATACCAAGAGAGGGAAAATTGCTTTTGTAGTGAGCCAACCACTCCCAGTCCCTATTCAAGCCCAAATTGATGGTGTTAAGTTGGCAAATAAATTGTAGCTCAGCAGTTTCTCTTTGAAGTCTGTTTTTGAAGGTTTTTTTGTTGAAGAATGGTTACTTTTAAATCTGTTATTGAGTGTCCGGGGAGATTGAAGTGTTCTCCTACTGGCTTTTGTATGTTACCATTCCTGATGTCTGATTTGTGTCCATTTATCCTTTTACATAGAGACTGTCCGGTTTGGCCAATGTACATGGCAGAGGGGCACTGATGGCACATATCACATTAGTAGATGTGCAGATGAGCCTCTAATGGTGTAGCTGGAGTGGTTGGGTCCTCTGATGGTGTCGCTAGAGTAGATATGGGGACAGAGAAGACAACGGGGTTTGTTACAGGGATTGGTTCCTGGGTTAGTGTTTCTGTGGTGTGGTGTGTAGTTGCTGGTGAGTATTTGCTTCAGGTTGGAGGGCTGTCTGTAAGCGAGGATTGGCCTGCCTCCCAAGGCCTGTGAGAGTGGGGGATCGTTTTCCAGGATAGGTTGTAGATCATTGATGATGCGCTGGAGAGGTTTTAGCTGGGGGCTGATTGTGATGGCCAGTGGTGTTCTGTTATTTTCCTTGTTGGGCCTGTCCTGTAGTAGGTGACTTCTGGGTACTCATCTCGCTCTGTCAATCTGTTTCCTCACTTCCTCAGGTGGGTATTGTAGTTTTAAGAATGCTTGAAAGAGATCTTGTAAGAGATCTTTGTCTTTGTCTGAGGGATTGGAGCAAATGCGGTTGCATCTTAGGGCTTGGCTGTAGACAATGGATCATGTAATGTGTCCTGGGTGGAAGCTGGAGGTATGTAGGTAAGTATAGCGGTGGTGTTTATGTGACCATCCCTTATTTGCACTGTAGTGTCCAGGAAGTGAATCTCTTGTGTGGACTGGTCCAGCCTGAGGTTGATGGTGGGGTGGAAATTGTTGAAATCCAGGTGGAATTCTTCAAGGGCCTCCTTCCCATGGGTCCATATGATGAAGATGTCATCAATGTAGCATAAGTAGAGGAGGGGCGCTAGGGGACAAAAGATGAGGAAGCGTTGTTCTAAGTCAGCCATAAAAATGTTGGCATACTGTGGGGCCATGTGGGTACTCGTAGCGGTGCTGCTGACTTGAAGGTATAAAGTTGTCCCCAAATCTGAAATGGCTGTGAGTGAGGACAAAGTCACAAAGCTCAGCCACCAGGTGTGCTGTGGCCTCATCAGGGATACTGTTCCTGACAGCTTGTAGTCCATCCTCCTGTGGAATATTGGTGTAAAGAGCTTCTACATCCATGGTGGCCAGGATGGTGTTTTCAGGAAGATCACCAATGCATTGTAGTTTCCTCAGGAAGTCAGTGGTGTCTCGAAGATAGCTAGGAGTGCTGGTAGCGTAGGGTCTGAGGAGAGAGTCCAAATAGCCAGATAATCCTGCTGTAAGAGTGCCAATGCCTGAGATGATGGGGCGTCCAGGATTTCCATGTTTATGGATCTTGGGTAGCAGATAGAATACCCCTGGTCGGGTCTCTAGGGGTGTGTCTGTGTAGATTTGTTCCCGTGCTGTAGCAGGGAGTTTCTTGAGCAGATGGTGGCTCGGAGGATAGTGGCCTGTAGAATGTGATGTTGGAGAGTTGTCTGGCAGCCTTCCGTTCATAATCCAACCTGTTCATGACGACTACAGCACCTCTTTTGTCAGCCCTTTTGATTATAATGTCAGAGTTGTTTCTGAGACTGTGGATGGCGTTGCGTTCTATACAGCTCAGGTTATGGGGCAAGTGATGCTGTTTGTTTACAATTTCAGCCTGTGCACGTCTGCGGAAGCACTCTATGTAGAAGTCCAGTCTGTCATTTCGACCATTAGGAGGAGTCCACGCAGAATCCTCCTAGTGTTGGTAGGAGGGTTCCTGTAGGTCAGTGCTCTGTTCAGTGGGTGTGCTGAAAATATACCTTGAGTTGGAGACAGCGAAAGTAGGCTTCCAGATCTCTGCAGAACTGTATCATGTGCATGTGGGTGGCGGGGCAGAAAGAGTCTCCAAGATAGGACAGAGGAGTGCCACCGGACTCCTCGTTGCTCTAGTGGTTAGTGACTATTCTGTACTTGTGCTCCCAGCCTGTTCCCACCTCCTCCTATGCTGCCCCCAACCCCTAGGAGGAGAGGACGAGGAGGGTAGAAGCTATCCAATCCCTAGCCCCCATGCCCGCCCCCAAGTTCTATGTACCAACCTGGCTCCTGCCTCCCTCCCTCTATTGTCTATTAAAGCCCCTGCGACTTACCTCCAACCCCTCCACATCTTTCCCCTCCCTTTTTGTCCAATTCTTTCCCCACAAGCTCCTGTCTTGCTCTTTTCCACCTTCTGGCTTCTTCAACCCCTTCATCCCTCTGTATTCTATTATGGCTGCTTCCTTCTCCTCTATACTGCCTAGGAACCAGGGGAGGGAGTGGGGCATTGAGAGCACAGAAGTGAGAGTCTCCCTGCTCTCAGTTCCGGTGCCCAGCACCACTGGAAGCAGCACTTACAGGGAAAGTCCTGTTCCACTCCAGCATACCTGGGATGGACATGATCAGTTGCTCTGTGGGGAATTTGTACATGCCATCTGATTGCAGACAGGAACTATGTGGGGATAGAGCATGCTCAGTATGCACAGAAGCTTTGGCGAATTCAGCTGCCAATCTCTAATATCCTTCTACGGAGCAGATGTGAATTGAGATTTTTCAGAGGCTTATAAGGAGGCCAAATTTGTGTATGGTAAAAGGCTCATTCCTGACACCAGGCAGACCTTGAATATTAAAAATATTGTGTTTTATTTGCTTATCTGTGATCCAGGGACCTCTTGGTTCCAGCTGGCAGAGGGTACAGGAGTGTATAAGAGTTACAGGGATCCCCTGGTCTGGTAACCACATACTAGTTCACCAAAGAGTGTCATGTAAGGTCTCTACTGAAAGCCTGTGTCACAATGGTCACTGTAATCATTGTGAAATAAATGGACAAATAATATGTAATGAATTATCTATATAATGAAAACTGTGTTCTTAAGGTATGTTTGACAGGTGATAAACAGGTTCTGTTCAGACAAGAGATAGGAGACATTTATCTCCCTGGATGAATACTGTGTGTCTTACAGTGGAAGTTTGCATATGGAATCAGTCACCAGCTAATCAAGACTGCAAAGTCGACAAGAGATCACAAAAACCAAAGGAAGGAACATACAACAGGAGGGTGTCCAGTTTATGGCTAAGATCAAATAATTACTTTGGTATATCAGGAGAATGCAAGGAAACAAGCAATATCTTTTACCTAGGAAGTCAGCTGGCAGTGGGCTTGCTTCATGAATAAAAGATCGCAGCCAAGCCTGGCTGGAACACTGGAAGGATTCTGGGTAAGCTTTTGCTTTTAAGACAAAGTCTTATTAGTTAAGTTTAGGATCTAATAGGCATGTTATGATTTTATTTTATGTGTATCCCTTTGTTTCCAATATTTCTGTTTGCTATCACGTGAATCTCTGTTCTTTGTTAAGTAAACTTATACCTGCTTTCTCTGTAAATACATCTAAGTACTGTCTTAGAGCGAGCTGTGCTCTACGGTGTAACTGATAAATTGTGTTGTACTGTTCCTTTGGAAATAGGGATCTAGGTATTCTGTGAGTGTCCAGTGGATCAGGGGCTGAGCACTCCAGGGAGATGCTTGGAGAAGTTGGGGGTTGGAGTTAACCTGTAAAGAGAGAGCGAAGCTTGCAGAGGCCTGGAAGCCAGTGCTTGTGTTGGGGAACTGACCTACAGCAGGTACAGACAAGGTTTCCTCATGCTAACGGCAGGTGGTAGCGAGATGCCTCACAACCCTGGGTACCCCTGGGAAGCATCACACCAGCTTAACTGGTGACAAACTAAATTTTTCTGATAAACAGAGTTGTTTTATAAGAATACACAGGACATTTTTCAAATATTGTAAAGAAATAGAAAAACTTTTACCAAACAGACATAATAAAAAGAATAGCAGAAAATTAAAATGCTCTTACATTTATAAAGCATCTTTCATCCAAAGGAACAGGAACTTGGGAAGTGCCATACTGGATCAGATCAATGGTTCATTTGATCCAATATACTGTCTCAGACACTGGTTAGTACCAGATGCTTTAGAGGAAGAAACCCTGCAGCAGGAAATGATGGGATAACTGCTCTCCAAGGAAAATTTCCTCCTAACCCCTAACTAAGTGTTTAGGACACAAAGTGAAGAATACCACATTCAACTGCTATTGAACTTAAAAAAAAAAAAATTCAATTAAGCAGAAAATTCCAGAAATGTTTTAAGGACTTGGGTTAACACTCTCATACAGGAAGTGCTACATGTCATTTAATAATCACAAATGGCCCAGACATCAGTTTTACATATCTTTTGAAATATGGTACCTCAAGCACCACAGCATCATCTTGCTGCGGTAATGGCTCAATAACAACAGTGAAAGGTGAACTACTGAATAACAAACACTATGTTTGAGAACCTTTGTTTAGACTACAGTTTTAGATTTATATAATTATGGAAGGTGCTCAGATGCTACATTGGTAAGCAAAGGATAAATAGATGGGAGAGAGAGAAAATGAAATAAAAACTAATCAAGTAAGCATGGATTACTTTGCAAACTTTGTTTTCATTTCTGAAGACCTACTGTAGCTTCAAATACCATTTAGAGTTGTAAATAAAACTGAGTTTGGTTAAACAAATTTTGCCCTCATTGGAGGTTTGACTATATTACAAGAAGTGACTACTTACTATGCTTAGGAAAGGCTAAAGTTCCTCCATTTCAAATGGAGGCGTTGTTCTTTATAGGCCAATCTAAAATTGTTGCACTTTGTTGTTGATGCAGAATAACTACATGTTCCATTACAGAAAGGCCTATATTTCAGTAGAAGTGAAGTGATTTCTGTATTTTATATAAAATTCAATGTTTGTAAAGTGCTATGGGTTCCTTCAAGATAAAAAATGCTATATAATGTAACTTATTGTTAAAAAATTGCAATGGTCAAGACAGAAATTCACAAATTGAGTTTGTGACGTTGTGCAGTCTATATGGTTTTATAAAAATATGATAAGTGAATATAATGTAACTGGGATATGCTTCACGTAAAAGGTCTCTTGTAAGGTATCATTACAAAGCTTATAATCTACTGAGTGTGATCATCCTATTTGTATAAATGTATCTAAAACTAGAAATATAAAATATAACTCTGAGGGCCTACTGTAATTATGCAAAGTGTGGGCCATTAATGGTGGTTTGGAATCTTGATGACTCCCATTAACCAGGACCATTGTCTGCAGATGGCTGTGTTCTACCTGTGAGTCTTCTTGTATGTGTGTGTGTTGGCAAGTGGGTAATGAAGTCTTGCAGTGACATGTGATCATGTCACCTGAACTGGAATCCATCTTTAACCTGGTGCTTTTCCAGTGAGGTGGGGGTGGAAACCCAGAAGGACAAAGGGTTCCCGCCTTATGCAAAAGATATATAAAGGGGTGGAACAGAACAAAGAGAGAGAGAGGAGCCATCATGAAGAATCCCCTAGCTACCACCTGAGCTGGAACAAGAGCTGTACCAGGGGAAAGAATTGTGCCCAGGCCTGGAAGGTGTCCAGTCTGAGGAAAAAACTTACTAAAGCATCTCTGAGGGTGAGATTATCTGTATTCAGTTTGATTAAACAGATTTGCGCATTTTATTTTATTTTGCTTGGTGACTTACTTTGTTCTGTCTGTTACTACTTGGAACCACTTAAATCCTACTTTCTGTATTTAATAAAATCACTTTTTACTTATTAATTAACTCAGAGTATGTATCAATACCTGGGGGAGCAAACAACTGTGCATATCTCTCTATCAGTGTTATAGAGGGCGAACAATTTATGAGTTTACCCTGTATAAGCTTTATACAGGGTAAAACAGATTTATTTGGGTTTAGACTCCATTGGAAGTTGGACATCTGGGTGCTAAAGACAAGCACACTTCTGTGAGCTGTTTTCAGGTAAACCTGCAGCTTTGGGGCAAGTAATTCAGACCCTGGGTCTTTGTTGGAGCAGACGGGAGTGTCTGGCTCAGCAAGACAGGGTGCTGGAGTCCTGAGCTGGCAGGGAAAACAGGAGCAGAGGTAGTCTTGGCACATCAGGTGGCAGCTCCCAGAGGGTTTCTGTGATCCAACCCGCATAGAGTTATAATGGGAAAACTTAAACAATGCATAAGCAGTGGCTTCAGTCTATGATTAAGAATCTCTGCTGTTCATTTAAACTAAATTCACCCAAAACTTAATTATAACAATGTAGCTTAGTACTAGAATCTGGAAACATTTAGTAAAAATAGCACTTTCCCTTAATTTTATAAGCAGTGCATGTATTTCAGAGATCATGATGCATTTCAAAGATTCATGTCACTACATAATGTATGAAGCAGGGTAAAATGTTCATAAGATATTTATGTACCAAACATGTTTTATTCAGCCACAGATCTGCTTTATGGCTTTGTGCTGCCAAAGGGTTTATAAATGCCTCAAATGGCAGATATGATAATAGCAGTTTTGTCTATTCATATAATTTATATAAGAAATGAAGTCCGTATATTCAAGAAAGAATTAAGGGAGGGGGAAACTTTTACACCATGGGATTAAATATTCATTAAATGATCAAGAACTACCTAACTCAGTATCTTAAATGAGAAGGAACTAAATACACTGGAACTGTATAAACAGAAGAACAACTCCATCACATATTATTTACATAAATAAAAGACAGAGCAAGCAGGCAAGGAGAAAAGGGGGTGAGGGGAAGAAGAGACACTAAATGAAATGTTTGGCTTACTGAGCAGTTCTCTAGGCAGTAAAACAGAAGTTTACCACCAAAGTTATTTTTAATCCCATGTTAAATATTCATCTTTTCTAGATAGGTACAGCAATTTTTATAAAGCTTGAAGCACAGTCTGCCATACTCCAATGTCAATGTAACAAATAACCACAGTTACATGACAAATGGAATGAAACAAGATAGCATTCACCTGTCTGTGACCCTGAGAACATGACAGCACTTTGAAAACAGCACCACTGTTAGTCATTTTTGTGCTTGGTAATACCACCTTGCAAAACACAAGTAACAGGCCGAAAACTATTAAATAATACCTTTGAGTACTGTAAAGTGGTGTCACACCCACATAGTCTAGTTCTTCTTGAAATACACTCTGAGTGCCAGATTGTGGCTTTTCTAGCCACTGCCACATTCGGGACATATTTGGAAAAGCACTGCATCAGCAAGCTCTGGCTGGAGGCATTCTGCCTTTGGAAAACACAAGCAGGCTGAATACCTCTCGGTGCACTGTGGTAGCATAACAATAACAGCAATTGCTACACCATTTACAAAGGAGCCACATATGTTCCCTCTCAGCACCAGTAGCACTCAACTCTTCCTGGACTGCTGAGTGTGATTGGCCCTACTAATAACTGCTCTACCTCTTTTCACTTAGGGAGGGTATGCAGAAAGATCTGGCCTGCCCAATGCACACAGGTGAGGGAAAAAGGGTTCCTTCAGCCTTTTTCTCCACTACACTCTTCCAAGATCAGGTCTTTCCACATTGTACTGCAATGTGGAAATCAGATTCAACACTGTACTTAAAGAAGCAATCTTAAGAACATGACAATGCTTGAAGGATTTTTTTTTTTAAACAACAAAGAAATACTAACCAATTGAAGAAAAGTCCAATACAAAATAGTAGTTCTCTGATCAAGCTTTTAGTGATAAGATTTTACTATTTCTGTAACAGAGCTGATGATATTTTGAAACATTCTCCTTTATTTTAGAGCAGACACTTCATCTAACAGGAAAACAAGATTCAAATGTATGACAATTGATTCCTTTTCTGCACTGTTTAAGTTCTGTTGATGACACCAACTCTCCAAAGGAAAAAATCTTGTTTGCTCATGCATGATCAAACAGCATTATTAACCACCAACACTACAGAACTCTTTGCGTCAGTAGTAAATAATTAAACGTATTCTCTATTCATGAAGCAGAAGGCCACAAAAATGGTATTATGCAAACTCATTTCATTTTACCTAAACAATTTCAAACCAATTGTAAGAAGATGGTTAGCAATGGCAATGATTGTACACTAAAGTACAAACACACTTTTCTAAAGACATAACTTAATATATCTCTAGTTGAAATAGTAAAAATACAATTGAGACCCTAAGATTAATATTCATTCCAAATGACAGAAGGCATAAGGCTTTCTTTTATTTTAAAATAGAAATAAAGCCTCCTAAGATTTTCTTCAGAGTTTTTATAATCCTTATCGTCAAGAATGCTAAAAAACAGAGAGCAGCATATAAAACAAAAACTAAACATGAAGACTGTATGTAAGAAACAAGTAAAATCAACTGAACAGAATTTACAGATACTCTAATAAAGAGGAAGAAAAAAAATTGTCTAGTTATATTTCCTTTATTAGATTTCTTTGAACATGAAAATGGAATATGTTATTTAAAATTAACAGAACATTGGGGCTAACATCTACTGTGCTGCAATGAAGAACAGCAAATATCTTAGTGACCACAGCTGATCAAACCTCATCATTTAATTTTATCCAAATGAAGACTGGTTTAAAGGTAAACACCCAGATATTTTCAATCAAATAGTCTATGTATATATGACACCTTAATTATAAGGCACTTCAGAGTGTTTATTCAGTCAGAATATTTGACTCATTAAACAATCCAAAGCTCTCAGACATAAGGTAATAACGTTGTTCCAAGGTTACTCTTCGTAGAATTATGACAGAGAGTATCACTTCAAGAAGAATTCTTGATTGTAAAACAAAATTTAGTGGGTCTATCCAGTTGACAGAAATATAAATGAATGAACCTTTACAAACTTAAAAAAAATGTACACCATACTCAAACTATATTAAACTATTAAATTCAGTCGTGTATTACCTTCTCTGTCCCAATATGATAAAGTGCACTGTATGTAGAGTATACTACACGTCAAATGTATTCTAAGAAGAGAACAATTTTCTTTCCATAGCTACCACAAGTAAAAAAGTTGTAAAACATTTTAGGTATGTCAAAATATTCAAAATACACTAGTGTCATTCATATATTTGTTAAGCAAGTTACGCCTTTCAAGGGCTACTGTAACTAGTGCCTCTGACTGTTTTTTGGTCATGAGCCAGCATGTCATTTCAACTACCTTCCCTTATTTTTGTTCAACTTGTCTATTTGTTAGACAAGGTTACTGATGTACACTTTCTTGATGGTTGCCTGTGTCATGTACATTACACAGTAAAGGGATAATCTGCATTTTTCTATGTAATTTATGCAAAACAAATGTATGTGGTGCATATTTCTTTCAGTTATGTAATCTTAAAGCATACCCTTACAGACTCTAGGGCAGGGGTGGGCAAACTATGGCCCGGGGGCCGCATCCAGCCCTCCAGACATTTTAATCCGGCCCTTGAGCTCCCACCGGGGAGCAGGGTCAGGGGCTTGCCTCACTCTGTGCAGCTCCAGGAAGCAGCAGCATGTCCCCCTTCGGGTTCCTACACATAGGGGCAGCCAGGGGGCTCTGCACACTGCCCATGCCCCAAGCGCTGCCCCCGCAGGAACTGCGGCCAATTGGAGCTGCGGGGTGGCGCCTGTGGACAGGGCAATGTGCAGAGCCATCTGGGCGCCCCTTCGTGTAGGAACTGGAGGGGTGACATGCCACTGCTTTGGGAAGCTGCTTGAGGTAAGTGCCACCTGGAGCCTGCACCCCTGACTCCCTCCTGCACCCCACCCCCCTGTCCCAGCCCTGATCCTCCTCCTGCCCCCCAAACCCCTCAGTCCCAGCCTGGAGCACCCTCCTGCACCCCCAACCCCTCATCCAGCTCCAGCCCCACGCCAGAGCACGCACCCCCAGCTGGAGCCCTCACCCCCCCCCCGTACCCCAACCCTCTGCCCCAGTCCGGAGCCCCCTCCCACACCCTGAACTCCTCATTTCTGGCCCTACCCCAGAGCCCGCACCCCAACCCCCAATTTTGTGAGTATTCATGGCCTACCATACAATTTCCATACCCAGACGTGGCCCTCGGGCCAAAAAGTTTGCCCACCCCTGCTCTAGGCGAAATTCTGGCCACTTTGAAATCAATAAGAGTTTTGCTACTGACTTCTGTTGGAACAGGATTTCACCCTATGGGCCTAACTCAGGCACTGTCAAACTTTGGTGTTTGTACAAGCTGCAAAAATAGAATTAAAATGTACTGTATTTGGACTTGGATGAAGTTAAGGAGAGCCCCCCATTCTGAAGCAGGAGTAATCTGATTAAGACTCAGAATAGCTGGAACAGGAAGCATTTTGACCTAACCCCTGAAGGCATGTGCTCTAGGTTTGTTCATGGAAGACTTCCAGAGTATTTACTCCATTGTTTTCAGGGAGGCTGGAGTGGGGAACATTACTTCATTCGTGCTTGGCCATACCTTTTCGCATATACTGTATGTATATGGAAAAGAGATGGCTTGAATTTGGCACTAAGTGTAAGCTACATATTTAGGCTTGGAAGGATTAGATTTTTATTGGTAAATGTCGATTTCACTTTACACACATAAACCAATGAAAAAATATTTCCATTGATGATAATCAAAATTTACAGATAGGCAAAGTAAGAAAAATGTTGCTTGAGAACATAAGAGATTGTTTTCAATATACACCTCTATCCTGATATAACGCAATCCGATACAACACGAATTCGGATATAACGCGGTAAAGCAAAAATGGTTTTCTGTCTCGTCTACAACATACTTTTATTCTGTTTAATCCCAGTTTATACATTTAATGATTACCGCGTCCATATTCAGTATTTATGATTTTACAAGCCTGCCTTGGATCCAAAGTCGAAACACAAAGCCGAGCACATTTACAGCATTTTTAAACTTTCACTCCGATCTTCATTGCATAAAAAACAGTCTTGTCTGCAAGTCTTAATTAAAGTTATAACGTTGACAGTTTAAATCCGTTGATAGTTTAAAACCATTGAAAATTTAAATTCGTTTTGCGGACAACAAAACCATGTGCGAGGTGGTAGCTAATCTTCTATGGCCATTATAATAAAAACAGCCTTTGTATTTATAACCATGAATAATTTATCAAAAAGGAGAGTTCAGTCTAACTTCGTTGTTGACTAACCTGCTGCCGCCTTGCCAGTTTAAAGTTGTTACAAAACCATCCGTGGTCGGTGCCTCGGCTCTTAAAATGTGGCTTTTATCAAATTACATACATACAGTACATTGTCTGTACAAATGTGCATGTATCAAAGTGGTGAATGAATGTGCAACAATGAGAAGGCAGCGGTAAATGTATGTTGCCTGCCCATGGTCCCATTAGGCATTCTCATCTCTCCCACCTATTTTAATCTCGTTTCTAAATTGTGGGCAGTATAGATTAAGCTTAAGTTGTCTCACTAGTTGTATTTTGGAAACATTGTAACTCTGCACTGACATTTTCTAAACAATTAAAAAAAATTGTTAACATTAATATTAAAATACCATTGACGTAATGGCAAGTAGTTCATAGCCACAGAAACGAAAGGCATGGACAGTCAAAGAAAAATTGGAAGCTTTGGACAGACTGAAATCAGGAATGAGCCAAGCGAAGGTCTCAAAAGAACACGGAGTGGGGGAATCAACATTAAGAGGGTGGATTAAAGATGAGGAAAAATTACGATCAATGCTAGTTGAACTGGATGAAAGTGAAGGCCTGGAAAGGAAGCACCTAAACACTGCCGAGGATAACCAAGTAGATAGAGCAGAATTTATGTGGTTTACCCAAGAACGCTCTGACTGCACGCCAATTTCCGGTGACATTATAAGGAAACAAGCGGAGAAATTGAAGAAGGATCTCGATTTTAGACGCTCGGGCGAGGATGCTTCTGCACATCAAGGTAACGAATTTAAAGCTAGCAGTGGATGGCTTAATAATTTTAAAAAATGTCATGGCATTCGGTAAGTCACAAATTTCAGGAGAGATGCGCTCCGCAGATATAAAAGCTTGCAATGAATACCCGCTAAAGTTACAAGAGATCATCATCAAGGGTGGCTATGCTTCGGAGCAAATCTATAACGCTGATGAAACCGGCTTATGTTACTGTATGCTGCCGGATAGAATACTTGCTTCTAGGACCGAAGAATAAAAGGCCGAAGGTTTTAAGGTGATAAAAGAGAGAGTGACAATACTTTTCTGCGTGAATAAAACCAGTTCACATAAACTTAAACCTCTGTGCATAGGCAAATCCAGGTCACCTAGGGCTTTCCACCATAAGAACATGGATTCGCTTTCACTCATTTATTGCCATTCAAAAAATGCCTGGATGACATTGGATATTTTTGAGGAATGGTTTAATAAATATTTTGTACCAGCTGTCCGGAGCCACCTATGCAGACAAAACCTGGAGCCAAAGGCATTGGTCCTACTTGACAACTGTCCCGCCCACCCCCCAGTTGAGACCTTAACCAGGAAAGACAGGAAGATAAAGGTGAGCTACCTTCCTAAGAACACGACGTCCAAAATACAGCCCCTTGATCAAGGCATTATAGCCACATTTAAAATGAATTATGTAAAGCCTTAGTACAGAAAATTGTTGAGGACAACAGTAGCATAACGGATGTAATCAAAAAATTGAATTTGCTGGATGTATTTAACTTACGCGAGACAGCCTGGCTAGAAATCACTCCGTCAATGATAGAGAAATGTTGGCATTGTGGTCTCAAAAGTGCTTTTGTCACTGAAAGCGACGACAACCAAGATGAGGAGGAAGACGAAGATGAGAACAACTTTGAAGGTTTTACGGAAGAAGAGGCCATGGAGGCAAAACGAGTCTACAGGGAACTTATGGCTCAAAGTGGGATAGCTGGATGGAGGTGGATGCTATGTGTCCAACCTATGAACGACTTACAGATGTAGATATAATTCATAATGTTGCCCCTCAACCACCTGGTGCCTCGGAAAATGTGTCTAACCCTGAGGATAGTGACGAAGAACACTCGGAGCCACCGCCCAAAGCTGCTGATGCAGTTGTAGGATTAGAGATTGGTCTTAAGTAGCTAGAAAGCCAGGATGTGAATAGACTGCAAATACTGCAGTTAAAATCCATAATTGACCTGGCGAAGAAGGAGGCTCGCAGTAGCATGAAGCAACAAAGTATAACAAGTTTTTTTAAAAATTAAAAATATTTTAAGGGGTGCATCTTAAATAAGAAAGCATCTTGTACACCAAAAAAAGGTATTTACCATTTTATCAATGTCTCTAAAACTTGTTAAAATGAAGCTAAAAAAGGTAAAGTAATCCTTTTCTATAAGTAAAAACTCCCATCTCCAAAATGTTTTCAAACTACAGTATTTAATAGTTAACAGTTCATATTACTTAACAATCTACATATAACATAGTTGGCTAAGTGACAAAGTGCCCCATGCTCCTATTTGCTAAAATACCAAAACCCTTTTTTACAACAATTTGTAAGGATGTGTAATTAAAAGTGTTTTCTGATATTTTATGTGAATTTTGCATTTTCCTAAGCATTACACGCAGACCAAACGATTGATGTATGATGAAACCTAGCCCACATGGTTGCATTTAGCAGCGTTTAGTACCTGTGTTGTTAATACACTGTATCTTTTAAGTAAGCTTATAAAATAATTGTTGTAATTAAAGAAAGGAGATACAATTTTACCATTGTAGAACAGATTTATTTACTGCATACACCGTGTTAGTTCTAACAAAAAAGATTTGCTGACTATTAATAACGGAAATGCTTGAGGCCAGTATAACGCGGTTTCACTTATAATGCGGTAAGATTTTTTGGCTCCCGAGGACAGCGTTATATCAGGCTAGAGGTGTATTTACTTTGCATATTTTGACATGTTAAGTTGACCATACAGTTGTAACTTTATAAAGCTTTAAGTTTTTGAATCTCAGCACTTCACTGAATCTCATTAAATAATTGTCTGACTCCACCCCATTGCCTGACCCTTCTCATAATTTCCCACAACTGTGAACATTTAAATAAACAAACATAGGGGGAAAAGCTTATAAATAAATATTGACATCCATTGAAATTATAAAAAAAATACAAATCTAATTCTGTCAAGCCAATATATATATTGCAGATGCATAGTTCATGGTTTATAGTTAATGATATTGAAGAGAAACTGGCATCAATCTTTTTTAAATGGACTCATTTTTAAAATGCCAGCTTCTCATAAACCACTCTACACATAGCACTTTCTGAATTTTTTTAACTCTTAAAAATTAGTTTCTTCGCCTCTGTTGCTATTTATAAAGGTCTTCCAGCAATGGTGAAGCCAACCTACTTATCAGGAAAAACACAAACTGATTCTGCACAAAGTGCTGCCAAATGAACAAAATAAACAAACTGAAAAAAGAAAAATTCTGCTATTTTTTTTTCAGTTATAGTAATCTTAGGTGTTGTAACTATTGTTGATATAAAATTTCAGGTGAAAATGTGATTTTCAAGTTCAGAGTGTCCCAATGACAAATGGTCATACTATGCTATTAATGAAAAAGATAAAAGAAATCCAAAATATATTAGTTTAAATCAGTCTTAATATGACATTAAATTTATCTAAGTTCTAATCATGATTTCTATTAATCTTCATTAGGAAAAAATGGGGGTGGAGGAAGGGAAAGTACACACACACACACACACACACACAAAAATATAAATATATATCTATATATATGTATATACTGTAGGCATAATCTCTGAACCAGGTATTGAAACAAGATTGGTTTGGAAGCTAAAAATAAAATTACAGATAAATGTATTCAACAAATGCAATCAAATATTGGAAGAGAAAAGTCAGTCATAAATGCTTATCCAGCCAACTGAGATGATCCACATCTCTATGCTAATCTTGTATTTTTAATTAACAGATAAAATGGTAAAATCTAAACAATAGCATACAGTAAAAAATGAAAAGCAAGAAACAATTTTTCAAGCTCAAGTTAATTAAATGGAGATGTAGTAACTGTATATTGCTGTATTTGTGCAACTGCTCTAAAAAAAAAAAAAAAAAACACAAAAAAACCCACCTCCTCATACAAAAATGTTTTATTTCAGCCCACTGACTTCTGCTCTGTCTTCTGGTTCAAGATCAGAAAACTTCTAATCTTTAGAATTTAGATGAGCTCAGAACATGAATTAAACTATCACTCACATGCATTAAGCATTCTAATCCTAGCATACTTAATCTACACACATACACTCACTACCAAACACACAGAAGCACAACAGGAAAACGTAAAACAATGGCCAGGGCTGCTATTGCACTAGCCAAACTGTTAAATGACCATGCAAAAAGTATGAATCAATCAGTGAGTTTCATACAACAAGATAAATAACTTTTAAATAAAAGCTCCTAATGGGCTACCTTCCAGGGACAGACAGTATAGTTCACTGGTGGGCAGCCTGCGGCCCACATGCGGCCCATCAGGGTAATCTGATTGCGGGGCATGAGACATTTTGCTGACGTTAACCGTCCGCAGGCACCACCTCCCCTCACCCCCCAGCAGCTCCCAGTGGCCGCAGTTCTCTGTTCCCATTCAATGGGAGCTGCAGGAAGCGGCGGCCAGCACGTCCCTGAGGCCTGCTCCTTCCCGCAGCTTCCACCGGCCGGGAATGACGAACCGTGGACACTGGGAGCTGCAGGGGACAGGGCCTGAGGTTGGTCAACATCAGCAAAATGTCTCGCAATCCGCAATCAGATTACCGTGATGGACTGCAGGTGACCCGCAGGTTGCCCACCCTGGTATAGTTACTCCAACAGTAGTATGTTAATGGTAGTTTAGACTCAGATGCTGAGCAATCTTCAATTTCATGATAAAATAAGTGAAATGCACATAGTCTCAAAAGAATAGCAAAATAAATACAGTATCTAAAAAAATATGCTAGGGCTTTTAGAAGATCTTTAGCATAATACACAGAGAAAAATAGTACCGCAGAAAGAGCAGGGTATGAGAGTAGAATATTTTCCTTTTTTGTTGCAATCTACAGAATAGAAACTGTTTCTAATTACACGTTATTTTTATTTTTTGACGAAAGCAGTAATAATAAAGCCTTTCTGCAGTATATTTTAAACAAAATACAAGATATTCTGCTGTCAGGTCCATTTTTATCTATAGATAGTTCTCCCCCCCCCTCCTTTATTATTTTTTTTGTAACCTAGAAGATCAATTTTCAATTCCATGTATTTTCTCAAATTCTTGTTGCTTTTCATAAGGCCAATGCCTGATCATACAATTAATTTAGTTTCGCCATTACAATAAAACATTTCTCAGCAATCAACTTATCTAGCACTAGACTATGTCCTTGTCTTATCTGGCAATGCAGGAAAGTAGGAAGGTACAAGGTCTCCCATATTCTTTGTACAGCCCACATACGGGCACACATGCAATCCTGGGTGTTCAGAGAAACATAAGGACTGGAATCACAGGGGCTTTAACTAGGAGGGAAGTAGATGGAGCCATGGCTCTGCCACACATACATGCCAGCTAACAAAGCTGGTAGGCTGCATGGTATAGGTGTGTATGCGCACACATGCATTCAGGTTATGATGTGCCTCACAAAAAGATGCTGTAAATTACTCCACTGCCACCACAGTTCAACTAAGGAGTACAGAGAGAGACAAAAAGAACAGGAGTACTTGTGGCACCTTAGAGACTAACAAATTTATTAGAGCATAAGCTTTCGTGGGCTACAACCCACTTCTTCGGATGCACAGTGGCTCAGTGAAGTTGAATCTCTCCAGAGCTCCCTACTGGAACAGTTTGGGTTCTTCACCATCCCCCTTGCTTCAGGTTGTGACTAAATGACACACATTTAGTCTTTAGTAAACATATATAAAAATCTGATAATCTGTCTTTCAGGAAATACTAGTTCCTGAGCTATGCTAACACGGAGAAAAAAAAGCAGCTATATAATACCTAAGAACGTACACTGAAACCACTAAATACACCTCTACCTCGATATAACGCTGTCCTCGGGAGCCAAAAAATCTTACCACGTGTAAGTGAAACCGCGTTATATCGAACTGACTTTGATCCACCGGAGTGTGCAGCCCGGCCCCTCCGGAGCACTGCTTTACCGCGTTATATCTGAATTTGTGTTATATCGGGTCGCGTTATATCGGGTAGAGGTGTATATATATATTTGAGGCCCTGAGCCACAATTTTTCATCCTCTGATTACCTGCCAAATTCAGCACCATCAACTCACAGACCCTAATAAATTTACATTATGTGGCACCATCTAGTCAGATATTTTGCTAAGAGCTCAGAACATAGTACAATAAAGTACTATTCAAGTATTATGAAAGCTGAAATATATAGCTTTTTGATATACAATTTACCGTCCTCCATATTTCATACCAGTAGTGTTGAATAGCTAATTTAACTGCTTGATTAAATTGTAAAACTGTAGTTATTTTCTTCAACATGTGTTTACAAGAAAAGAATATAAACACTATGTCCTTTTAATAAAACATTCTGTTTTTGTCAATCAAATAATGTGGGAATTCTGAAGTTAAAGAATGAGCAATTATGAAATAGGAAATTCACACATCTACCCTCCCTACGCATAGATACCGCATGCTATGTGTGATCCAGCACAGATTTCTGTATTTCACAAACCATTTCTGTCTAAATTGACTTTATTTTAAACATATGGATGCCGCAAAGCTCCACCCACACTAATAAATCATTGTTTCCATAGTAACTAATGTGGCAAAGCAAAGGGAAACTAAAAATAGTACAAAGCGAACAAAATTTGACAAATCTCTGGCATTAAGAAAATGTGAGATGATGCAATGTATTACGCAGTTTTTATCACCCTTGTTTGAGAAGACCTGCGTAACTCATAGCTGAGCTTTGCCACTGTTGATTAATACAGGCATCCCAAACTCGTGACAATCAAAACTTTATATCACTCACACCGCCATGTCTCACTATACAATGTAGACCGTGAGCCATTCTGTATCCGAATATATACTTTTTAAAAAAACCTCCCTAAAATATAGGTTCGAGAAAAAGATAATTAACCATTACAAAGTTAAACAAATGTTACTGCAAATCATCTAATTAAAACCACTAGAAGATCAACCCTAAGACTACTTGGCCACAAAATTAGTCTGATTTGGGAGATAACATGTAGAGTGGCACCAAGTAAGAAGAAATACTAAGCAAGTAATATAAAAACAATTGAATGAGCATACAGGTTTTAAAAATTCACTGTAAGACAACTCCCACCTGTTCATGCTCTCTGTATGTGTGTATATATATATCTCCTCAATATATGTTTCACTCTATATGCATCCGAAGAAGTGGGTTGTAGCCCACGAAAGCTTATGCTCTAATAAATTTGTTAGTCTCTAAGGTGCCACAAGTACTCTTGTTCTTTTTGCGGATACAGACGAACACGGCTGCTTCTCTGAAACCTGTAAATGAAATTGTATCTCCCAAAATACGATGGTATATGATTGCATTTGAAAAAGCCCAGAGTCTCCTTCACAGATAACAATAGGCAACCCCCACATATACAGCAAATAGCAATGGTTCCAATTAAGCTGAAAGATCCAGGAAATCTTTTTCCAGAGTTTGAAGAAAAGGATGGGGCACTTCTCCAAAAGTAAATTCTTTTAGCAATTATTTGTTTGCATTTTGCAGCTGACATGTTTTTAATGTAATGAAAAATTGCCTTGCTCTTTTTCCAATAATCACCACTACAGAACACAACAAGTTGCTTACAAAGCTACAAAATACCATTTAGTTATTTATTTTCCCCCTTTTTTATTTTCTGGAAATCCTGAAGATCTAAGCAGGCACATTTCATCTAACAGTGAGTAGGACCAGGAACAAAATTAAATGATACAAATTTATAAGGACATTTAAAAGCACTTCATGTTTGTGATTCTGCTTTGATTTATATTGTGGTTATATTTTCTTAAATGAAAATACCACACTTGGATTCATTCTAATACATTAGAATGCTGGGTTTTGAATCCTGTTGTTTTCCCATATTGTTTGTAATACCTCCCTAAGATTTTCAGTATTGGATACTTTACATTTAGAGGTTTCAGAGTAGCAGCTGTGTTAGTCTGTATCCGCAAAAAGAACAGGAGTACTTGTGGCACCTTAGAGACTAACAAATTTATTTGAGCATAAGCTTTTGTGGGCTACAGCCCACTTCTTCGGATGCATCCGAAAGCTTATGCTCAAATAAATTTATTAGTCTCTAAGGTGCCACAAGTATTCCTGTTCTTTTTACGTTTAGACTTTTTTTTGTTTCTATGTTTCTTATGTAGCACAAGCTATCATGAGTGTTTTGTTAATTCATCTGTGCATCACTGATAATGTTCGTACAATTTTGGGCACAGAGTTTGATAGCTAATAGTAATTCCTCAAGTGGATGTAAAGTAAAGCACAAAACATGGGGACATCTACATAAATAATGCCTACAAAACGTTGTAAAGTATATGGTGGATGTTTTTTTCTAACTATATTTTTTTTAGAATTTATAAAACATTCCCCTAATCCAGATTAAGATAAACATTTAACTTGACCTATCTGATAGTGGGACAAATTCATACCTGAAGTAAGTAAAGGAATTATCATTCAGGTCTCTAAAAATCTGACTTCAGTGGAGTTGTACTAGGTATGAAATTAGACCATTAAAATAGGTTAAGCAGCGCAAATCTTAGTTAAAACCTTTTTTTTTAAAACTGTAGTTTGAGCCATATCATCACTGCTAACAAGGAATTACAATTATGTTCCTGTCATCTTCTACCCTCATAGTGATTCATATATGCCAGACTAAAAAGCTACACATTGGGATATTTGGGAAGACAACTGGGGGTAAACTCTTTAAATTCCACTGAAATACAGAAAGCTCCACAGTGGGACTGGAAAAAATGGCAAATATGTTACTAGAAAGTATAGGGACTGTTTGGAAAGTTGGCATGAGTGAATACTGTCTGATGTACACAACTGCTGCTGTTAGCCCATCTTCATGATTTTACATATCAACGGGTTTCCCTAAAATGGGAAATGTTAGCATATTAACATGTTTCTTCTGGCTATGCATGTGTCTCTTAGCTTCAGACATGACTATAGCTGGTTAATTAGTTTCTTTAATTGTGCCATAATCCTTTCCTGCCATATCAACCATGTTCTTCTTGACTCAAATTCTCTCTCAGTGAGACATTCCTTGCATGTTTAACTTGTCTTTCCTGTCTTAACTGTTGAATAACAGAATAGCTTGAAACCAGAGTTACTAATCATTGAATTAAAAACTACACACAGAATCAGATCTCTTAAAAAAATGTAGCTTATTTTACATTTTAAAGATCCATCCAGTTTATATTAAGCACTACACATTTACTCTGTTATCTAGCCATTAAAGTGGCCAAAACTGTAGTATGGAAAATAAATATCTTCCTTACCTGTGTATACAGTTTTTAGACTCGAGATATGCCATACCAGCAGCAGCATCTAATGAAAATTTCACTAACTGTTTGGTTTTTAGCTCATCCTTCTTCTTTCTTAAAAAGGAGAGGAAATCGCCTCCTAGAGAAATAGATGGACAATGAGACATGACAGCAATGATACTCACATTTATCTCTTATTAGTGATGCTTGACTGAACAAAAAGTATTACACTATCAGCCATGCTTTTCAACCAATTTGTTTGAGGCTAAGATAAAAAAGAAAATGGAAAGAATACATTCTCATCATTATGTGGCCTCCTTAAGCTGCCCTGAATATTGCTTTAAGTGCTTCAATGTGCAAGCTGTACAAAGAATGAAAAAATTAATCAAGTCCATATTTTTACTACACTATACATCATATTTCTCTATGTATATTCAATATATATTTGCATAACTATGAATTATGGAGTAAAGAATCTATGGATAATAGGGTGTCATAAAAAGTAGCTTTAATCACATCTTTCAGCTGCAACAGTTTATTAAAAACTGAATATTGCAATAGATGATGAGTTTGTATTTGCAGATTTATAACAGTTAAGTAATGTCTCTGCGATTGATGATTAGGGCAAAAGTAAACAAGAGAGAAAGAGATTACGGGAAGCGATGCACTGCTACATGCTGATGGTTAGAAACGTGAATTAAAATCTAAAATATGCCTCATTGCAGCAGGCAATGCCAGAAGTCATAGTACAGCTTTTTCAAGTCTGAAGGTTTACATGTTATTATACAGAGAGCCATTTCTCTAGCCTTCATTTCATTTTACTGTGTACTGAACTGATTCTAGTGATCCTCTCTCAAGTAATGCCCCATGACAGTTTTCATATACTGTCCTTCTTGGCACTAAAAAGAGGCATTACCATATGTTAAAAGTTTCAGCAGGGATTTTCTTAGCAGGAAATATCTATTTATATTTCACATTATAAGAGATAAACTGAGGGGTTATTAGAGAAAGGTTTTATTAACAGCAGACATTTGCTCCTTCTATCTCTATAGCCCTCAAATATTAAGCTGGAATGTTTGTGAAAGGAATTAGCATCTTAATCGTCAACTCCTACACTTTTTTACCCACATTACCAAGAATCTATGCTTCTTTTGATACAAAAGCTCTAGAGGTGATGGCTTACTGGGTTGGTTCCTTAATGAAAGCTCCCAGTAAGCTTAACCTACTGCCAAAACTCTGCTGCTTTACCCCCTTTGATTACCCACGGGGCACCACAAACATTTTAGAAACAAATATGCTTTCCTTCAACCTAATTTCTGATTAACTTTTTTGTGTCAGGCGAACGTGACAAGAGAATGTGAATAATATTTTATCATCTTTTATGTATCCTTTATTATTTACCAATTCCCAGGAATAAAATGAGAGCTTTTTAAAGGAATGTACATGATAGATATATAGATACACACATTTCACTTAGGCATGTACATATGTATATATGCCATCACAGGGCTGGTGCAAGGATATTTTGCGCCCTAGGCGAAACTTTCTTGCGCTCCCCCCCCTTGCACATCGGTTCATTGAGGGGCAAATCCCAATGAGCCTTTATAGACCCCAGGGGCCAGCTGTGCCCAGGGGCCAGCCGTGCCCAGGGGCCAGCCGTGCCCAGGGGCTGCTCCCCAGACCAGGTTCACCCCTCCCCGCCTCTGAACTCCCCTGGAGGGTGCACAGCAGGGCAGGCTTTAGGCACTGTGGGGCCCGATTCGAAAGAGCTGCCGCTGAAGACAGCGGCGGGACTTTGGCGGCAGCTCTATTGGCTGCCGGTGCCTTCGGCGGCGGAGCGTCCTTAGGGACATTGCAGGGCCCTCTTAGGGGCACGGGGCCCAATTCGGGGGAATCGGGTGAATCGCTCTAAAGCCGGCCCTGGTGCACAGCCCCCTCGCAAGCCCTCCCCTGCAAGCCCTCCCCACCCCATCCCGGCGGCACCTGCCCCGAGTCCACTCACTGGCTTTGCCGGGCTTGGGCCGCTGCAGCAGCTCGGCAGGAAGGAGCCACCTTCCGGAGGCACCGGAGAGCCAGAGCGTCGGTGAGCCCCAGCGATGGAGGAGCCGGCGCGGCGCAGGGGGGCAGTAGCCCTGCAAAGGCGGCGACGCTGCTAGCGGGGAGCAGCCGCACCCCCCCGCCCCTCCTGCCCAGGCTGCGGCCCGGCCCCCCCCCCCCCCGGGGGCTCCTGCAGGCTGCAGTGGATACATGCGGGCGCCGGCCCCCATGTGCCCCCCCAGCTACCCCCCTCGCTGTGCTCGGGCTCTGTGGCTCCCGGGCATGTGAGCCGCCGCCATCGTCGGGGCGCGGGGCCCTGAGACTGCTCCAGGAGGGGCAGCGGCGGTGGTGGCGGCTCACACTCCTGGGAGCCACAGAGCCCGAGCGCGGCGAGGAGGGAGCCGGGAGGGCGCACGGGGGCCACCGCCCGCATGTATCTGCTGCAGCCTGCAGGAGCCCCCGGGAGGAGCCGCCAGGCCGCAGCCTGGGCAGGAGGGGCGGGGGGCGCCGCCGCCTTTGCAGGGCTGCTGACCCTCTGAGCCACGCCGGCTCCTCCATGGCTAGGGCTCGCCGTCCCTGTAAGCCGACGCTCTGGCTCTCCGGTGCCTCCAGAAGGCGGCTCCTCCCTGCCGAGCCAGGGCACCGCTTTTTGGTGCCCGCAACCACCTAGTTCGCCTAGTGGTTGCACTGGCCCTGTGTCATCACTAGGGCTGTCAATTGATTTAAAAAATTTATCGCGATTAATCGCGCAATTAAAAAATTAATCGCATAATTAATCTTGCTCTTTAACAATAACAGAATACCATTTATTTAAATATTTTGGTTGTTTTCTACATTTTCAAATATATTGATTTCAATTACAACCCAGAATACAAAAAGTACCCTGCTCAAGTTAAAAAATTTTTATTACAAATATTTGCACTGTAAAAAGCAAAAGAAATAGTATTTTTAATTTACCTGATACAATTACTGTAGTGCAACCTCTCTATCATGAAAGTGCAACTTACAAATGTAGATTTTTTTTTGTTCCAAACTGCACTCAAAAACAAAACAATGTAAAACTTTAGCGCCTACAGGTACACTCAGTCCTACTTCTTGTTCAGCCAATCACTAAGACAAACAAGTTTGTTTACATTTGCAGGAGTTAATGCTGCCCACTTCTTGTTTACAATGTCACCTGAAAGGGAGTACAGGCATTCGCATGGCACTGTTGTAGCCGGCATCACAAGATATTTACGTGCCAGATGCACTAAAGATTCATATGTCCCTTCATGCTTCAACCATTCCAGAGGACATGCGTCCATGCTGATGACGGGTTCTGCTCAATAACAATACAAAGCAGTGGGGACCAACACATATTCATTTTCATCCTCTCAGTCAGATGCCACCAGCAGAAGGTTGATTTTCTTTTTTACTGGTTCAGGTTCTGTAGTTTCTGCATTGGAGTGTTGCTTTTTTAGGACTTCTGAAACCATGCTCCACACCTCATCCCTCTCAGATTTTGGAAGACACTTCAGATTCTTAAACCTTGGGTCAAGTGCTGTAGCTATCTTTAGAAATCTACATTGGTACCTTCTTTGCATTTTGTCAAATCTGCAGTGAAAGTGTTCTTAAAACAAACATGTTTTGGGCCATCACCTGAGATTTCTATAACATGAAATATATGGCAGAGTGTGGGTAAAACAGAGCAGGAGACAAACAATTGTCCCCCAAGGAATTGAGTCATAAATTCAATCAACTCATTTTTTTTATAGTCATCAGCATGGAAGCATATCCTCTGGAATTGTAGCCGAAGCATGAAGGGGCATACAAACGTTTAGCATATCTGGCACGTAAATACCTTGCAATGCCAGCTACAAAAGTGCCATGCGAACGCCTGCTCTCACTTTCAGGTGACATTGTAAATAAGAAGTGGGCAGCTTTATCTCCCGTAAATGTAAACAGACTTGATTGTCTTAGCGCCTGGCTGAACAAGAAGTAGGACTGAGTGGACTTGTAGACTCAAGTTTTACATTGTTTTGTTTTTGAGTGCAGTTACGTAACAAAAAAATCTACATTTGTAAGTTGCACTTTCATGATAGAGAGATTGCACTACAGTACTCATATGAGGTGAATTGAAAAATATTATTTCTTTTATCATTTTTACAGTGCAAACATTTGTAATAAAAAATAATAATATAAAGTGAGCACTGTACCCTTTGTATTCTGTGCTGTAATTGAAATCAATATATTTGAAAATGTAGAAAAACATCCCAAAATATTTAATAAATTTCAATTGGTATTTTATTGTTTAACAGTGCGATTAAAACTGCGATTAATCGCAACTAATTTTTTTAATCGTGATTAATTTTTTTGAGTTAACCGTGTGAATTATCTGCGATTAATCAACAGCCTAGTCATCATATACTGGAATAAAATGCTGATGTGAAATCAGTTCGGTTTTACATGATATATAACTACATGCATTATAGCTGCATAAAGGTTACAAGCTCAATCCTCAAGTGCATGCAGTACTGGCTGGGCACAACCAGGGGAGAAGGGGAGAACCACAGCAGATTGTGGTTCTCCATTCCAGGGCTGACCAAGGGCTGGTATGGTGTAGTTTGGACCAGTGGTTCTCAACCTGTGGTCTGCAGACCTCTGGGGGGTCCATGGATTATGTATAAGACTTAGAATGAAAACTGTCTGAACAGATTTCAACTATATATACATACAATAGATTTCTAAAGGGGTCTGGACTTCTATTTGAAATTTCCAAAGGGATCCACACCACCATTCTAAATTTTTCAGGTGTCCTCAAATGAAAAAAGGTTGAGAACCACTGGTTTAGAGCAGCAATGGAGTTTTGCTAAACTATGCTCATCTGACCCATGGCCCCCAAGTGTAGGTGCACAGTGCAATAAAACACTGGCCCATGGAAGGGGCCTAGGCTTGCAGAAGTTGGCCTGACAGGCTATAAAAGTGCAGTGTAGACATCCAAGCTCAGGGACCCCACAAGGAGGGTGGGATCCAGAGCCCGGGATCCAGCCCAAGGGTATGTCTTCACTACCCGCCGTATCGGCGGGTAGCAATCGATTTATCCGGGATCGATAGATTGCGTCTCGTTAAGACGCGATATATCGATCCCCGAACGCGCTCACCGTCGACTCCGGAACTCCACCAGAGCGAGCAGCGGTAGCGCAGTCGACGGGGGAGCCGCGGCCATCGATCCCGCGCCGTGTGGACCCCAGGTAATTCAATCCAAGATACTTCGACTTCAGCTACGCTATTCGCGTAGCTGAAGTTGCGTATCTTGGATCGATCCCCCCCCCCCGTGTAGACCAGCCTTAAGCCTCAACAGCCCTGCAGCCTGAGCCCTGGAAGCACAAGTCAGCTGATCTGGGCCAGCCACGGGTGTTTTATTGCAGTGTAGACATATTCTAAGGGTCTGTCTTTGCAAAGTTCTGGATACTGCTTTTTAAGATCTAATGAAAGATGAAAAGAACAGAATACCTACTGACTGAACACTAAGGGTTTGATCAACTCTATGGAATAAGAGTCAAAACACAAAAATGGTTCAAGAGGGTGCACTACAAATAGGAAAAATGGGATGAAACTAAAAATGAAAAATGTGTGATAAATATTTGCAAAAAACTTCCTGCCAGTGAGTTCTATTAGACTATGAAATAATCTCCCAAGTAAAGTGGAAGAAGCCCCATCATTTGGGCACACTTAAAGCTAAACTGGATAATGCACTAGTACATGTACAGCAGAGAACAATCCTGCATTGGCATAGGGTGGACTAGATGGCCAAATAGGTTTTTTCCATCTCTAATGCTCTGTCTATACTACAGCATGTATAGTGGCGCAACTGCGCTGCAGTAGCATTTGTGGTGGAGACAGTCTAAACTGACAGGAAAGAACTCTCCCATCAGTTTAATAACTCCTGCCTCCATGACAGGTGATAGCTATGTCTATGAGAGAAGCTATCCCGCCGACGTAGCGCTGTCTACACCAGCGCTTAGGTCAGTGTAACTTACACTGCTCGGAGGTGTTGATTATTCACACCCCTGAGAAATGTAAATTATACCGAAGTAACCTGTAGTGTAGACAAGGTCTAACTTTTGTCATTCTTTGTCTTGAAATCAGGACCTGTCAAATAAAGCAGGATACAACAAATTCACAGAAAAAGTATACAACAAAGAACATTCTACAAATAAAAAAGAGCTGCTGTGCCAATAAAACTAAACCCTAATGACCTAGAGATAGAGCTCAAATATTATTAGACATTTTAAAACACAGAGAATGAAATGGATGCTAGGATTATCTATATTTCATCTAATATTTTCTGGCTGATGGAAAGCAGGTGCTGACAGAGAGCAGTCTGATAACCATTCCATCAGTAAAGGTGGCCTTTCCTCTTTCCGCTACTGCAACAGCATCTTTCTAGTCATAGCACAGGCTGTAAATCATCTTCAAGAAAAAGTAATAAGAATAATAAGAGGAGGTTACTGACCTGTGCAGTAACTGATGTTCTTCAAGATGAGTGTCCCTGTGGGTGCTCCACTCCAGGTGTTGGTGAGCCCCTGCGCCGTCACTCGGAGATTTTGAAAGCAGTACTCACACCGGTCACGCATGCGCAGAGCCTGCCCCACGCATTGAGAGTGCTTTAATAGTACGCGTGGATGACCAGTCTCCTCAGTTCCTTCTCTACAACATAGGCTACCCCAACTCCGAAGTAGAAGGGAGGCGGGTGAATAGTGGAGCACCCACAGGGACACTCATCTTGAAGAACGTCAGTTACTGCACATGTGAGTAACCTCCTCTTCTTCTTTGAGAGACGTCCCTGTGGGTGCTCCACTCCAGGTGACTTAAAAGCAGTGTATCTCAAGGAGCTAGGGACTTCGGATCTGGTAGGAATACAGTGGATAATACGGCTCTGCCCAACCATGTATCAGTAAGAGGGCCTTGAGTAAGGGCATAATGCTTAACAAATGTGTGTTCAGAAGTCCAAGTGGCCGCTTTACAAATGTTAGCCAGAGGAACTTTGCGTAGAAAAGCCATGGAGGTAAGTACAGATCTAGTGGAGTGAGTTCTGATGCAGACTGGAGGAGTTGCATCCTTTAGTTGATAGCATAGTCGGATACAATTGGAAAGTCTCTGGGTAGAAATAGGTGTCCCTTTGGATCGCTCTGCACTGGAGACAAGAGAGTCTGGAAGAATTCCTAAAAGGCTTGGTTCTATCCAAATAAAAGGACAGAGCCCTGCGTACATCCAACGTAATCATTGGGGATTCAAAGGAGTTTGCTAGCGGTTTGGGAAAGAAGGGTGGTAGGTGTATAGGTTTGTTGATGTGAAAAGACGAATGCACTTTTGGAAGAAATTTGGGGTGTAGTCGGAGGGTAACTTTGTCCTTAGAAAATATTGTGTAGGGTGCGTCCGCCATGAGCGCTGCTATTTCTCCTGCGTGTCTGGCAGAGGTGATTGCCACTAACAATGCTGTTTTCATGGAGAGGTGTAAGAGAGAGCATGTGGCTAGTGGCTCAAAAGATTGTTGAGTTAAGCAGGTTAATACTAAGTGAAAGTCCCGTGGAGGGGTAGGGGGTTTAATATCTGGATATAGGGATTGGAGCCCTTTGAGAAAACGCTTGGTGATTGGATGGGCAAAAACAGAGGTATTGTCGATCTTGTGGTGAAAAGTTGTAATAGCAGCTAAATGGACTTTGATGGAGCTGAAAGAAAGGCCAGATTGCTTAAGGTCTAATAGGTAGTCAAGTATTAACGGAAAAGGTGCGGAAGTGGGAGGAATTTGTTTGATTGAGAACCACTGTGTGAATCGTTTCCACTTTTGGAGACAGGTGGTGCGAGTAGACTGTGTTCTGCTATGTAAGAGTACTCTTTGAACCTGTTCAGAGCATACTAGTTCACTTTGTGAGAACTATGTTAGACCCAAGCTTTGAGATGAAGCATGGATAGGTTGGGGTGGAGAAATCGGCCATGTTGCTGTAATAGGAGGTTCGGAGCGAGAGGCAATGAAATTGGGGGGCGAATTGACATTCTGGTGAGGAACGGATACCATAGTTGTCTGGGCCACGACGGGGCAATCAGAATTACCGTGGCACAATCTGTTCATATCTTTGTCAGAACCCTGTGGAGAAGCGGTATCGAGGGAAATGCATACAGTAAGTCTTAATCCCATGAGATCATGAATGCATCTCCTAGGGAATGTTTGCCCAGTCCCGCTCTGAAGCAAAATTCGGGACATTTCTTGTTCTTTGCAGCCGCGAAGAGGTCCAGTGTTGGGTAGCCCCAAATGCGGACTATGTTGCGTATGCCCGTCTTCTTTATCTCCCATTCATGATCTCAAGGAAATCATCTGCTTAGTTCGTCCGCAGTGGTATTCAGGGCCCCGGGTACATAGGCCGCTGACATGTGGATGTTGTGTGTGAGGCATGAATTCCAGAGCTTCATAGCTTCTGGGCAAAGCGAGTGAGATCGAGCTCCTCCCTGTCTGTTTACATAGAACTTGCAGGCAATGTTGTCTGTCATTATTCGAACATGTTGGTTCTTAATGAATGTGAGGAAGTGACGGCAGGCGTTGCGTATGGCTTGAAGTTCTAGAAGGTTTATGTGTAGGGAGATTTTGGTGGAAGACCCTAGCCCCTGGGCTGTATGATGGGGCATGTGTGCTCCCCATCCTGTGAGGGATGCATCGGTAGTCATTATAATGGATGGAACATCCTGAGCAGAGGTTGGAGGGAACTGTCCACCATAGGAGGGAGTCCTTGACTCTGAAGGGTATGGATAGAGGTTTGTTTAGACTGTGTACGTTCGGTCTGTAAACTGTGACCAACCAAACTTGGAAGCACCTCATGTACAGGCGAAAGTACACGAGGCCATGTGACCTAAAAGTTGTAGGCAGTCCCGAGCAGTGACATGGGGACTGTTATGAAGTTTTGTGACCAGAAGTTTTATGGTGTTGAAACGGTTGGGAGAGATGCTATTCCCTTCCGGGAATCAAGGTGTGCTCCTATGAACTCCAGTTGTTGGGTAGGAGATAAGGTGGATTTCTTTTATTTGCAGGCCGAGGGACAGGAAGCAGGCGACGGTCAGCTGTGTGGATCAAAGAGCTTCATCGAGCGTTGAGGCTTTGAGGAGACAGTCGTCGAGGTAAGGAAATATTATACCCCTCCATTTCCTGAAGTAGGCAGTGACTACAGCTAGGAGTTTGGAAAAAACACGGAGGGCACGAAGGACAACACCCTATATTGAAAATGTATCGAACTGAGGGTAAAACTAAGAAAACGTCTGTGGGACGGATGTATAGTCACATGAAAGTAGGCGTCCTGTAGGTCAAGGGCTGAAAACCAATCGCCCTGCTCCAGTGCTGGGATTATGGTGGTGGGGGTAACCATTTTGAACTTTTGCTTTTTGATGAATTTCTTGATCTGCCTGAGGTTGAGAATTGGTAGCCATCCCCCTGTTTTCTTTTGTTGAAAAGTAATGGGAGTGGAAACCTTTTCCTCTGTGTTGTTCGGGCACGACTTCCATTGCTTCCAATTGAAGGAGATGTTGTACTTCTTGGAAGAGCAGTTGCTCGTGAGAGGGGTCCCTGAAGAGGGACGGGGAGGGTGGATGGGTGGGAGGCAAGGAGAGGAAAGAGATGGAATAGCCAATTGTGACGACCTCTATAGCCCACTTGTCGGTGGTAATGTTCTGCCATTGATGGGAGAATGGGAGTAGGTGGTGTCCAAAATAGGGGCAGGCGGTGTAAGCGCAGAAGTGGCAATGTTGTTTTCTATACCCTCGACCAAGGCTTCAAATTTGCTTATTAGTCGGAGGGGGTTGAGATGCTGCTGAGAAGTTGGGCCGATGGCATTGGTACCCAGGTCTTTGGCTTTGCTGTTCTTGCTCGCGTGATCTATGGGATTGATGGATGTATGTGGGGTAGCATGGACGCTGGTACTGTTGGTATCTATATTGTCTCCTTCTGGTTGTAGGGGTTTGAATTCCTAGAGACCGGAGAGTTGCCCTTGAGACCTTCATGGAATGAAGTACATCATTCGTCGTGGAGGCAAAAAGTTTGTTGCCATCAAAGGGGAGATCATTTGGACCTCCGAGGAAAGGAAGAGGATGAGAGCCATGAACCTCAGCGCATCACAACTACTGTGGCAGTGGATCTTGCTGCAGTATTGGCCGCATCGAGGGCAGCTTGAAGAGCTGTACAGGAGATGATTTGTCCCTCAGAAACTATGGCTGTAAATTGTTGTTTCTTTTCCTCTAGAATGTCATCAATAAAGTCCATAAGTTTACTATAATTTTTGTGGCCATATTTTGCCAGAATGGCTGTATAATTAACGATGCAAAATCATAACATGGAAGACGCGTATATCTTGCATCCGAGCAGATCTAATTGCTTATTATCCTTGTTGGATGGGGTGGAGCGGGGAAACTGTCGTTTGTTCTTTTGGTTGACTGCGTCTACTACCAGCGAGTTTGGCGCTGGATGAGTGAAAAGGAATTCAGAGCCCTTGGAAAGGATAAAGTACTTCCGATCTGCTCGCTTGCAGGTAGACAGGCTTGCAGCCGGTGTTTGCCAAATGGCTTTGGCAGGTTCCATGAGGGCTGCGGTGATCGGTAATGCAATCCTGGAAGAAGTAGAGGGCTGCAGGATGTTGGTTCGCTCATGTTGTTGTTCAGGAACGTCCTGTAGGTTAATCCTTAGCTCATTGGCAACTCTTTTAAAGAGGTCCTGAAATTTTGAAAAATCAGCTGAAGATGTCAGGGGAGGAGGCAGTAATCCTTCATCAGGTGTAACAATTGGGTCTACGGGGTTGGAGGAGGTAGATTCTGATTGATCCTGCAGTTGTGAAATACCACAGTATTCTTGCCAGCAAGTTAAAGAAGTATGGGCTGGATGAATGGACTATAAGATGGATAGACAGCTGGCTAGATCGTCGGGCTCAATGGGTAGTGATCAATGGCTCCATGTCTAGTTGGCAGCCGGTATCAAGTGGAGTGCCCCAAGGGTCGGTCCTGGGGCTGGTTTTATTCAATATCTTCATTAATGATCTGGAGGATGGCGTGGACTGCACTCTCAGCAAGTTTGCAGATGACACTAAACTGGGAGCAGTGGTAGATACGCTGGAGGGTAGGGATAGGATACAGAAGGACCTAGACAAATTAGAGGATTGGGCAAAAGAAACCTGATGAGGTTCAACGAGGACAAGTGCAGAGTCCTGCACTTAGGACGGAAGAATTCCATTCACTGTTAGAGATTAGGGACCGAATGGCTAGGAAGCAGTTCTGCAGAAAAGGACCTAGGGGTTACAGTGGACGAGAAGCTGGATATGAGTCAACAGTGTGCCCTTGTTGCCAAGAAGGCTAATGGGATTTTGGGCTGTATAAGTAGGGGCATTGCCAGCAGATTGAGGGATGTGATCATTCCCCTCTATTTGACATTGGTGAGGCCTCATCTGGAGTACTGTGTCCAGTTTTGGGCCCCACACTACAAGAAGGATATGGAAAAATTGGAAAGAGTCCAGCGGAGGGCAACAAAAATGATTAGGGGGCTGGAGCACATGACTTATGAGGAGAGGCTGAGGGAACTGGGATTGTTTAGTCTGCAGAAGAGAAGAATGAGGAGGGATTTGATAGCTGCTTTCAACTACCTGAAAGGGGGTTCCAAAGAGGATGGATCTAGACTGTTCTCATGGTAGCAGATGACAGAACAAGGAGTAATGGTCTCAAGTTGCAGTAGGGGAGGTTTAGGTTGGATATTAGGAAAAACTTTTTCACTAGGAGGGTTGTGAAGCACTAGAATGGGTTACCTAGGGAGGTGGTGTAATCTCTTTCCTTAGAGGTTTTTAAGGTCAGACTTGACAAAGCCCTGGCTGGGATGACTTAGTTGGGAATTGGTCCTGCTTTGAGCAGGGGGTTGGACTAGATGACCTCCTGAGGTCCCTTCCAACCCTGATATTCTATGTTTCTATAATTCTAAGGGGCTGCCTGATGTCGTGAGTCAGTGGCAGATTCGTCAACTGGCAGTACTGAGCTGGTCTAGCGCCTGGCTGTGGTGGCATAGCGAATGTGGTCCCAAGTATAAGGTGCCATGGAGCCCAATATTGCCACTATGGTGGAAAGGGCCTGGGTGGTCCCATCCATGGGTTTACACACCATGGGGTGGGATCCTGGGAGTAGGACGAAGTAGCTTTTTTATGACTCATATTGACTGGGGTCTGTGAACGGGAGACCTGATAGGGTGAAAAATCTCCCTGCAGCCCAGATTCCTCATCACTGGAAGAAAGCTGTCCGGACATTGCATGAGTGTCCGGAGAGAAGTAGGTGTTAAGTAGGGGTGACTGAAAGATAGGTGACACCAGCAGGTCCATTGACTGTGTAAATTGTGGTGCCGCAGCGCCTCTGCGAGGTGAGGGCTGCGTGAGAGGAATTTTCTGTGCAGGAGGGTTCATCTGCACCGGTGTCCTGAGCCTTGTTTCACTGCCGGCCAATTCAGAGGATGATGGTGCTGGCAGAATGAGAACACGATTTGAGGACTTCAATAACTCAGGCATAAGTTAGGGGTTTGTTATAGGAGTGGGTGGGTGAGATTCGGTGGCCTGCGTTGTGCAGGAGGTCAGACTAGATTATCATAATTGTCCCTTCTGACCTTAAAGTCTATGAGTCTATGTGTTGGCACTGCTTCCGTTGCGGTGTGCAGCTCAGTCGGCACCCGGGTCTGAGGCTGGTCCTAATGACTTTTGCATGAGAAGCAGTTTCAATCAGTAGAGAAGGAACTGAGGAGACTGGTCGCGCACGCGTATTATTAAAGCACTCTCAATACGTGGGTCAGGCTCTGCGTGTGCACGACCGGTACGAGCACTGCTGTCAAAATCTCTGAGCGAAGGCGCAGGGGTGCACCAACACCTGGAATGGAGCACCCATAGGGACATCTCTCGAAGAAGGACTACTATGTTTGTATTTAACAAATAAACATTTTGTTCACATATGGAACCTTAATTATATGTGTAAGGATTTTTTTTTTAAAATAACTTAATGCTAGTATTTATGGAAACCATGAGTTTCGCTAAATTGCTGATACAACAGAGTAAAAATATTTATAGCACTGTTCACACATAGTGACTCAAAGCACTTTATAATGAAGACAAAAATACCAAGTAACACTAAAAATATTAAACAAATACCAGAATGAAAAGATGTCTTCAGTCTAGAGGATTTAGAATAGAGAGATTCAGAATTCCTAACGATCTATTGAAGGACGTACAAGAAGACAAAGCCCTGGCCACAAATGAATTAACTGGAATTGAATATGGGAAAGAAAGAAGCTTCTGCTTGAGGCACCACACTGAAGATGAAGGCACATACGAGGAGGTTAGCAAGTCCAAAATATAAAGGGTCTGTCCACACAAAGCCCCCCATGGTAAAGTAATTACCATGAGTTTAAAATCAACCAAGGACACTACAGGAAGCCTGCATATGGTCTTTATGACAAGAGTAGTGTTCTGGGTTGACTTGGTCCCAGTGAAGGCCCTAACTGCTGAAATCTCAATAAGCTGAAAACATCTGGTCAGTTTAAAAAGAAGTCCAGAAAATCATGGCACAAGTTTCAGAATTGAGCTTTGCTGTTCCTGAAAAAGGAATTAATGTTGCCAAATAAACTTTGGAGAGAAAAGGGCACACTCCAGTAACAGTCCTAAAATGATGACAATAATATTTAGTGATGTTTTTATTGTGTTCCAACATGGTTACCCCACAATTCAAGGGTCTGAAGAAACAAACACATATGGGGGACCCATCAAGATGCAAAATTATAGATGGTATAAAATGTAGCGATCATTTTGGGGATTTCAGTTTGATCAGTGTTTAATTTGGGGGGAATTCTTTGCCATTTATAAATTCACAGGTGAAAGCCATCAGATAATGTTCGGTCTCTGAAAAGATCCAAATATTCCACATAACTGCACTAAGATATAATAAATCTTAGAACTGAACCAGCCAAAATGTAAATATTAAATAAGCTAAATTGGAGCACTTAGAGAATCTCAATACAATCCAAAATTGATTCAATAGAATATATTAATTAAATTAAATGTTTAGAGAAACAGGATATAAACCACTCCAAAAACAGTGCCTGACAGTGGAACTTTCCAAACAAACTGATAAAACTCTAACTGAAAATACTTATAGAAGCTAGCTGCACAAAGATTTAAAAGTAGTACAGTAAGTGTGAAATGTGAGAAAAATATACAATGAGAAGATGATAGTTACAGACTCTGGTCACAGCTGACATTTCAATACTAATAATTACCTCATTATTGTAATCTTTATCCTCCCTTTCCCTTATTGTCTCCCCTTTTGGTTATTTCTCTAATGAGACATCTCTAGAATTAGATTGCAAACCCTTCTAGTAGGTACTGTGGCTTTTATTCTATAAAGCATCACGAACACTTTTGGGTACTGTACGAAGATAAAAGTAATAATAAAATACTACTATATTTTTGCAGTGCAATGTTTTTCTCCAGCCCCTTTGTGAAAACTAAATTAGAAATTGGTTTATAATCAACAAAATCATTGCGGGTATAGTTGGCCATTTATCCATGTTTGAAAAAATGTCCACTTACTTGAAAAGGAACAAGAAAACAACCAAAGCAGTTTAGTTTACAATTTTGGTAAAAACAAACAACAGAAGTCCAGTATGCACCAACAAATGATCCATGCAGGCCAAGAATGAAATATATAGGAGGAATGACAAAAGAACAGATATAGAAGAGAAACTTCTGTGCTGGTCAGAGAAGGTGGCCAAAGTACAAGTGTCCAAAGAGGAAATAATTCAATAGGAAACAATAATCAATAGCAAACAATAATCATATATGTTATTTGTATTACTAAAATAGGATGAAGCTCAAGAAAGCTAATTGAGTTAGCTTTGTTTAACACAAGGATTCAAAATCTCTTCTGGGAACTCCAACAAAGCAATTGGCATATTCCTTCCATGAAAAATTAGCTCAGGATAAAATAGGGAGTGTGCCACAATCAGAGTCTTCTTATTGCTCAAAATAAATTTTCTAGCTCAGATTAGTTTTTAATGGGAACTCCTTGCATATGATTGCCCTAAGAGCCTTGTTAAGAAACAATAGGATTATCTATCTGAAGTGGACAATGTAGTATCTGCTATTTTAACCCACAATCCTGCTGGGTCTAATAAACAACAGGGACTAAACTTCACTGTAGCAGAAAGGATGAAAAGAACAAGGCAGAAAAGGGGGGAACCCCCCCCCCAAAACAATGAAATGAAGATTTCAAAACTGAACATTCAAAATTAGCAGTGGGAGAGACATAACTGACTGTCAAATATGTTTCTAATTATGAATAAGCTCAAATATAAATGTAACAAGAGTTGAAAGATTAAAAAAAAAGGGGGTGGGGGAAATAATGCATGAAAAGATCTGTATAGATCAAAACGAATACAAAAATTACCCCTACAAGTGAGTTGTTGTTCTCCACAATTGATATGGGGAAAAAACCTCTGCTATATCCTGTAACAAGCTACTAAAGATAATTAGATGTCAAAAGTAAATAATAATGATAAGAAGATATTCATCTGAACAAAAAGAAAAGCTAGCCATAACTGTACAAACAATTGGGAATAATAAATCAAGGCCAGAACACTTCTCTTTCCACATTGGCAGATGACATGTCTAAAAAACTAAGCTACAGTGTTCTGCAGAGTTTCCCCAAAAGCAAACATTAATAAGCCACAACTTTAGACTTTTTAGAGTCTTTTTTAGGAAACTATCTCAAAATATTGTTTATTTTACAGCTATTAAATATTTTAATCAGCATTGTCAAGGTCATCATTGTATTAGCAACTAGAATTTTTTGAGGTATTTACAAGGAAGAGACTTGGAGGTATTTAAAAAAAATCAGATTCCAAAATTGAATGTATTCTGCACAGTCAACAAGACCTCTTTATGAACAGTTTCTCTGGCACTAAGAAAAAGCAAATTTCTAAAGTCTGTCTTCCAACCCCAGCAAGGTTGGAGAAACAATATGCTGAAGAGAAAGTTACTCACCTTGTGCAGTAACTGAGGTTCTTCGAGATATGCCCCCCTGTGGGGTACTCTACTCCAGGTGTTCGGGCATCCCTGTGCCTTTGCTCAGAGAATTTTAGTAGCAGTACCCATCCAGGTCACGCATGCGCGGTGCCTGCTTTGAGGCGCCATTGGCGCTTCATCTAGCATATGTGCAACCTGTACCCCTCAGTTCCTTCTCTACCACAGAGTCTGCCATTTGAACTCCAAAGTAGAGGGGAGTAGGGTGGGTAGTGGAGCACCCAAAGGGGGACACATCTCAAAGAACCCCAGGTACTGCACAAGGTGAGTAACCTTCTCTTCTTTTTCAAATGATGTCCCTGTGGGTGCTCCACTCCAGGTGACTGTAGAGCAGTGCCCTGCTTACGATGGGAGGGATTTCAGAGTTGGTAGGGTGAGTGAATATAACAAAGCTCCGCCCAGGCAGGAATCTGCCTCTAGGCCTTGTGTGACTGCATAATGTTTACCAAAGGTGTGTTCAGAGGCCCAGGTGGCAGCTTTACATTTGTCTATGAGGGGGACATTGTTTAGAAATGCTACTGATGATTATATTGATCTGGTAGAGTGCATTCTGGTGTCTACTGGAGACTGTATACCCTTTAATTGATAGTATAGGTGAATACATCCAAATATCCATTTGGTGAGCCTCTGTGTAGATATGGCGGCACCTTTGGACCATTCTGCGATGGATACAAGTAGTTTTGGTGAAGCTCTAAATGATTTGGCTCTCTCCAAATAGAACGCTAATGCTCGTCTAACGTCTAGGGTGTACACTGTAGCTTCAAGTGCATTCTCATGTGGTTTGGGAAACAATGCTGGAAGATATATTGGTTGATTAATATGGAAGGATGAGGGTATCTTGGGGAGGAATTTAGGATGGGTCCTTAATATAACTTTATCTTTAAAAAAGATCATGTATGGCGGGTCTGCCATGAGAGACCCTATTTCACCCACGCATCAAGCTGACATGATTGCTATTAGAAATGCAAACTTCATGGATAGGTGTAGTAGGGAACAGGTTGCCAGGGGTTCGAATAGTTTTCAGGTGAGACCCGTTAAGACCAAGTTTAAGTCCCATGGTTGTGGGGGGGGGGTCTTACTTTCAGAAAAATGGTTTGAATGTTCTTGAGAAATCTTTTAGTGTTTGGGTGAGCAAATATTGTGGTGTCATCAATTTGTTGGTGAAAGGTGGCGATAGCCACAAGGTGTACTTTTGTTGGACTGAGAGACAGGCTGGAATGTTTTAATTCAAGAATGTAATCTAATATCAGTGGCAGGAGTGCCGATACCGAAGTGATTTGCTTGGCGGTGCACTATTCGGTAAATCTCTTCCATTTTTGTAAGTAGGTCATACGTGTGGTATATCTTCTACTGTGGAGTAGCACTTGTTTGACCTGTTCTGAGCAACCTAGTTCATCATTAAAGAATCATAGAGGAGCCATGCTTTCAGATGTAACATCTCTATATTCGGATGGTGAACCTGACCCTCGCATTGTGTTAACAGGTTCGTCTGAGGTGGGAGAGTGATTGGAGCACATGCTGACATGTTTTATGTATGGATACCACACTTGTCTTGGCCACATGGGGGCTATTAGGATGACCCTTGTTTTGTCGGTCCTTATTTTCTGTATTACTCTGGATAGTAATGGTATGGGTGGGAATGCATATAGGAGAGATGTGTCCTATCTGGTTCGAAATGCATCCCCCATTGATTGTGTTCCCACACCTGCTCTCGAGCAGAATCTCAGGCATTTGCTGTTCTGGGCTGTCGCAAATAGGTCTATCTCCGGGTGACCCTATTTTTGGAATATCTGCTCATCGTTCATCTCCCACTCATGATCGTAAGGAAATTGTCTGAGCTCATCTGCCGAGGTGTTCTGATATCAGGTAGGCAAGAGGCAGAGATGTGAATATTGTGTTGGATGCACCAGTTCCAGAGTCTCATAGCCTCAGTGCATAGTGAGTGTGATCGGGGCCTCCCCTGGCCTGTTTTTGTAGAACATGCAAGCAATGTTGTTTGTCATTACCCTTATGTTCTGATTCCTTATGAGCAGTATGAAGTGGAGGCAGGCATTGCGGACAGCACGGAATTCTAGCAGATTTATGTGTAGTCTTGTCTTGACTGGAGACCATAGCCCCTGAACTGTGTGGTGTTGCATGTGTGCTCCCCACCCTATGAGGGAGGCATCCGTTGTGATAATCGGTGATGGAGGATCCTGTATGAATGGGATCCCTGAGCACATGTTGTGTGGCTGAGTCCACCATGTTAGGGATTTCTTGACTTTGGGTAGCATTGTTAATCGTCTGTTTAATTCATGTCTGTTTGGTATGTAGACAGTTCCCTAGCCATCCCTGCAGGCAGCGCATATGTAAACGTGCATGTTTCAGCACAAATATGCATGCTGCCATGTGGCCCAGAAGTTGGAGACATGGGCGGGCTATAATCTGTAGGCTGTTCTTTACTGTGGATATGAGAGCATTTATTGTGTCAAATCCGTTTTGTGGTAGTGATGCTTTTACTACCATTGAGTAAAGCCCCAATGAATTCTAGTTGTTGAACTGGTTCTATTGTTGACTGTTTTTTGTTTATTTGTAGACCCAGACTCGAAGTCTATTGTCAGTTGGGTAGCCCGGATGGAGTCTAATCGAGTGTGTGACTTCAGAAGACAATTGTCCAGGTAATAGAATATTATCATCTCTTGTTTTCTCAGGTGCGCCACTACTACCACAAGAATTTTTGAAAAAACTCGAGGTGCCATTGGCCATAGGCCAAGAGGTAGAACCTTATATTTAGAGTGGTTTTTGCCTAAGATAAATCTCAGGAATCACCTCTGGGCAGGATGTATTGTAATATGAAAATAAGTGTCCTGTAGGTCGAGGACTGAAAACCAGTCCCCCGTTCCAGTGTTGTTGTTATTGTTGTTAATATGACCACCTTGAACCTTTGTTTTCTCATGAACTTGTTCAGTTGTCTGAGATCCAAGATAGGTTGCCACCCCACATTTTTTTTTCCCTGTGTGAAAAAATAGTGGGAACAGAAACCCTTCCTCCTGTATTGGATGGGAATTGCTTCCACTGCCCCTAGTCGGAGGAGGTGATCTGCCTCTTGTCGAAGTAGATGTTCGTGAGAGGGGTCTCTTTCAAGGGAAAGTAGTACTTTTTATCTGCTCTTTTGCAGGTAGGAGATATGGTGGCTGGAGTTTGCCATACCGTTTTAGCGGGTTCCATTATCGCCCTATTAATTGTCAATGCTATCTTGGATGAGGAAGATGTCTGTAAGATGTCCAATAATTCATGTTGCGTTTCTAATACTTTTTTCAGAGGAATTTTGAGCTTATCAGCCACCCTTTTGAATAAGAAGTCCTGAAAGTGGTTGAAGTCATCAGTGGTGGTTTAGGGTGGGGGCATTACTGCCTCATCTAATGAGGAGAATGAATTAATGTTGTTTGACAAGGTATCAGGAGCAATTCCCTCTTCCTGTTCTGCCATAGGTTCTTCTCTTGTCTCAGTAGTTACAGTCTCCGAGGGTGGAGATGGGGATCTAGAGCCTTATCTACATGAACTGGGGAGTTTGCTTAGTGTCTTCTGTAAGATCCCCATGGATCCCAATATGGCCAGTGCCCGGGGAAGGGCAGGGGTGGTCCCACCCATGGGGATCAATGCTATGGTGGCATGTTGCACGCACATGTAGACCTTGATCGTAGTGGTCAAGCTGCCACAGATGTTCTGATTGGAGAGAAATGGCGAGGGAGAACA
The DNA here is from genome assembly GCF_002925995.2 of Terrapene triunguis. Classification (NCBI taxonomy): domain Eukaryota; kingdom Metazoa; phylum Chordata; order Testudines; family Emydidae; genus Terrapene; species Terrapene triunguis. The sequence continues at coordinate 60,212,223 of NW_020664420.1, read as the reverse complement.
CTCCTTCAACCTCATCGTCCTCATCACTTGAGAGTGGGGGGCTATCAGAGATAATGGTTGCTTTGGTACCGCTGGCATCAGTGAGCCATCGGTGCCCAAAGGAGGGGATTCCGGAGTTGAGAAGACCAATAGGTCCTTCTGGTGCAGAAAGCAGTGCGATGCCATGAACTTCGGTACCGAAGAGTGCGGTGCCGATTGTATCGAGGGTGCAGCATGCAGAGCCAATGCTGGTGCAGTCTGTGTCAGCGCCATTGCACTAGCAATATTAGGCAGCGGCATAGTTGGCAGAGCAGCTGTCAGTGCTGTCTCCTTCAGTGCTGTCTACGGTGCTGTGGTGGAAGAGGGAGGCTTAGAGCAACTCAACTCCTCACCGGAGCACCAGATTCCGACTGCAGCCACTGCATGGGTGGTGCTGTAAGTTCTTGGAGTGTCATAAGTACTGAGCTGCAGTGCGATCGGCACCGATGAGAGCGATTTGATCAGAGACCATTTTCTGCTAGTCTGCTCTCTATGAGGCGAAGAGGACGCTTGTTTCCTCGCAGATTTTTTGGACTTCGGGGATCTTGGTGGAGAAGAGACCAGTGATCTGTGACAGGAAGAGGTTTCCTGCCCCAGGTTGGAGGTTGGTCTTAATGATTTTTCCATCAAAATAAGTTTCAGCCTCAGGTCTCTATCTCTGTGTGCCTTGGCTTTCAGTTGGTTACAATGGGCACATTTCTGAGGAACGTGTGCTTCCCCTAGGCAATGGAAACATTGTGTCCATCTGACACCAGCATTGCTTTCCTGTACATTGTGAATAGTTTAAATCCTTGTGAACCAGGCATTCTTTTTAGGTTCATATCTAATCCTAACTGTACTAAAAGAGAGGAAAGAATGTATTTATTTATTTATTATTTTGGAAAGGTATGTTAGTATCTAAGCTATCTTAACTATCTAACGCTATCTAACAGTAGCAAAATGAAGGCTTTTAACGGGACTGCTGGGACTTCCATCTCAGCCCAGGTACAGTTGAGAAGGAACTGAGGGAGCTGGGTCGTGTGGGCAGGCTAGATTAAGCGCCAACGGTGCCACGTGGCAGGCACTGCGCATGTGTGACCCGTATGGGCACTGTTATTAAAACTTGCTCAGAAAAGGCGCAGGGATGCACTAGCACCTGGAGTGGAGCACCCACAGGGACATCACTCGAAGAAGAACTCAACCATTCTCACTGGATTAGAATTAAGAAAGTGACTCAACCAGCAGTATAGGTGGGACAACTACAAACACCATTTAAACCCACCAGTTCTCATCCCACTGAGCACTCCAGTCTGTGTTTCACCTCACATACTTAATACAGTCCTAGCTCCGTGCCACAGCTTCTTGCACTAGCTACAGCACTGCCATGTCTACAGCTAAGTCTACTGGTCCTCACTCCCTCACTGATGACCAGTGACTGCCTACAACCACTCTCAATGGTCACATGATCCAATAATCACACATCCCACATTAATTTCCATAGACACCACCCAGAATTGGACCACACCCTAAATCAATCCCAGAGATACTTCGTCTGAAGGCAAATGAAGTTTACAAGCCCGGAACATGCAGCACCATACTGCTTTATACCATGGCTGCAAGAACCCCAGCTTAGCAACAAGCAGCATTACCAACGCAATCCCAGGAACTACAGTCCAAAAAGTAATCTCAGGTATTTAAAAAGAAAAGCTAAATAATAAGTAAAAACAGCTATGTTCATTGTTGTTATCTCGCTATAAAATGAGTAAAATGACCGCAAATTGAAGTTACACATGAATCAGCTCCACCTTTCCTATTCAAACTAAATTCCAGTTCATCAGCTTTAAAAATAAAAGGAAAATGGAAAAACATTAAAAAAACGGTTACCTACCTTTTCATAACTGTTGTTCTTCGAGATGTGTTGCTCATGTCCAGTCCATTCCATTATAGGTGTGCGCACACCCACACGTGTGGTCATCGGAGATTTTTGCCTTAGCGGTATCCTTAGGGTCGGCTGCGGTGCCCCCTTTAGTGCCGTGCTCATGTATCAGTATATCAGGTGCTGCCGGCCCTACGCCTTCTCAGTTCCTTCTTGCCAGCAACTCAAACAGAGGGGCTGGAGGGCAGGTAATGCAATGGACACGAGCAACACATCTTGAAGAACAACAGTTATGAAAAGGTACGTAACTGTTTTTTCTTCTTTGAGTGCTCGCTCATGTCGATGGTCGCTATGACAGATGACCAGCTAGCGGCCCTACAAATCTCTTAGATTGGTAACTGCGCCATAAGGCCACTGATGACGCTTGTGCCCTAGTCAAGTGTGCCGTCACGACTGCTGGCAGAGGCACGTTTGCCAGCTCACAGCAGTACTGGATGCAGGCAGTGATCCAGGACAAAATCCTTTGAGCAGACACTGGGCGACATTTCATTCTGTCTGCCACTGCCACGAACAATTGTATCAACTTAAAGAACAGCTTTGTGCTATCTATGTAGAAGGCCAGCGCCCTCCTGACATCCAGGGTGTGCAGCCTGCATTCCTCGTCTGATGTATGAGGCTTTGGAAAGAAGACAGGTAAGTATATGTCCTGGCAAGTATGAAACTGGGAAACTACCTTGGGCAGAAACACCAGAGGTGGGCGCAGCTGCACCTTATCCTTATAGAATACCATATAGGGCGGTTCTGAAGTAAGCGCCCTGATCTCGGACACCCTGTGGGCCGATGTCATTGCAACCAGGAACGAAACCTTCTAGGAGAGAAGCAGAAAAGAGCAAGAAGCCAGAGACTCGAAGGAAGGCCCCATGAACCTCGACAGCACAATATTCAGTCCCAGGGAGGGATGGGATCCTGGATGTGCAGGTAGAGGTGCTACAGACCTTTCAAAAAGTGGGCTGCCATGTCGTGCATGAAGACAGACCTGCCTTGGAACGGAGGGCGGAAAGCCAAAATAGCGACCACGTGGACCCCGATAGATGACAGGGACAAAACTGTCAGACGCATCCTTGGAGTTTGAGGTGCAGAAGATAATCCAGGATCTCCTGCAGTGAGGCCTGCTCGGCCCAGATGCACCATTCTGAGGCCCAGCACGTGAACCTTTTCTACTTGCCTATAGGATAATGTTTGATCCTATTTGATCTTCATGAGGACTCTATGAATCAACAGCACTGGCGGGAAGGCGTACATCAGAGCCTCTGACCACAGAAGGAGAAACGTGGCTGACAGGGAGACCGTCCATCCCCCGGATTGAACAGAACACATGGAATTTCCTGTTCTACCTGGATGTGAACAGGTCCACCTGGGGAGTCCCCCATCTCTGGAAGATTGTACTGACTGACTCTGGATGGAGCGACCACTTGTGGTGAGACGAGAAGGTCCTGCTGGGGTGATCTGCTAATACGTTCCTGGTCCCGGGCAGGTATGCGGCGACCAGATGAATGGCATGGTGCACACAAGGCGGAGAGCTTCTTGGCAAAGGACCGACAACCTGGCTCCGCCCTACCTGTTGATGCAATACATCGTGACGGAATTGTCCATCAGGACTTGCACCACCTTGCCCTTCAGGTGGTGCAAGAAAGTCTGGCGGGCCAGGCAAACCACTCCGAGCTCCTGGACGATCATATGGAGGGTCAGATTGTCCTGCAACCAGCAGCCCTGCATGCTGAGCTCACCCAGGTGTGCTCCCCAGCCAGATCCAAAGCATCAGAGACCAGGGTCAGTGACGGGGACAGGGCCCTGAAGGGAACTTCCTTCAACACCGACCCAGGGTCCAACCACCAATCCAGGGATGATGGGATGCGATCTGGCATCCCGACTACCCAGTCTAGGTCGTGTCTGTTAGGAATAGAGACTGATGCCAGCCATGCTTGCAGAAGCCTGAGATGGAGTCGGGCACGACTGACCACGTATGTACATGCAGCCATGTGGCCCAACAACCAGAGGCAAGTGCGAGCCGTGGTCCGTGGGTGGTTTTTCACATGGGAGATCAGGTCCAACATAGCCTGCAAGCGCGCCTCTGGAAGGAAGGGTCTGGCCTGCATGGAGTCAAGAACTGCTCTGACTTTACTTGTTGCACAGGCCTTCAGGTTGAATTTTTTGTCCTTTATCAATAGGCCCAGGGCACAGCAGGTGGACAGCACCAGATCAAGGTGCACTTGTTCCAGAGATCTGCCCTTCATGAGCCAATCATCAAGATACGGGAAGACCTGGACCTTTCGATGTCTCAGGTAAGCGGCCACTGGCGCCATACATTTTGTGAAGACCCTTGGGGCTGATGAGAGGCCAAAGGACAGCGCCGTGAACTGGAAATGGCATCTGCCCACTATGAAATGGAGAAAACATCTGTGTCCTTGAAATATGGAAATAAGTGTCCTGCAGGTCGAGGGTGGCATATCAGTCTCCCGGATCCAGGGAGAAGATGATGGAGGCCAGGGACACTATGCAAAACTTCAACTTCATGAGAGACTTGTTGAGGCATCGCAGGTCTAGAATAGGCCTTAGGCTTCCTTTTGCTTTCGGGATTAGGAAGTAGCGGTAGTAGATCCCCTTTCCCTCCATGTCCTGAAGAAGGAATTCCTCCAACGCCCCCAGGTGCAGTAGGTTCGCGACCTCCTGAACAAGGAGTAGCTCATGAGAAGGGTCCCTGAAGCGGGATAGGAAAGAGGGGAGGGGGGAGGGAGGGGTGGCCGAGAATTGCAGGGTATAAGCCTCAAGATACTATCTCTAGCACCAAGCGGTCCGAGCTGACCCACAACCAGACTGAATGGTAGGAACGGAGACAGTTGAGGAAAGAACCAGGTGGATCGGGGAGATGACTGGGGCTTCTCTCTCGAGCGCACCGTCAAAACAAGCACCTCTGTTCCCCTGGATGCTTCGCCAGACCTGGCTGAGCGGGTGAGTGGGAGGAGGAAGAGGGCTACGACTAAAGCTCGTGTCTCTATCCCTTCTCTTTGCAGACCCCTGTTGAGACTGCCAAGGTCTTGGTGGCGGGGGCGGTCAGAACTGCTTCCTTGCAGACTGCAGCGTATACATACCAAGCAAGTGAAGGGTGGCCCGAGTGTCCTTCAAACCATGCAGACTTGCATCCGTCTGCTCTGCAAAGAGTCCATTCCCATCAAACTAGCGGTGCTGTATTGAGGTCTGCATTTTTTGGGACAGGCCACTGGTCTGAAGCCAGGAACTGTGCCTCATGACCACCACCAACGCGACCACCCAAGCAACCGAGTCAGCCGCGTCCCACGCCATTTGAAGGGAGCACTTTGCTGCCGCGGTACCCTCCTCCATCATGGTGCCGAATTCCTCGGACAAAACTTGGGGAGGGACTCCTTGAACTTATGGAGGGAGTCCCATAAGCTGAAATTGTACCTGCCCAAGAGAGCCTGGTGGTTTGCCACCCGGAATTGCAGGCTGGCTGTAGAATAAATTTTCCTCCCGAAAAGGTCAAGTCTTTTGGCCTCTTTATTTTGGGGGTTGAACTGGTGTGCTCCTGCTTGTCCTTTTTGTTGGCCACAGAGACGACCAGCGAGTCAGGAGGTGGGTATATAGGTACTCAAACCCTTTGGCTGGGACAAAGTACTTCTTTTCAACCCTTTTGGACATGGGAGGGGTGGACGACGGGCTTTGCCCGAGGGTCTTGGCAATTTTCAGGACCCCATCATGCACTGGCAGTGCAACAAGGGCAACGGTAGAGGCCAAGAGCATATTGAACAAGATGTTGCCTGCTCGGCCATCTCCTCCACCTCTAGGCTCAAGTTCTCGGCCATCCGTAGAAGCAGGCCAGATGCTCTTTAAAATCATCTGGCAGGCTAGCCTTCGAGAGTCCCGCCACCACCTTGTCTGGGGATGAGGACAATGATTGTACGGCGGAGGCACCAGGGCATCACTCCCGTGGGCACTGATTCCTCTACCCCAACCTCCGAATGCGTTTCCTGCACTGAGCCCAGTGCCGCCAACTGTTGCTCCAAGACAGTGGCTGATGAGTGGTGTGAAGGGGGCATCAGCATCACAGGCACACCCCACGCACTCCAATAGGGCCACTGCAGTGGCCACTGGCCGTGCTGCCAAGGCGGTACTGTAGAAGTCGATGCAGCCTCCAGTGTCCAATCGCGCTGGTGATGCCTTGGCGAGGGGCTAACTTGCCCTTCTGTGCCAAAGGAATCCCTTTCTGGTGACCATGATGGAGTCGTCGATGCCTGCATTTGTCAGCTGCCTGTCGCCGCTTCCCAATAGGAGGACTGATGCCGGGGCCACCAGTACCGCGACGGAGATCGTTCCCGGAGGGTGAATGGTGCCAGTAATACAGAGACCGGCGCCTCCCCCTAGGTGACTCATGTCAAGAGGGCAGAGACCGTGAACATGGTGCTGGTGATCTAGGGTGTGCCCCAGAGGATCTGGGCTGCGAAGCTGGAGATCTGCGGCGCGGACTCGGAGAGTGCTGCCTTGGCTCAGCAGATCGGTTACACTCAACTGCCCTCTGGGAGGTCTTGGTGGCTGGCTTCTCCTCATAGGGAGCCTTTGCTGCTTTCTGCGGCACACACAGTGCCAGTGGTGCTCATAGAAGCCTCTGCTCTCTATGTGCTGGGAGAGCCTTGGAAGGTGTTGATCCTGCCACAAGTCTTTGTTTCCTTCTGCTCCCGGGAGTTGGTGGTGGATCCTTCGGGGGGCTAAGGGCCCCAACTGAGGAGGCACATCCATGTGGTTCCGCATGGTCTTCCTGGGTCCTGGGTCTAAAGTTTTTGCAGATACGACATTTGTCCTTCACATGTGATTCCCACAAACACTTGAGGTAGCTGCTGAGGGGGTCACTAATAGGCACAGGACCGTTACAGTCCATGCAGGGCTGAAACCGCAGAGACCAGGGCATGCCCCGCCTGGGGCAAAGTCTCTGATGGGACTCTAACTTCTAACTACGCTTAACTACTTAACACTAACTACTATAAACAAACTATTTACAAGGGCCTAAGGCTCAAAGTCAGAAAAGATGAAACAGCTAGTCTTTGCTATGCAAAGAAAGGCGCTGCTACTAACCACCATGGGCGGTAAGAAGGAAATGAGAGGGCATGATGCATGAGCGTGGCACTCAAGGGGGTGGCACAGCAAACCCTATGGATACCGCTAAGGAAAAAGTCTCCAACAACAGTGCACGTGGGCACACGTACACTTAGAATGGAATCAACATGAACTCAAAGAACAACTAAATATCAAGCAGGAACACTCAGCAAGAGCCCACTAGAGGCAGCCCCACCATCTTGTCTTAGGCCTAGTCTACACTAGGCTTTTATGTCGACTTTAGCGCCGTTATATCGAATTAACCCTGCACCCGTCCACACCAGGAAGCCATTTAGTTCGACATAAAGCTCTCTTTAAATCGATTTCTGTAATCCTCCCCAACGAGAGGAGTAGCGCTAAATTCGACATGGCCATATCGAATTAGGCTAGGTGTGGATGCAAATCGACGGTAATAGCTCCGGGAGCTATCCCACAGTGCACCACACTGTTGACGCTCTGGACAGCAGTCCGAGCTTGGATGCTCTGACCAGCCACACAGGAAAAGCCCCGGGAAAATTTGAATTCCTTTTCCTGTCTGGGCAGTTTGAATCTCAGTTCCTGTTTGGACATCGAGGTGAGCTCAGCAGCAGTGGCAACGATGCAGAGCTCTGCAGCAGAGATGGCCGTGCAATCTAATAGAAAGAGGGCCCCAGCATGGACTGATCGGGAAGTCTTGGATCTCATCGCAGTGTGGGGCGATGAGTCCGTGCTTTCAGAGCTGCGCTCCAAAAGAAGGAATGCTAAGATCTACGAGAAGATCTCCAAAGCCATGGCAGAGAGAGGCTACAGCCGGGATGCAACGCAGTGCCGCGTGAAAATCAAGGAGCTGAGACAAGGCTACCAGAAGACCAAAGAGGCAAACGGACGCTCCGGATCCCAGCCCCACACATCCCGTTTCTATGAGGCACTGCATTCCATCCTTGCTGCGGCCGCCACCACTACCCCACCACTGACCGTGGACTCTGAGGATGGGATATTGTCCACGGCCGGTTCCTCGGACATGTTAGCGGACGGGGAAGATGAGGAAGGAGATGAGGAGGACGAGGCAGTCGACAGCGCTTACCAAGCTGATTTCCCCGACAGCCAGGAGCTCTTCATCAGCCTTACAGAGATCCCCTACCAACCCTCCCCAGCATGTAACCTGGACACAGATTCAGGCGAAGGATCAAGCGGTAAGTGCTTTAAACATATTAACCTTTATTTTTTACAAAACTTGAATATTAATACTAAGAACAATCTGTGAATCATGATTTCTTCCCCCTGGGCGCTTAAGTAATCAGTAACAACTATTTAAAAAAAAATCAAACAGTGTCCGGTTGTGCATGATTGTGCTGCCCAAGCTGCTCCACTCTTTAGTGCCTGCTACTGCAGCTATATTAGAATTCTGTCTATATGTCCGGGGATAGAGCAGTAGTCCTCCACGGACATCTTGTGGTTAAACACTGGAATAAATTGCCTAGGGAGGTTGTGGAATCTCCATCTCTGGAGATATTTAAGAGTAGGTTGGATAAATGTCTATCAGGGATGGTCTAGACAGTATTTGGTCCTGCCATGCGGGCAGGGGACTGGACTCGATGACCTCTCGAGGTCCCTTCCAGTCCTAGAATCTATGAATCTATGAATCTATGAATCTCCACAAAGCTCTGCTGCAGGTAATGGGATAGCCTGTTCATCAGGTTCCTGGGGAGAGCGGCTTTACTTGGTCCTCCGAAGTAGGAGACGTTCCCGCGCCAGGAGACAAGCAGGTACTCCGGTATCATTGCCTTGCATAGCATGGCGGCATAGGGCCCCGGTCTCTGCAGGCTTTCTCGAAGCATCCGTTGGATCTCGGTGTCCGGGATCCTCATGAGAGTTATGTCGCTCATGATGACCTGCTTTGAATTAGGTAGGGGACTGTTAGTATTGGGACTGCTTGCAACAAGTTCCTTTACAGAACTGTGACCGCTGGTTTACAGCCACGCGGTGGGGGCGGGAGAGGGGCAGCATACAGGGATCTTTCCCTGGCTCATCCGCGAGGGGGTGGGACAGGGCCAGAGTTCCTGCTTGGCCGATTGCTGGCAGCACAGACTGGCAGTGCTTTAAATGTGAAAGGAGGCCAGTGGTACTCCTACAGTTTTAAGCAGCCACAAGTCTACGGCTTACCATGTTTGCCTGCTACAGAGAGTACCGTGTCCTGCCCCGCTTCCCAGATCAGCAGTGCAAAAGCCCAGGCACTGAAGGCGAGGTTCGAAAATTCGACCTTGTCCTGAGTGCGCATGTGATAGGTGTGGTTCATGGTCTTGTTCACAGAGAAAAACTATGTTCTTGATTCACAACCACATTTTTCTTTCGGAGGAATTCACTGCCTTTTCCTCATTCCCACAGCCACATCTGCAACTGTCTCCCAACCCAGCTTGGCATCACACTCCCAGAGGCTAGCGCACATTAGGCGGAGAAAGAAGAAGACGCGAGAGGACATGTTCTCAGAACTAATGGGCTGCTCCTGAGCCCAGGCAGCATAGCAGAACCAGTGGAGGGAGAATTTGTCACAAATGCACCGGACACACATGGAACGTGAGGAGAGGTGGCGGGCAGGAAGACCAGCAGGCGACTCAAACGCTGCTTGGACTTCTGAGGGAGCAAACGGACACGCTCCGGCGCCTTGTTGATGTTCTGCAGGAACGGAGGCAGGAGGACAGAGCCCCGCTGCAGTCTATCAGGAACCGCAGTCCCCCGCCACCAAGTCCCATACCCCCCCTCTCCCAAAGTCCAAAGAAGGAGGGGTGGCAGAGTCCGTGAAAACTCTCACTCCACCCCTGCAGACTGCTCAAGCACCAGAAGGCTGTCATTCCCCAAAATTTGAAAAGTCCTTTCCTGACCGCCTCACCCAAGCCCCCGTCCGACTTTCACCCCCCAGTTTCCTGTCTGGTTGTTAAGAAAAAATATGTTTCTGTTCATTACTGTTTCAGTCAGGTTCTTTTGAGGGAGAGTCTGTCTGGAGGGGGGGAAGGGGCTTGGTAATTGGACAGGACAGTGACCTTTAGCAGGGTACAGAGGCGGTGTCAGGTCCAGCATCAGGACACATACACAGTGCAGTCACTGGTTACCCTGGTCAGTCTGGGAGGTGTTTTTCATGTTCTCCATTGAAATAACCAGTCCACCAGTGCGGAGCCTGTCATTCCGGGAGTTTAGAAGCATCATTTGCATCAGAACATTGAACCCGCCCCCCACCACAGTCTGCGTCCCCGGTTTAAAATATTCCCGCGAAAACAGCAACACAGACAACGGTGTTCATTAACAAAATCGAAATGATTTTATTTTTTGGGAAGGGGAAGGGGGTGAAGGGGGTATGTAACTGGAGAGGATAGTCAAAATGAACTGGGTAAAGAAACGGGGGCAGGTTCAGCTTTTCTGTCCACAAACTGAAAAGTCACTGGTTGCCCTGCTCACTCAGGAACCTAGCTTTCAAAGCCTCCCGGATGCACAGGGCGTCCCGCTGTGATCTTCTAATCGCCCGGCTGTCTGGCTGGGCGTAATCAGCAGCCAGGCTATTTGCCTCTAGCTCCCACCCCGACATAAAGGTCTCCCCCTTGCTCTCACACAGATTGTGGAGCACACAGCAAGCTGCAATAACGATGGGGATATTGGTTTCACTGAGATCACAGCGAGTGAGTAAGCTTCTCCATCTCCCTTTGAGACGGCCAAAAGCACACTCCACTACCATTCTGCACTTGCTCAGCCGGTAGTTGAACAGTTCTTTTTCTGTGTCCAGGGCGCCAGTATAGGGCTTCATGAGCCAGGGCATTAGCGGGTAGGCTGGGTCCCCGAGGATGACTGTAGGCATCTCCACATCCCCAAGAGTTATTTTGTGGTCTGGGAAGTAAATACCTTCCTGCAGCCGTCTAAACAGACCAGAGTTCCTGAACACGCGAGCGTCATGAACCTTGCCCGGCCATCCGACGTAGATGTTTGTAAACCGTCCCCGATGGTCCACCAGTGCTTGCAGCACCATTGAAAAGTAGCCCTTTCTATTGATGTACTGGCTGGCCTGGTGGTCCGGTCCCAGGATAGGGATGTGAGTCCCATCGATAGCCCCACCGCAGTTTGGGAATCCCATCGCGGCAAAGCCATCTATGATGACCTGCGCGTTTCCCAGGGTCACTACCTTTGGGAGCAGTACCTTCACGATTGCCTTGGCTACTTGCATGACAACAACCCCCACGGTAGATTTGCCCACACCAAAGTGGTTCGCGACTGACCGGTAGCTGTCCGGCGTTGCAAGCTTCCAGAAGGCTATGGCCACTCGCTTCTCAACTGTGAGGGCTGCTCTCATCCTGGTATTCTGGCGCTTCACGGCAGGGGACAGCAACTCACAAAGTTCGAGGAAAGTCCCCTTCTGCATGCGAAAGTTTCGCAGCCACTGGGATTCATCCCAGACCTGAAGCACTATACGGTCCCACCAGTCCGTGCTTGTTTCCCGGGCCCAGAATCGCCGTTCCACAATATCCACATGACCCATTGCCACCGTGATGTCCTGGGCGCTGGGGCTCGTGGTTTCTGACAGCTCTGTGCTACTCTCCGACTTCAGGCCATCACGGCGGTGTCGTAGCCTCCTCGCCTGATTACTCTTCATCTGCCTCAGGGAAAGGTGTATAATAAGCTGCGAGGTGTTGAGAACGGCCAGAAGTGCAGCGATGGTCGCAGCGTGATCCATGATCGCAGTGCTGTGGCGTCCGCGCTGTCACTGACCAGAAAAGTGCGCGAACTGATTTCCCGCCGGCGCTTTCATGGAGGGAGGGAGGGAGGGCGTTAGTGACGGACGGATGACGACAAATTTTTTTTACCCAGAAGGCATTGGCGGCTCGACCCAGAATTCCGATGGGCAGCGGGGACTGCGGGAACTGTGGGATAGCTGCCCACAGTGCACCACTTCCAATATCGACGCTCGCCCCGTTAGTGTGGACTCACAAAGTCGAATTACTGTCCTTAGTGTGTCCTTAGTGTGGACACACACGTTCGACTTTGCAATATCGATTCCACATATTCGATTTAAGTAAAATCGAATTACCCTCGTAGTGTAGACATACCCGTAGAGTACAATTCATGTGCATTTTTGTGATGATTAAGCTGTTTTTGTCTTCAGTTTCAGGTTGCAAAGTTTCTGTTCTGTTAAAGCTACACAGTTCCTGCTTGCAAAGAGTTATCCTAACATTCAAAGGCCTGGTGATCTCACTGACACTACGAGTAAGCCCTAATGTGGGAAATCTTCTCATGGTAAAAGGTAAATCAGGTTTTCTTCTATCCTGAGTAGATCTGTATTGTCTTGTCTCAGTATTCTTATTTTAAATCAAATAAGACAACGTAAGAATATTAGTATTCTTACTTGATGTTAAAGAAGATAGAAATGTCAGTAATTTAAAAGGAAAGACTAAATGATTGACTCAAAGTGGAAGAAAACTTTAAAAAAAAACCCTTCTCCCTACACTCTAGGGCTGACCAATAGCAATACTGATGGTACCATCCCAGTGCAGGTTGGGAAGAATCCATCTGAGTTGGAAAGTAAGTACTTGCAATACTGATTAAAGCCATGTGATTTAATTCTGAGGGTTTTAATGTTTTGCTTTGTTAAAGGTGGAGAGTGATCCATTTTAATACGAACAAGGAGTTTTCAGTAGTGTTTACTTCATTTCTTTTTTCTGGTTTACAATTACTCTTCTAGCATAACAAAGATGATCATTTTAGTGGAATTTTGTTAACATTTCTTGTTCCTCATCTAACTATCAGATTAAAAGAACTTTCATATTCTTCAAGAAGAAAATGTGTCAACCCTCCACAGGACATATGCCAGTCCACAAATCCCAGGATTTCTGCACATGAGCTAAGTACCTCATGGCTGAGATTATACAATGCAATAATCTTTGTTTTAACTTTTGCTTACATCTTCACTAGAAAAAAATATAATGATACACAATTTCCTATATGAACTGAACATTTTTGGCACTCTGTAAATCTTGGCTCTGAATGTACAATATATTGGCTTTATATCTCTTTCAACGCCTTTACAATAATAATAGTCAGTTGGTATTAAACTGAGATAGAACAATTTTTTAAAAAACAACATGTTTTTCCTAGTAAATTTAAGCAGTCAGATGAAAATCACAATTTTCATTAGTTCATCTTTAAATAGGATGGATACTTGTTTACAGTCTCTTACATTAGTCTCTCATGCTGCAACTTTCACACATTCTGCTACTTTTCAGCAAGAGTAACACCCTCAGATGGAGGCTTAGAAATACGAACATATTTTCAGTGCTTGGCATGAATTACTTATGAGCTATACAAACTTCAAGTTGTTTGAACAAAAAAAAATGCAGCATTCCTTTAAAAAATATACAGCACATTTTATGGCTATTATTAAAACAAAATGTAATGAAAGCTATATTAATACCGAAAAGTCATAACAGGAAAAACAAATTTCAGGGTTTTTCCCCCCAGGATAAAATTTTGGAATCAGGACTATAGAAAATGTTTGTTACTTATTCTGCTCAACTCGGATTGGAAATATCTGCTGCACAGAAAATAAAACAAAGCCATTTACATCACTAAAGCATTCTGTACAAAATACTGCATGTCATTTCATATTAAATCCTGATTATTTTCATCACTGTGACAGGAATACAAGCTTAACTGTCTATCCTTTAACAAACAGAAGATTATTCTACTAGTAAATTCAGATTTTTACAATTCACTGTGGCAAATGTTCTAGCTATCCATCTTCACAAGAAACGGTCCATGTGAATATAATCAAAGCTGAGCTAAGAGGATTTCAATGCAGTCCTTTCAGTTTAGAACTCTAGCTGTGTGATTTTGTTACTTACGTCTTAAAACAAGTTTTAATATCAGTATATTAACAACTTTATTTGGGACATATTTGAAAACATCATCTACAAGATAACAGTAGTTGCTAAAAATGAAATAGTCTATTTAGATGGAATATGAAAGTACTCTACGATACAACTGAAATAAAACTAAATAATGTGATAACAAGAAAATAATGCCATTTCTCATACATGGAATTCAATGGTTTGCATTCTACACGGCTAGCTTTAATTTCAGTTAATGGGACACAACACAACTAGAAAATGAGTTCTGCTTCAACAGCTATAAGCACTACAGAAATAATTGGACCATTATAGTGTCATCACCAAGCAGAAATCAACTGCTTGGTTTATGTTTACAAAAATGGACAAATAATAGGCCTAGACTGGGCTGCACAATATGATGCAACTATTTTATTAACAAATAGATGCCAACTTGTTGTACAAGTAGCATGGAGCTCCATTATACCAACCTGCTGTACTTGGCATAATCCAAAAATAGCCTTTTATATATTTCACTGGGATACATGTGCTCTGTCTCTCTCTCATATACATATGGATGTGGTAATGGAGTACTCACAGCACCATACGTCAGCACTTCTGGCTTACTTGAAAAGATGGGAGTAATACTGTGTGGCTATGAAACTACGTGTTTGATCTATTGATGCAAGTGGAAGGAAGTTGTGGTTTTCCAAAATGACAACAACTATGGAAAGAAACTGAAGAAGTAGAAAGCAACAGTTAAATATGGTAAAGCTGTTTAGTTTTACTAAATGCAATATTATACTTGTATCTGGGACATTCTAAGAGAAATTCAGCTATTTAGTCTACAGCAAAGAAGCTGTTAGTGATGTATGTAACAAGGGATTCTTTTTTCTGCCAAATGATAGAAGATGTTCTTGTCTGCTACTGCTCTGCAGATTTATTTAGTTCCAGCAGCATTTTGCTTACATTTACGAAGTTCTGAATGTAAAACACCCCAAGCTTTGGACAATTTTGTAAACTTAATCTCCTTAGATAACAAGTACCAAAATAGAAAGTAATATTTATTTGGCATAATAAACATTGTTAAGGCCTTGATTCATCAAAGCATTTAAGCGGGTGCTTAACTTTAACTGGACCTAAAAAAAGGGGCTCCTATCCATATGTTCTAAGCATCCTTGGAATTACTCAAAAAACAACTAAATTGATACCCAGACATTAGGGAAATATGAAGGGAAACATACCGTGTGTGGGAGATGTGTAATATTCTAAGAACTATATTTTATATAAGTAAAAAAACTTGTAAAATATAGCAGTAGTATACGTCAGTCATTATCTTTGAAATAGACACCAGAGTTTGAGGCATTCCCTGGTCTAATATCCTTTAAATGATATATATAGACAGTCAAATACTAAAAAATTACTCATGTTAATTTTCATGGAAAGCCTAACAATTTTAGAAGTTTTAGTGGCCCCAAGTCTTTTGATTGCCTAATGGAACCCTAATCATATTGCCTTTTTTGCCTACCGTCAGTTCTGTATTTATTACCAGCAGAATAAATATATATTTTTAACCATGAATTATTTAAATGCATGTTTAAGGTGCTTAAAATGTGTTTGCTGTAATGCTAGGAAAATGAAATTTCTAAGATATTTAAAAGTATCTGTCAAATATTCAAAGGCATAATTTTACAGGTGCTCAAGAGACTGCTTTCATCAAAGTTGTATGTGCTTTCATTTCTCTATTATTGATTTATTGGCTAGTTTTATACCAGGTTGTAATGTAATACACTATCCAGTGAGATTGTGTGTG
>NW_020664420.1:60187929-60191535 GCF_002925995.2 Terrapene triunguis | reverse complement strand
TTTTGCCTAGGGCGGCAAAAAAGCCAGAGCCGGCCCTGATTTTTGTAGCCTCCTTGGAAACTTATTTAGTATTTCTTTATGGAAGCGTGGATACCAGAACTGAACCCAGTATTCTAACAGTGCCTTAACCAATGCTGTGTACTTATCTCCCTGATATTTCCCTTTTTATACATCTAAGGATTGCATTAGCCCTTTTTGCCACAGCAATGCACTGAGAACTCATGCTTAGGCAATTATCTAACGATCCATAAGTCCTGCTCTGAGTGAGTCTCCCATCCTGCAAGTATAACCTGCATTCCTGGTTCCCAGATGCATTACCTTTTATTTTACTGTATTAAAGCACATTTTGTTTGATTGTGAACATTTAACAAAATGATTCAGATCCTTCTGTAACAATAACCTTCCCTCATTATTTACTACCCCGCCAATCTTTGTGCCATCTGCAAACTTTACCAGCAAAGATTTTATATCATTGTCTAAACTGCTGATAAAAATACTAAATAGCATTTAGAACAAGGAAAATACATTGTTTTGCCCATATTAAAAAAATATTTAATTTTTTTTATAGAGAATCTCTAGCACCTTCATTCTTTGGAGCAGGGACATGAAATTTAGCAGGAGAGGTCACCCTGGTATCATGTCCTTTTGCTGTCCTTGTGAAAAACTGCCTAAATCTGCCCAATTTCATGCATCAGAAAAATCTCAGCTGACATATGCTCAGTAGTCTACTTAGAGTTTGGCAGCTAAACAATATGAAAATTCCATCTACACTAAGCATGCTCTAGCTGAAGGGGCTGAGCAGGACTTTCCTTGCAATTGCTGTTCATGACTGCTGCTGCGGGCCTCTGTGGCACCAGGACTAAGAGAAGGGAGACACTCTCTCCAGTTCTCTTCATGTCCCCACTGCTGGCATCTAGGCAGCACAGAGGAGGAGGAGGACACAGCCACACTGGACTGCAGAAAGGTAAGGAATAAAGAGTGCGGTGGCAGGCACCAGAGATTGGGGAGGAGCAGAAGAGGAGGATGGGCAGAGCTGGAAGGAGCTGCAAAGGGAGAGCTTTATGTGAACAGGAGCAATGGGTGGGGAGTGGGTTAGGAGCAGAAGGGGTGAGCGCTGGAGGCTGAACAGAAGCAGAGCATGTGAGAGACAGGAGTTGAGAGGTTGCACAGGAACAGAGGGGGAAGAAGGAAAGGAGTCGGGGTGTGAGGAAGATTGGACAGGAGCAGAGGAGAAGGGAAGCAAGAGCTGGGGATGTGTGTGCCGCTTGTAGCAGACTGGATAGGACCAGACAGGGAAGGAAGCAGGAGCTGGGCTGGGAGGTAGTTGGATAGCAGAAAGGTAGGGGCAGGAGTATAGGAGGAGGCAGGAACTGGGATGGGAAGTGATAGATATAAGGAGAGGGGGACGGGGGGAGGTTTGGATAGCAGCAGAGTGTCAGGGGCCAGCATATAGGCCCTCTGACCTAGTGGTTAGAGCCAGAGCCCCACCTAGTCTTTAGAGCCATGAACAGGAACTGGGAGTCAGAGCCGGATTCAGAAGCTGGCCAAGGGAGCAGAGCTGGAGTGACTGGAGCAGGACAGGAACAAAGCCAGAACAGGACTGGAGCAAGGCTGGAGATGGCAGATGCGGGCATAAGCTTTGAGCAGCCAGTGATCTGCCGCTGCTGCTAAGCATAAATGGAGACCTGTCGGTGCCTTTCAGCCAACTGGGCAAGCCAGCCAGTCAGGAGATTCTGCCACAGCCCAGCAGGGCTCATTAACCAGCCTGAAGGCTGAGCCAGCTAGTCCCAGGTGACAGCTGGGGGAACTCAAGCCCATAGTTCCTGACACACGAGGACAGAAGCAGAATGGTCTATAACCGCTAAAGCACATTCCCCTACAGAAACTGTACTAGAATCCAGAAGTCCTGAGTCTCTACATTCCTCTGCTGTTAGCTACCCATTGGCAAAGTGC
This sequence comes from Terrapene triunguis, assembly GCF_002925995.2. Lineage (NCBI taxonomy): Eukaryota > Metazoa > Chordata > Testudines > Emydidae > Terrapene > Terrapene triunguis. The sequence goes on along the minus strand of NW_020664420.1, from coordinate 60,189,582 downwards.
CTCATTCTCCCCTTTAGTGACTGGTGCACATGGAGGACAACAGCCTACTAGTGGTACCAGTTCCCACCAGAAACTCGACAATTTATGCATTAATCTCTGTGTGCTTCAGTTCACCAGATATAAAATGGGGATAATACCACCACCTAATCTCACAAGGATGTTGTGAAGATAAATTCATTAATGTTTGTTAAGCACTCGATACTATGGCGAGAGTACCATAGAAATGCCCATGAGGAAATTAATAATATTGTATTCAGTGCAGGGTATGTAAGCTGTATGTAAAAGAGTATAAAATAAATATTGAATAACTACTTATTCACTGAATGAGGCAGGGGTCCTGTGGAAAAAATGTGCTCATGCAATTAAAGACAGTATCATAATGCATACACACAAGTGGGATGAATTGAGTTTGTGCAGACAACCTTAATTATAGTTTTACCTATGCTCTGAATGCTTGACTTAACAACCTTAACATTCTTTTAACATTTTTTTAAATGTAATCCAAGAAACAGTGAAAGTGTTTAACTACAAGAAAACTTCAGACAACAGAAAAGCAGATGGAAGGAAGTTGCTTTTGTCCAGACATTCTGGCAGCTGGAAGGAACTGAGGGTGAGGCTATAGCTTATTCTACAGCCTTAGATCTGAACATGCAGTGTCATGAGGGAATATTCAAGTGACCTGAACAGACAAAGCTTTCTAGAAGATACTGAAGTTTGAAATCTTACTTAGGTTTGGATCTGCACAGGCAATACTTGTAGAAGAAAACAGGGTTTCTCAGTTTTACAGCATACACTGCATGACCTTGCATAAAGTGGTGATTGCAAAAGACTGCACAGCTCCATGATTGTATGTATGTATTCAAAACAAGTCTTCATCAGAAGTAGCACATCTGTACAATGTATAATTCAGCTGAACTTCATATTTTCCTCTAAAGTAAATCCCTGCTGTTACTTCAGATTCTTCATCTCATCAAGGAGCTCCACATTTCATCGTGAGTGATGGGTGAATGTAGGGTTACCATATTGCAGTCCTGGAAAAAGAGGACACTCCAAGGGCCCCCGGTCCCGCCCCAACTCCGCCCCTTCCCCAAAGTCCCCGCCCCAACTCCGCCCCTTCCCCTGAATGCTTCGCCCCCTACTCTTCCCCCTCCCCTGCTTCCCGTGAATCAAATGTTCGGAGAACGGAGTGGTCTCTAGTAGTCAAAGACCCTTCTTCCCCGTCCCCTTCAGTCTATGTCTATCCTATTGCTGTCTAACCTGCCCCAGCTCCTCATCTGATTTCAACTGCCCCCCACTACCACTCTGGATTCCTTGTCCCAGTTTCCTGGTCCTGTCTCACTCTCCTCTCTCCCCGCCCCCATCCCTCAGATGGGATGTTCGTTCCAGATTGGCAAAATTATAAGGCTTCCCAACATTTCAACACTTCCCATTCTAAATTTTCGGTTGCTTAACTATAGGCTAGTTCTGCCCACAACAAAGCATATTCAGAACTTCTGATTAAAGGGATTATAAGTGTAGCAACCTCCATCATAGCTAGTCACCAAAGATTGAACCTGAGCCATCCAGACTTAAAAGCATGAGCTTCTACTACTTGAGTTCAAGATATAATTCCCTGTAGCTATACAGTTATCCTCTAAAAATCCACCAGAGGGC
>NW_020664420.1:60151877-60187919 GCF_002925995.2 Terrapene triunguis | reverse complement strand
GGGGATAAACTGGGAGTTTAAGAATATTTGGAAAACAATTTTAGAATAACATTCAGTGCTGTGGTTTAAAAGAAAAAAAACCTGTTAAAACTCATAACTTAGCAGCATTCAGTGTTTGAAAAAAAAACAACTTCCAGGAGGGATACAAGTTAAGAATGTTGAAACAGGAAGATGTTGTGCTTAGTTATCACTTGGGCAAGGTGGCATGCTATGTAATACTTGCAAGATTTCACTGTAATGTTTTACAATATATAGCAGCGCAATGCTGATTCCATTGATATTGTTGAGCAATTCATGCTGATTTTATTTCAGCCCACATCTTAATAGTTTTGAATACTATAGATCACAATTTTCAGCTCAGTTGGTCTGAACATGCAGAGCTTTAAAATTGCTATGCTCTAAACTGTATATTAACTACAATTTTATAAACCTGCATGTCAGAGAACTGCGTGCCACTACTACTAGACAGTGGCACAAGGCAATTCAGTGTGAATCACAGAAATGTAGGACTGGAAGGGACATCAACAGGTCATCTAGTCAAACCCCTGCACTGAGGCAGGACTGAGTAATAACAACTAGACCATCCTTGACAGGTGTTTGTCTAACCTCTTAAAAAAACTCCAATGACTGCTATTCCATAACCTCTCTAGGTAATTTGTCCAGTGCTTAACTATCTTTACAGTTAGGAAGTTTTTCCTAATGTCTAACCTAAATCTCCCTTGCTACAATTTAAGCCCATTGCTTCTTTTTCATGCATGTCCTGAGTGGGACGGGGGTGGGTCCAGGCACTGGGATTGGGGGGAGGGAGGTCGAGGGAGTCGGTGGGTGTGTGGGGATGGACCAGGGGAAGCAGGGTGGAGGAACTGAGAGGGACAGGACTGGGACTGGGGGGCCTGAGGGGGATGGGACAGGACTGGGATGGGGGGAGTAAGGTAGGGGCTGAGGGGAGCATGAATGGGACAGGGTAGAGAGAACTGTGTAGAGTGGGGTGGGGCGGGGGAGACAATGGGGCTGGGCTGGGGAGGGTTGGGGAGAGGGACAGGGTCTGGAGGGGATGAGACAGAGGGGAGCAGGACTGGAATGGGGGGAAGTTGAGGGGGTGGGACAGCAGGGGGAGCGATGGGGGTGGGATGACGGGGGAGGCTGAAGAAGAGATTTGGGGTAGGGCAAGGCTGAGGGCAGTGGGTTGCGGGGGGCAGGGGGACTGTGGGGGAGGCTGTTGGAATGGGGGCAGGGACTGAGGGCAGTGGGTTCGGGGTGGGAGGTACAGGGGGAAAAGGATCAGGGTAGGGGCTGAGGGCAGTGGGTCAGGTGAAATGATCGGGGGGAGGGACTGTGGGGGAGGCAGAGGGAACAGGGTCAGGGGGGCTGAGGGCAGTTGATTGAGGGTGGGGGTACAAGGGGGACTGCACGGAAGGCTGAGGGAACAGGGTCAGGGTGGGGCCTGAGGGCAGTGGGTCTGAGGGGAGCCCCCCCAGAGGGATCTGCCAGGGGGCCAGGTGAGCCCAGCAGTGCTTACCTGGAGCAGCTCCCAGGAAGCATCCAGCAGGCAGGTCCCTCCCAGTCCCTCTGGCCCCTTCCTAGGGTCGGGGGGATGGGGGCAGGGGCGGGGGGGCCTCTCTGCCCGGCGGCCACTGCCTGCTGCCGGAGTCTACAAGCCCCGCCCCGCTGCAGCACGCAGGGGAGTGAGACCTCCTCCCTGCCTCTCTGTGTGCCGGGGCAGGGGCAGGGCTGCGCTCTGCAGGCTCCTGCCGGCCAGGCGGGGGGCCCCGTGGGCTGGCGCCGCCGTGCCGGGAGCTCATTGCGCGCTGCCCCAGGGCCCAGGGAGGAAAGGTGAATGGCACCGGCGGCACCGGCTTGCCACGGTTCCCCCAGCGCGGCTGCCCTGTCAGCGCTTTTGGGTCTTTAAATAGCCGTCCGGGGGAAATCCCGGACATTTTTAGCTTTTTACAAATTCCCCCCGGACGGCTATTTAAAGACCCAAAAGCCGGACATGTCCAGGGAAACCCGGACATATGGTAACCCTCAATGTGTGTAGAGTGTCCTGGCAAATGATACTGTCATATATAGCATATTATTGCGCCTAGATATCCCATATAACCTTGTATATGGAACAAAGAAAACTGTCTGAGCAAATGATCTGGAGTCCTGTTCTTGTATACTTCTTGACCATTATTTTCCTTTCATACAATACACAGAATATCTCACTCACAAGGATTACACATTTGTCTTTAGATAGGAATATGAACTGCTGCTATGTAGTCCCTGAATGATTTATTGAAATTTAGTTATATACTTAACTGGGGAAACAGTAAGATTACTTTGTGTCTTTTGTCTTATTCTGATGGCAGTTTTGTTTTTCAGATGAATAACTTCTAGCTTGGTGTGAATATGAAAAATGTATTTTAGTGGTTTATGATCACAGAAGGACACATCACAAATACACTTGGGTGAAATTTCCAACACCTAATGATCTGATATTTTCCACTGCATGAAAAATGTAGGTACATTCTTCAGGATAAATACAAATATACATAAGCAGTAATAACCATTACCTTTGCCTGCAAATGTTAGTGTGTGTGTATTTTGTTTCTTTAGCAAACTATGGCATCCAAAGATCCTACGCTGAACTAGATTCAGGTTCTGCCATCACTTCTAGGCAGAAGACCCCCAATTGTACGTCTCTGTTGACTTGTTCTGTAACACCTCAGTTCACCCCACCTATTTTGATACCTTCAAACACTGAAATCTTCCTCCTGGGAAAATGGTTGTCTTTGTTCCAAACTGTTAAATATGCTATCACTCTGCCTAACTGAGATCTTAACTTTGCTCATAATGGCAGTAGTCTGACCCCAACATTTTCTTTTCCTCTCACACAAAAGAAGTAAATGAGATTATCTTCTATAGCTTGACAGAAGAGCATGTGAATCCAGTATGCCTACATTTGTCTCTGTGAGAAAAAATATATCACTAACTTCTATGTCTGTGGGTCTGCCCGTGTGCTAATCACATTCCACCTCAACTACTGCTCTAGCACATCTAACGATACGGCCCTTCATACATACATATCTTAATGTTTCTGTTCCAGCATGCGTCTTACAGTCTACTTTCTAGGTGCAGCTGGTCTTTAGGAGCTAACAGGGCCGACTGTTTAGTGTTACTGAAGTACTGTGAAGTACAGCACCACCTGCGGACACAGGAGAGACTTGGTGGGACTGGAGCTGCTTTCCAGTATTGAATGTTGCAGTACCCACGGCTGCCATCTGACCCTGCAGCATATGGACTTCAGGCAGTATGGTGAGAAGGTGACAGAGGGCAGAGAATAGAGGTTTTTGAGAAGCTTTTTCAGTTCTGCTCCCTAAAGAAAGGGAATAGGTCTGTCTGCATATGCTCCCTGCTGACTCCATCCCCTGGATCACATGCACTACACAGGCTACAAGCAACAGCATGAGAAGGCATGGAAAAGGCTTCTGTAAAGAGATTTCAGATCGGATGCACATGCTTCTTGCTACCTCTGCTCCTGCTTTGCGGTACGCAACAAGTAGAAATGCAACAGTAAAACAAAAGACATTAATATAATTTGGGTGAGTAGTATACTGTAGTTGAATGTTTTGTTCTATTTCTCCATGTTTAAAAAATTATAAAAGGGGTTTCTACACAAGGCTGGGGTGTGCCAGAGCTATAGGGGGTGAGAGTGAAGAGTGTCTCTTGCATCTTGTGGCGGTGGATTGTAGGTAGGAAAGGGAAGAGTTCTGAGCCTGGAAGGTTGTGTGTGTGTGGATTTATCCTGAGCATTGGGGTGCTGGGTGAAAAGACGTTCAGAGCTTAGCTGGTGGTTTTGAGCTGTGGAAAAGTTAGGCTGTAAGAAAAGGTTTCTCAGTCTGGGGAGTTAGGCCTGTATGTCACAATGCATACAAGTGCAGTGTGTTCTTGAGCAGGTGAGGGTTGGGTGGGAGGACAGATTGTTTTGGCAGAGTTGAGGGCAGGAGGAAATGAAGTCAACTAGTCATGAGAGTCTGGATGAATTGATGGGGTGTGTGTGTGGAGGAGACCATAAGAGGATAGTGTGGAGTAGAGCTAGACTAGAGGGGCAAAGGCTGGGACTAGAAAAGTCAAGAGGTGTCAGAGGGATATTGTCGTTTCCCTCCCTGCTTTCTACTGTAAGATGTCCCAGTTCTTCATTCTGAAAGAAGGGGGTGGGAAAGGGAACGTGCCTACTTTTCTTCCCACTTCTGCACCAACCTCCCTTATCCCACAACATAATACTTCCTTGTAACCCTCGCTGATCCCCATGTCCCAGTTTGTTACTTAGAAAGCATGATTCTCCTATGAAAAACTGCTAACTGTAGTACCACTAGTTATTCTGGGCACCAGCTACCAATGCTAAATTTGATTTATTATTATTGGTAACTTGTGCAGCATCTAGTTGGACTCTGGGCCTTTACCAACAGAGCGCCTAGTTAGGGGCATTCTCTCCTAAAGAACAGTTATATTAGTGAGTCTTTTTAAAAGTAATTTAATTTTTCTTTTTACATGTTATTTCTCCAATTCTTATGTTTACACTATACTGCAGTTTCTCTGTACAGCACTTCAATTAATATATAAAATAGAAAACAATAGGATGGGGCCTGATTGTGCTAGACGCTCTACCAAAATATATGAACAAACAGTTCCAGACCAAAATGCTTACAACCTAGGAAAATAAGGCTCAAGGTCTGTTGCAGTACTTCACTCCTAATGAGTCTAGGAACCCCAGATGGCAGTCCCCTTCCTCTGCTTCATGAGCTCTGCTCCTGCACTGCACAGGCATTTCAAATGGCAGCTACCTTAGCCATTTTTGCCAACTATTTGTGAAGGAAGGCCACATTGAGCAGGTTGCACTCGTTCCTGTTCCGGTCGTTTGCTGTTCTGAATCTCAAAAGGAACTCCCTACCACTGCCTCCCCCTATGTACTTTTAAAGGCAACAGCTTAGGATGACGCACAGGAAACCCCGGCAGAAAAGAAACACAAAGAAAACAAAACAGTGAATGGACATGTAAAGGTGGAAAACGGGAATAAAATAAACACTGCTGTGGACTTATATGGCTTCTTAGCAAAAAATTAAGTTATATGGCTATTTATATAGAAGTATAATTGTATTATACACTGAGACCTACCCACGCCTCACGCTTTCATCAGGTCTGTGAAATCCACTCTTTTCACAGATCATATGGCACTTCTATGACACAATACTAGTGACATGCAGTATTACACAATATGTACCACTCACCTAACCACTCTAACCTGCGTCCATGCTTAAGAATAGTCCTATGTTTGATGTAACATTGTCACCAGCCCAGTGTATGCCAGTGAACCAAGACCAATGAATGCAGAAGAAGCGTGTGATCTGTGGCAGATCTGAATGCTGCAGCATCTGAAGGAGAGCATCTAAAGCAATGTGCTAGTGTGAACCTAAGTGTAAGTGTAAATGTGTCAATCTAAAGCAATATTCCTTCCAGACTGGCAAGTGAAGACAATCAGCACATCTTTCCATATCTGGTGAAACTGAATACAAGACAAGCTATAAAATAATTGTACCTATCCCTTGCAATCTTTTCTTCTATTTTCAATTATATATTCTGCAAGCAATGCAGCTGTATTCTTTGGAAAGGTGAGCATAGCACATATTTGAAAATTCAGCTCTATCACTGAATCAATATGACATATCACACAGAGATTTCTATTTATATCTACTTCTGAGATACTGGTGTAGTAAGGATACAGAAAGCAATATTACAAGTATTTTTCAGATGCCTTTTTGTTAAACATATTGTGAACAATCGGGGTCTGCCTACACTGCAACTGAACACCTGCAGCTGGCCTGTGTCAGCTGACTGAGGCTTGCAGGGTTCAGGCTATCCGGCTGTAAAATGGGACTGTAAAACTGTGGCATACACATTCAGCCCCCGCACGGGGAATGGGGAGGTTTCCAGATCCCCAGCTCCAGTTTGAGCCCCAGGGTCTATATCACGATTTTACAACCCTTCAGCCTGAGCCCCATGAGCCTGAGTCTGCTGTCAGACATACCCTAAATGTTTGACAGAAGTTTGTTGGAGTCCTAAACACCCTTTCCTTAAACTCAAAACAGCATTCAGCATGGGCACAGTCCCACTGAATCCCTAATTCAAAATGCCATATGTTTGCCTACATTTTTCATGGCCTCACTCCACATCACATCTCTAACTATATAGCCTCCTCTCTCAATCATCCACTTAGCTCCTCTCAGGCTTCTTCTCAACACAACTGGGGGTTTTTCTCTTTGACCTGGGCTATCTATCAGGAAATTTCACCCTATGAATTTATTTTTCCTGTTTATAACTCACATGAATTCATTTTTCTCTTTAGGATACAACTGACTGTGTAAAATACTTTGTGATATCCTGAATGAATGGTGCTGTATAAAATTTTTATTGTATCATCTTCTTTGGCCTCATTGCATCCAAGATGTTTTTGTGGATTAGAAAATGTCAGAAAAAGAATCAGTCAAGATTTTCTTGATACAAAAGGCTAGCTAACTGCTTATCAGACACTGCTCTGTCTATCAGGTGGAAAACAACTTACTGTAAATATTTTGATATACAATATACTCCAATTAATCTGAAACCCTATTCTCCAAATCCTTTCCTTGTCGCCTAGCATGAGATACATGTCCTTTGCAGCATGTACTTCATGTATTTCATGCTGGGGAATAAGGAAAGCATACGGATACTGTGACGGTTTGGACAATAGAGCAGAGACCCCTGGCCAGGACTGCGAGGAGGAGGAGCAGCTGCCCCTGGCTGCTGTGGAGGCCACCCTGCTGCTGAATGGCTCCTGGCCGTGCAGGGATCCCTCTGCAGCCCAGTTGTCAAGGAAACGAGTGGAGCCATGGCAGCAGAGCTGCAGAAGATTACTTGCACTGCCACAGGGCCGGTAATGCTGCCCACTGCAGGCGCAAGGGGGAATGCTGCAGTCCTGGTGTGGCTGCAGTCCCAGCTGGGTGGAGCCCACCCTGCTGCTAAATGGCTCCTGCCTTCTCAATTATCTGAACTCCTGATAATCCAGATAAAATCCATGTCCCCCATACTATTCAGATAATCAGGAGTGTACTGTACAGGGTTACTTACTTGTTTGAGAAAATAATCTAAGGCCATCTTGTGTGAATACCAGAGATTTGATAATGCTGACAAGTTTTGACAGATGGGGAGGCTTCTGGTCCTGAAGTTCTGAACAGTGTGGAAATTTGACAAATCTATACTAACTGAAAAACTGTGTTCTACTCGGTTTCTGATTTTCCTTATAGCTATTCCAGAATGACTGATCATTAGGATTTTTTAAAGGGGGCATATACCCAGAGAGGTGGAGCTAGAAATGGAGACGCCAATAGCCACTGTTTAAAGAAACAGAAGTCTTGAGTTCTTAGACTAGCCCCAGAAAACAGCCGTTAAAAATTCTGATGATGTGCCTTAGATTCCTAATTTTTAAAATAAACCCTTACAGTCTCTTTATATCTGTAGTTGAGGTCTTTTAAAAAAAAAAAAAAAAAAAAAAAAAGAACAGTGATGGGTAAAATCTGATCTCTTCCATTGTTGTTGGTAGTGTTGTAGCTATGTTGGTCCCAAGACATAAGAGACACAAGGTAGGTGAAGTTATATGTTCTATTGGACCAACTTCTGTTGGTGGAAGGAACAAGCTTTCAATCTTCACAGAGCTCTTCCTCAGGTCTGGAGAAAGTAACCCAAGTGTCTGAACTAAATAAAAGGCGGGACAGATTGTTAACAAAAGGGCTTCAGACAAGCTGTAAGAAACCACTTAAAATTAACTGGGCAATAGGGGTTAGCAGGCAGGCAGGTGTGTTGAAAATTGTTTTAATGAGCCAAAAAAACTGTCTGTGTTAAGTACATGGTTTTTAATGTCCAGCAGAGTTATGAATTAAAGTTCCCAGGCTCATCTTTTGAAGTTATTGTGCAGATTTCCTTTGAGAACGAGGACTCTTATGCTTAACTATCTGCCCCACCATATATTTAGCTCAAACACTCTTCTTACTTTCCCCAGGACAAAGGAAGAACTCTGTGAAGCTCAAAAGCTTGTCCCTTCTACCAAAAGTTGGTCCAATAAAAGATATTACCTCATGGATTTGTCAAGAACAAATTGTGTCAAACCAACCTGATAGCTTTCTTTGACAGGGTAACAAGCCTTGTGGCTAGGGGAAAGCGGTAGACGTGGTATATCTTGACTTTAGTAAAGCTTTTGATACTGTCTCGCATGACCTTCTCATAAACAAACTAGGGAAATGCAACCTAGATGGAGCTACTATAAGGTGGGTGCATAACTGGTTGGAAAACCATTCCCAGAGAGTAGTTATCAGTTCTGGGTTCGGTTCTGTTCAATATATTCATCAATGATTTAGATAATGGCATACAGAGTACACTTATAAAGTTTGCGGACCTTATCAAGCTTGGAGGGGTTGCAAGTGCTTTGGAGCATAGGATTATCATTCAAAATGATCTGGACAAACTGGAGAAATGGTCTAAAGTAAACACGATGAAATTCAATAAGGACAAATGCGAAGTACTCCACTTAGGAAGGAACAATCAGTTGCACACATACAAAATGGGAAATGACTGCCTAGGAAGGAGTACTGCGGAAATGGATCTGGGGGTCATAGTGGACCACAAGCTAAATATGAGTCAACAGTGTAACGCTGTTGCAAAAAAAGTGAACATCATTCTGGGAAGTATTAGCAGGAGTGTTGTAAGCAAGACATGAAAAGTAATTCCTCTGCTCTACTTCACGTTGATCGGGCCTCAACTGGAGTAGTGTGGGCACCACATTTCAGGAAAGATGTGAACAAATTGGAGAGTCCAGAGAAGAGCGACAAAAATGATTAAAGGTCTAGAAAATATGACCTACGAGGGAAAATTGAAAAAACTGGGTTTGTCTAGTCTGGAAAAGAGAAGACTGAGAGACGATGATAGTTTTCAAGTACATAAAAGGTTGTTACAAGGAGAAGGGAGAAAAATTGTTCTTAACCTCTGAGGATAGGACAAGAAGGAATGGGCTTAAATTGTAAGAAGGGAGGTTTAGGTTGGACATTAGGAAAAACTTCCCAATGGTCAGGGTGGTTAAGCACTGGAATAAATTGCCTAAGGAGGTTGTGGAATCTCCATCATTGGAGATTTTTAAGAGCAGGTTAGACAAACACCTCTCAGAGATGGTCTAGATAATACTTAGTCCTGCCATGAGTGCAACGGACTGGACTAGATGACCTCTCGAGGTCCCTTCCAGTCCTATAATTCTATGATTCTCTCTCTCAATGAGCAGTGAGAACAGAGATTTCAGCACTTCCACAAAACAACTGCCAAAACATATTTAAACAAGCTATGTTAATTAAGAAGTTTTATCAGAAGAATATAAGTGACTGCAATTTCCCTAGAAATCCAACCAAAGTGTGCTGCACTAGAGGACACACCATCATACAGCTGACAATAGTGCTGAACGAAATATTTATATATGTAAAATACTTCATATGGTCTTCCAGTTATGTTAGCTCATTAAATTTAAAGTAGTTTCTCTTCATGGGTACTTATAACCATGAAACAATAAATAACTTCTTTTTTTACTACAAACTGAGAGGCTGTTAAATGCTTTGTTTCTTTATTCTGTTTGGTAGGGTTGAGAAGAATTTCTTATTTCACACTTCGTAGAAGGCACAATTTTTTTTAAGGTGTGTATTTGTTTCCTTTGGGAAGGAAGATCATTCCTTCCATTATATGATTTTCATACCATCAGTTTTATGTCTTTACCAAGTAGTCACAAGTAAATGTATTCAAAGTTTTCATACTGCAAACTTCAGAAATTTTTGAATGATTTGTAAGAAAAAGAGTACATGAACGAAGTGGTGATATCTAGCAAATATATAAAATTGGTCAAGAAATATGGGAAGTGCCAAAGGATTCTCAGAGTAAGTGTATCGTTTATTTCAAAGGAAAGGGTGGGCACAATCATCTGCTCCCTAAGAAAACCTCAAGAAAGAAAATGTCTGTATGGAACCCTCTGGAAGTATTCCCAAAAATAATTTCTATGGGGGAGGAGAGGGAAGGCAGATGTTCTCCCTGCAAGAACCAGATATTCACTGTGCTGAAAATATACACAAGTATATCTCCATTCCCAGGCTAATGCTGCTTTCATGAAGTTTGGCTAACTTTTAGTTTAGTTCAGCATATGATCATGCTTTAGTCCCAACATACCTCAGGAATTTAAACAAAATAATTGAATAATTATTGAATAATTAAAAACAGTTAAACACAGTTTAAGGAAACACAAAGTAAGAAAAGTTCACATCTTTCTTTGATACTGAATAACTGCAGGGCATGGCTTTGGGCACAGAAGATTGAGCCTTTATTGTGACATGCAAAAGCAGTGCTAGGTCTACATTACTGCAAATATTTTATCCCTGGACTCACTATATCTTCTTCTACACACCTCTGTTCTGTTTCTCTGATTTTAATATAACTCATTATTGAGTTTCTTAAAACTTTTTGGCTCCTATTTTCATCCTGATGTTAACAGGACAGGGCAGTACAGGATATGGTTGGTCACTTACACTAGAGCTTTTCAACCCTAGGTGTCTAAAGTAAGGTCCTAAATCTATACTTAAGTACCTAAATAAAAGCATCCTGATTTCCATAGATGCTGAGTACTCACACATTCCACAGAAGTCATCGGGAGCTGCAATTACGCAGCACCTTTGGAAATTAGGAAATATTTAGGGGCCTAAATATACATTTAGAAGTCTCATCTTGAAAGTTTTGGCCTTAATTTGTATCTCTTTGTTTTTCAGAAGTAGGAAGATCACCATCACAAGCTGATTCACTGAATGTTAACTCTTCCCCTACGTCTAAGATGAAACTTGAAGCACCTGCTCTGAAACAAAGGCCAAGGGAACTTTCACTGCTAAGGTAAAAAATGCTAGTTTCCAAAGGAAAAACACCTTTATAGTAAAACTGAAGGGTGGACTTTGTTAACTCTCTCCACTACCTGTTTTAATGTGTCCATTTCCATCGTCTATCTTTCTAGGTTACTTTTATAGCCCCCGTTACCATAGTATCTGAGTGCCTATGACAAGAGTCCTTGGCAAAATCCAAGGATTCTCTGGCAGAGGGTTATTGGCTGTACCCTACACCAATTAACATGAAAGCAAGACCAGGAACAGTTTTAGCTATGGAAAAGACACACACAAATAGTTCTCTATGACTAGAAACTTCTCATTGTACAGTGATACAAAAAGAAGTCATCTGTGTTTCAAAATAAACAATTTTTAGTGCCCCAAATCTTTTGTCCTATTCTGTTAGCCATAAGCTACATTATTATGTGCATTACTTGAAGCTGATGCACCACTAGGCTGGTTAAACAAACCTGAAATATACACCAATGGCCTAGGAATGCAAACCCTGTAGTGGCTCACAGCCCACACATTCAGCCTTCAACAATGCAACTTCAACCCTGATGAAGCTTGGAAAGCCAAATGGAGTTCACAAGAAGTGAAACCTTGTGAAAGACCCGACGCAGAAGATCCCTGGCTTCGATCTCCCATGAAGCTTATGGGCAACCCTAAACCATATCTGTGCAAACAATGGCAGATGTGGATACCTGCTGCACAAATGGAGAATTAAAGACTCTCCTGTGTGAGACTGTTGTGGTCACCCAGAACAGACCATAGAACAGCTCAATGCCCATTTCACAAATATGAAGGAGGCATCACAGCAATACACTCAGCTACTCCTGATGCAATTATGTGGCTTAATCATCTAAATGTAACATGATAGTTGTTGCTCTACATTTACATCAGCCATACAAAGATGAAGATTGCTTTGTTTAGGATTCATATAAAGTACTCATTCATTCATGAGAGGAGCAAATTCTTATTTCATCTCTTTTTAAACTATGGAAGATACAGGAATGATTCTGTAATGGTTGTAATAAATTCTGCTTTATGTCTAATAACCCTTTTCAGGATTAATGCTTTGTTAGTTAAGCCTTTTACTTCAGTCTCTAGAGAAGAATAAGCACTATTGGAATGTAACGGTCTATTCAAAAGACAATAAGAAAAATGCCAGTACAGTGTCTGTGCAATATGCAAACAGGTAATAAACTTTTGTAATGTACAAATTAATGGAAGCAACTCTACTTTCAAACGATTAATATGCTTTCATTGTCTTGGTAAGTGGTAATCTTAAACTATTCCATCCTCATTTGTTTTTGGATATTAGGCACCAAATGAAACATTAGAGCAATCACACGTAACAGCCTGCTGCATTATGAAGTATCACCTTAAAATATCCATTGCTCCCTAATGTTGGTTCAAAAATAATTTGATGGATGAAACCAGAAATATAAGCTTTGATATAATACAGTAATGAAAAAGTTCATTGGCATGAATATGGTGGTTAAGAATCTACACATTAACACCAAAAAACAACCAGGTCAACGAATTAGTTTGAAATTCATAAAAAGAATTACAACAACAGAAAAGAAAGGCTAGACTGTGCTTTTTGCAGGTATCCCTCAGTAAGGAGTGGCATTACAGCAGCATTGTCCCAGAAAAAGCACCAGAAGGCAATGGGACTCAGGTCTTGTCTACACTCACAATGCTGCAGCGGCACCATTGTAATGCTGAGTGAAGACACTACCTATGCCAAGAGGAGAGCTTCTCCTGTTGGCTTAGGTACTCCACCTCCCTGAGAAGTGGTAGCTATGTCAATGGGAGAAGCTCTCCTGTCGACATAGCGCTGTCTACATCGGGAGTTCAGTCGGTATAACTACATTGCTCAGGGGTGTTTATTTTCCACACCCTTGAGCCACATAGTTATACTAATGTAATTTTGTTGTGTAGACAGGGCTAAGTGTCACAATTTGTCCTGACTCCCCTGCATGGTCAGGTTAAAGCTAGTCACTTCAATCTAGATCTATATACTTAAAGAGAAAATGTATGCTTGAAAATACATTTCATCCCAAAGGATTTCTAATTAAAAGTTTACAAAGCTTTCATTTCCATTCATTTGTAATGCAACAACAACAACAACAACAACAACAAGAGCGAGAGAGAAGAAACACAACCTACAAAGTATCAGATTTTATACTCAAACTAATGTCATGTTATTGTTCCTTTCCTTTCCCCTCCTAATCCTCACTTCTTTTCTCCTTTTTTAATTTTTTGTTTCTTTTTTCCTTCTATCCCTCTCTTGCTATGCAGGGTTTTGAATCTGCAGTGCAGTCATGGAGCTTTACACTTCCTCATGCAATTACAGTTCTCCACATGCAACTAAGCTTGCTTAGTGGGACTGGGGTCCTCTCTAGCACTGCAGTGCTAGCTCAGTGCTTTAGCTAGTTAGTGGCCAGCTGGAGGGGGAGCTTGGGGAAGGGGACAGGAACTCAAGATGTTTCCTTTTCTTTAGATTTCCTGCTGCTTGCTCAATAGCCTTAGAGCTAAGTGAAGGGAAATCTGAGGCCCGGTCTACGCTTTCTCTCTAGGCCAAGATGGGGGAAGGGACAGTGTGGGGAGGGTAGGTGATGTCTGAAGCTGGGACATAGGAACAGGGGCAAATATATAGGAAAAGGAAAATATATGTAAAGTTGTATACCAGAGAGAGAGAATAACAGCACATATATAAAATGGAGAGGGGAGTGAGCGGGACATAAAACACTATAGCACCTATAAGATTACGGCAAATGTACTCTATTTTTTTCTTTAAACATTCTTTAAAAATAGGGGAAAATACAAAGGAGCATAAACTCTGGTAAGTCAAATGTAAAAGTATAATTAGACAGGTCAAGAAAAAATTTGAAGACCAACTAGCAATTTTTTTTTAAAGTACATCAGAAGCAGGAAGCCTGCCAGCAATCAATCAGTGGGGCCACTGCATGATCGAGGTGCTAAAGGAGCATTCAAGGAAGATAAGGCCATTACAGAGAAGCTAAATGAGCTCTTTGCATCAGACGCATTCTTGCATCTTCTTCACTGCAGAGGAAGTGAGGGAGATTGCTGAGCCATTCTTTTTAGGTACCAAATGTCCAAGACTGAAGTGCCAATAGAAGAGATTTTGGAACAAATTGATAAATTTAACAGTAATAAGTCACCAGGATCAGATGGTATTAACCCAAGAGTTCTGAAGGAACTCAATTATGCTACTGCAAAACTACTAACAGTGAGATGCAACCTATCACTTAAATCAGCTTCTGTACCAGATGACTGGAGGATAGCTAATGTGACACCAGTTTTTAAAAAAGGCTCCAGAGGCAATCCTGGCAATTACAGCCTGGGTAAGCCTAAACAATCTATTAGAATTCTTTGAGGGAGTCACCAAATGTGTTCCAGGCTGATCCGGTGGTTAGAGAGTACCTGGACTTTCAGAAAGCCTTTCACAAGGTCCCTCACCAAAGGCTCTTATGCAAAGTAAGCTGTTATGGGTAGATCCTCTCATGCACCAGTAACTGGTTAAAAGACAGGAAACAAAGGGTAGAAATAAATGGTCAGTTTTCACAATAGCGAAAGATAAATATTGGTGTCCCCCAGGGATCTCTAATGGGACCACTGCTGTTCAACATATTCATAAATGATCTGGAAAATGGGTTAAACAGAGAGGTGGCAAAATTTGAAGATGATACAAAATTACACAAAATCGTTTAGTCCAAAGGAGACTGTGAAGTGTTACAAAGGGATCCCAAGCAACTGCGTGACTGAGCAACAAAATGGCAGATAAAATTCAATGCTGACAAATGCAAAGTAACGCACATTGGAAAATATAATCCCAACTATACATACAAAATGATGGGATCTAAATTAGCTGTTACCACTCAAGAAAGATCTTGAACTCATTGTGGATAGTTCTCTGAAAATATCCGATCAATGTGCAGCAGCAGTTAAAAAACTAACAGAACGTAGGAACTATTTGGAAAGGGTTAGATAAGAAGACAGAAAATATCATAATGCTACTATATAAATCCATGGTATGTGCACACCTTGAATCCTGTGTGCAGTTCTGGTTGCCCCACTTCAATAAAGATCTATTAGAATTGGAAAAGGTACTGAGAAGGGCAACAAAAATGATTAGGGGTATGGAAAAGCTTCCATATGAGGACAGATTAAAAAGACTGGGACTTTTCAGCTTGGAAAAGAGACAACTAAAGGGGAGGAATATGATAGATGTCTATAAAATCATGAATAGTGTAGAGGAAGTTATTAAGAAATGTTATTCACTCCTTCACATAACAGGAATCAGGGATCGCCCAATGAAATTAAGAGGCAGCAGGTTTAAAACAAACAAAACCAAGTACTTCTTCACACAACGTACAGTCAACTGGTGGAACTCATTGCTAGGGGATGTTGTGAAGGTCAAAACTATAGCTGGGTTCAAAAAAGAACTAAATAAGTTCATTGAGAATAGGTCCATCAGTGGTTACTAGCCAAGATGGTCAGGGATGCAACCCCATGCTCCAGGTGTCACTAGCCTCTGACAGCCAGAAGCTGAGTGTGGACGACAGGGGGATGGGATCACTTGATAATTGCCCTGTTCTGTTCATTTCCTCTGAAGCACCTGGCATTGGCCACTATCGGAACATAGGATACTGGGCTAGATAGACCATTTGTCTGACCCAAGATGGCTGTTCTTATGTTCTTTATATATTTACAAATAACCAAAACCTATAGTGTTATAGAAGAAATAGGGAGTTGGGACTAGCAGGTAGGAAAGGAAAATGGTCCATGAGAATATCTTCATTTTAACCAGAGGTTCAAAATGCAAGAGAGTTTGAGAAATCCTGATATACAATCCTTTTTCAAATTGTTTTGTATTTTTATTCTCAACTCTTCATCTTATCTTCTTAAAGAAATCACATGCAAAAAACCTTCTCTGCCGTAATTATTATTACACAAAAGTCAGGAAATGTTGATTTAGGCCCATAAAGCTGAGTCTTTGCAAGAATTTGTGGGGCATATCTCTATCAAATTATTTCCTTGTACCATTTATCCCATTCTACTGCACATTTATGATTTCAATGAGTTCATATTATCTGAGCAGGACAGGATAAAATTAAATCTTTTTAACAATATTTTCAAGGCTGTTAGCAAATTAGGCATTATGCAGCCACAAAACATTTTAAACCTTCTCCTTCACTAAATCTCTCTTTCACAGAAGTCAATTAGCAAGAACAAGTACCTCAAATAAGAGTATTTCCATTTTCCATAAAACCCTAGTCACTTATCTCCAACAAAAAACGCATATGGTCAAAAGATTATAGAAAAAGGACTTGAATGGTTATCTTAGCAATGTATTTCAAAGGGACAAATTGCTGAGTTTTTAAAAACTTCCTAGATATTTTTTTATTCTCATTTTAAAATTCTGAACGGACTGTACATTCAGATCTCTTTTACAAATATAACTAGATAGTCTCTTCAATAAATCTGAAGGATCAAGAGTTGATCTTGATTTAGAAGTAATACTGATTTATTAATGGGTAATAATAGTAAATCTAAATTATTTTGCTTTGATCATAAAAAATGTAGTACAGGGTGAACAAATAACCAAATTTAGTCTTATTTTCAATATTTAAACCACCCTCTATTCCCCCCCTCCCCACTAGTTGCCCCTCTCCTTTCTCTGTCTGTTTTCAGGTAGAAATCCCCCATCAACTTCTCAGGAGAAAGGGGGGAGCAGAAGGAGCAGCAGTTATTTCAAAGAGCACTAATCCTCAGAAACCAGGGAAGCATCATGCCTCGTCTCCCTGGAAATAATAATAGTAAAACGTGGCAGTTTTGGGGAGGAACACACCATCTGCCAACCCCAAGGGAGGGGGAAGACTTGACGGGAGCACCTGTGCCACCCCCTCTAGTCCCAATAAGCCAGGGCCGTTTGGTGAGTATGGGAAGGAACATTTCCCGCCTACCCTTGCAATGGGAGGAACAGAATTATAAATATAAATAATAAATGAATAATGAGGCAACTGAAAAGGAGCACTAGTGGCCATAGTACATTTCAGCAATTGGAGAAGTAGGATATGAAAATGAAAAACCCTGTAGAACGTGAAGATGGAAGGGGTAGGGGGAAGAGATTACAGGGAGATCAGAGGACCATTTACTGATCTTGAGCTCTCCACTCTATCCCAGTGCTACTGAAAAGCTGAAAGAGAGCCCAGTGTATTCCCCTTCCAGAAGTCATCTGTTCTACCACTGGGAGAAAGGGGAGAGGAACCTGCAACTGTGAGACTTTCAAGCTCCGGAGCAGGGGATTTGTCCAACCTAGCAAACAGAAAGGGGTCAGAGAGAGAGCGCGCGACACAGTGCAATTACATAATTTTTCAGTCATGGGTCCCTAAGCAAACAGAAATTATATATTTTGTGGGGGAAAAACCCTAAATTTGGCTTTTAGTTCAGAGACCTTCACTTTTATGTAATGCAATAGCCAGGAATAAATTAATAAAGTCACTTTAATAAGCTATTATAGGTTTATGTTGTGGGTTGAAGACTGCTAGCTTGAGATGGCTGGTTGCATTGGTAGAAGAAAATATGTTGCAATTAGGTGATGGTTTGCTCTCAATACCATGCATCGCTCTTTTTGTGACCTTCACTCTCTCTCTCCTGGCTGTATTTCTGCAGTATGTTCTTTTATTTATTCTGTGGAATATATCATTGCTATGTAGGCTTTTTTGAAATTTCTTATCACAGTGTTCGTTTCTGTGGGAGGAGTGTCATTTCTTATGCTCTGTAAGAAAGGTGTTCACTTAAGAAAGATGTTTGTGTTTCAAACATGTTATATTCTTTGGCAATGTGTATAGCAACATCTGGGTTGTTTCCTGTGGCCAACAGTGATTGTATTCTTGTTTAACTTGTTTAACCCTTCTTTTGATTCCTAACATGAGCTATTTTATCCTGAGAGATATTTCCTTTTCCAGCTTCCGAAATACGGGACACTCATGAAAATGATCTGACTCTGCAACGGCAACTAGAAAGAGCCACAAATAAAGCACTGAAACCCAAATCACTGCAATCTCAAAAGAGAATAAACAGCACATATCCCACACGTAGGAGGTATACAAGGGAACAAAAATATACTTGACAAATAAGGAATCAGAACATGCTATAGCAAAGGGCAAACTATATGCAAAAAAAATGAGCAAACATAATGGGTGAAATCCCACCACAGTATGTAGCCGACTGTTTCTACTACATTCCCTGGAGAGACTACAATGTAGCCTTATAAACCACAGTCTTCTACAGTTCTGCATTTCACAGTGTGATACAATTTTATACAATTAAATGTTCTGTTTTGAACTAATTTTTTTTAAATTGAGTTGCAGAATTATATAGTTTAAACATCCTCAAGTGTACTCGCTAGGATTGCCAACTTTGTAATATATAAAATACGGACACTCCAGCCTGCCTGTTCCCCCAAGGTCCTACCCCTGACCCACCTCTCCCCGAGGCCCTGGTCCTGCCTCTCCCCTCTCACCAAGGCCCTGCCCCCTATTTGCTGCTCTCCCTCCCTGCCCCCTCCCGGTCTTCTGTCATTCTCTGCTTTTTCCCTCCCCTCCCTCCCCTCTGCGTGGAAGGGACTTGCCTTTGGAGCTGGGAGCTGCTGCTGCCCAACGCAGGTGGGAGGTGGCTCCAGCTGAGTGGGGGTTGGCACAGGTAATGACCAGGCACCTCCCTGCCTCCCCTACCCGCAGTAACCGGATACTGTCAGGTCCCCTTTTTTACCAGACTTTCTGGTCGAAAACCAGACACCTGGCCATCCTAGTATCTCCATTTGTTATTTTATTTGCAGAGAGAAAATATAAAGCAAGAAACAATAAACACACACTGAGAAAGCTGGGGCAGGTGGTGCAGTGAATGACAGCACTAGTATTTCACTTATGAAGATCAAAGTTCAAGTTCTAGGTCTGATCATAAGTGAAACTTATTTTAGGTAGTCTCATCCAAATTTGCAATCAAGGAGGTGAAAAACAGTAGTAATATTCTGCACACAGCCATCACCCCTCTAATATAAAGCTAGTACCCAGCCCTTCCTCTGTCTGCCCCATTCACCAGAACCAGACTTCCTAACTTCTCTAGTTGGGTTGGTCCTGCTCCTGGTGTGCCTGCCATTTTTAACTCTCAAAAAGACTTGGCACTAGGTGTGAAGGATTGTAAATACTACAAAGCTAGCCAGAATACCCAGAGCACAACAAAGCACACCAGGATCAGAGTTAGGAAGTTTCTTGCATATCTGAAGCCAGGAGGAAAAAAAAAATCAACTTTTAGGTGGGTGTGAAGGTATAAATAGTCACGGGGATAGGTAAAAGATTTAAAATTCCATTCACTGATTCCCCATAGACCACTCTACCTGAGGCCTGTTTTTTCATCTTGTCCTGGGCCCTGTGAATCCTGTACCAAAATGGCAAAAGTGTCTAAGGCCAGGATATAAGAACATTGGCAGAGATGTTTGTGGAAGCCTTCACAAAGCATTGCCAGAATAAGAGGAGGTTACTCACCCTGTGCAGTAACTGACGTTCTTCGAGATGAGTGTCCCTGTGGGTGCTCCACTCCAGGTGTTGGTGCGTCCCTGCGCCTTCCGAGATTTTTCGTAGCAGTACTCGTACTGGCCACGCATGCGCAGAGGGTGTCCCCCGCTGTGAGTCTAGGATAATAGTACGCATGCGTGGCCAATCTCCTCAGTTCCTTCTCTACAACGGAGGCTACCCCAACTCCGAAGTAGAGGGGAGGAGGGTGGGTAGTGGAGCACCCACAGGGACACTCATTTCGAAGAACGTCAATTACTGCACAGGGTGAGTAACCTCCTCTTCGAGAGATGTCCCTGTGGGTGCTCCACTCCAGGTGACTTAAAAGCCGTATATCTTAAGGAGGTAGGGACTTCGGATCTGATAGGAACGCCGTTGATAGTACAGCCCTGCCCAAACGTATATCAGATAGAGGGCCTTGAGTAAGGGCATAGTGTTTAACAAATGTGTGCTCAGAGGACCAGGTGGCTGCTTTACAGATATCAGCCAGGGGAACTTTGCGTAAGAATGCTACAGAGGCAGCCATAGATCTAGTGGAGTGTGTTCTGATGCCGTCTGGAGGTGTAGCTTTCTTTATCTGATAGCACAACCGGATGCACTGGGAAATCCAGTTTGAAAGTCTCTGGGTAGAAATAGGCGTACCTTTGGAACGCTCCGCGATGGAGACAAAAAGTCTGGAAGAATTTCTAAAAGGGTTGGTTCTATCCAAATAGAAGGACAAGGCCCTACGTACGTCTAGTGTATGCATTGAGGCTTCGAATGAGTTCGCATGTGGCTTCGGGAAAAAGGTTGGTAAGTGTATCGGCTCATTAATGTGGAATGACGAGTGTACCTTAGGAAGAAAATTGGGGTGTAACCTGAGGGTAACCTTGTCTTTGAAAAATAGCGTATATGGTGGGTCTGCCATAAGAGCTGCTATTTCTCCTGCCCGCCTGGCGGAGGTAATTGCCACTAAAAATGCTGTTTTCATCGAAAGGTGTAAAAGGGAGCACGTGGCTAGGGGTTCAAATGGTTGCTGAGTTAGGCAAGATAGAACTAGATGAAGGTCCCACGGAGTGGTGGGTGGTTTTGTGTCTGGGTATAGGGTTTGTAGTCCCTTGAGGAAGCGCTTGGTGATCGGATGAGCAAATACAGAAGTATCATCGATTTTGTCATGAAAAGTTGTAATAGCAGCTAAATGGACCCTGATGGAACTGGAAGAAAGGCCGGATTGCTTAAGGTCCAATAGGTATTCAAGTATGAGCGGAAGAGATGCTGACGTGGGACTAAGTTGTTTAGTTGAACACCAGTGTGTGAATCGTTTCCACTTACATAGATAGGTGGTGCGAGTAGATTGTGTTCTGCTATGTAGGAGCACTCTTTGAACTTGTTCAGAGCAATCTAGTTCGTTTTGGGAGAACCATGGAGGAACCATGCTTTGAGGTGGAGCATGGGTAGGTTGGGGTGGAGAAAACGGCCGTGTTGTTGTGATAGGAGGTTCGGAATGAGAGGCAAGGGGATTGGTGGTCAAATCGACATTTTGGTGAGAAACGGAAACCAGGGCTGTCTGGGCCATGATGGAGCAATTAGGATCACCTTGGCCCCATCTGTTCGTATTTTTATCAGGACCCTGTTCAGAACCGGTATCGGGGGAAACGCATAGAGTAAGTTTTGGTTCCATGGGATCATGAATGCGTCTCCCAAGGAATGTTTGCCTAGCCCTGCTCTGGAGCAAAAATTGGGACATTTCTTGTTTTTTGCAGTTGCAAAGAGGTCTATTTCTGGGTAGCCCCAAATGCGGAATATGTTGTGAATGGTGTGCTCGTTTAATTCCCATTCGTGATCCCACGGGAAACGTCTGCTTAGTTCGTCCGCTGTGGTATTCATCACTCCGGGAAGATAGGCCGCTGATACCCGGATGTTGTTCGCAATGCACCAGTTCCAGAGCTTCAGAGCCTCTGTGCACAGAGAGTGGGATCGAGCTCC
Organism: Terrapene triunguis; assembly: GCF_002925995.2. Lineage (NCBI taxonomy): Eukaryota > Metazoa > Chordata > Testudines > Emydidae > Terrapene > Terrapene triunguis. Next base: position 60,166,381 of record NW_020664420.1, on the reverse strand, counting down.
CCCTTGCCTGTTCACGTAGAACATGCATGCAATATTGACTGTCATTATGCGTACGTGTTGGTTCTTGACCAGTGGCAGGAATTGACGGCACGCATTGCGAATGGCTCGAAGTTCTAGGACGTTTATATGGAGAGAGGACTCGGTTGAAGACCAAAGCCCCTGGGCTGTGTGGTGAGACATGTGTGCACCCCATCCTGTCAGAGATGCATCGGTCGTCAGTATGAGGGATGGAGCCTGCTGAAGAAAGGGGACTCCAGAGCAGAGGTTGGAGTGAATTGTCCACCACTGTAGAGAATCTTTGACTCGGATAGGTATGGAGAGAGTCTTGTTTAGAGGGTGCACATTCGGTCTGTACACCGTGGCCAACCACGCTTGGAAGCACCTCATGTGTAGACGTGCATTTTGGACAACGGAGGTGCACGAGGCCATGTGACCTAGTATTTGTAGGCAGTCCTGGACAGTCACCTGGGGACTGTTGCGAATCGTTGTGGCCAGTTGACTTATAGAATTGAAGTGGGCTGGTGGGAGAGATGCCAACCCCGTCCGGGAGTCTAGGTATGCCCCTATGAACTCCAGATGTTGGGTGGGGTATAATGTGGATTTGTTTGTGTTTACTTGCAGGACTAAAGATAGGAAACAATCGATGGTAAGTCGTATGGATCGGAGAGCTTCGTCGAACGTTGAAGCTTTGAGGAGGCAATCGTCTAGGTAAGGAAATATTACGACCTCTTGTTTTCTGAGGTAGGCTGTAACTACGGGTAGGATTTTGGAAAAAACATAGGGGGCCGTGGACAGTCCGAAGGGGAGAACCCGGTATTGGAAATGTGTGGAGCCGAGAGTAAAGCGTAGGAATCGTCTGTGGAACGGGTGTATAATCACATGAAAATAGGCGTCCTGTAGGTCGAGGGCTGAAAACCAGTCGCCCTGCTCCAGCGCTGGGATTATAGTGGTGAGAGTGACCATCTTGAACTTTTGCTTTTTGACAAATTTGTTGAGCCGCCTGAGGTCGAGGATTGGTCGCCATCCCCCATTTTTCTTCTCTGTTAAGAAATAATGGGAATAAAACCCCTTCCCTCTGTGTCGTTCTGGCACAGTTTCTACTGCTCCCAGTTGAAGGAGATGCTGCACTTCTTGGAAGAGTAGTTGCTCGTGAGATGGGTCCCTGAAGAGGGACGGGGAGGGTGGGTGAGTGGGAGGGAGGGAGAGGAAGGGGATGGTGTATCCAATTGTAACTACCTCTATGACCCATTTGTCGGATGTAATTTTTTGCCATTGATGAGAGAATGGTCGTAGGCGGTGTCCAAAGATAGGTGTGCCGGCTGAAGTGGGAACGCTGTTTTCTAAACCCTCGACCAATGCTTCAAATCTGCCTATTAGTTGGAGGGGGTTGCAGCGCCCCTGTAGAGTTAGGACGACGACGTTGGAATCTTGGTCTTTGGCGTTGTTGCGGCTGCTGTTGTTCCTGCGGTCTATAGGAATGTTGTGTAAATGCGGGGTAGAGTGGACATTGATAAGGTTGGTATCTAAATTGTCGTCTTCTGGTCGCAGGTGGCTGGAGGCCTAGGGACCGGAGGGTTGCTCTTGCGTCCTTCATCGAATGAAGCATGTCGTTTGTGGTGGAGGCAAAAAGTTTTTCCCCGTCGAAGGGAAGATCTTCAATGGTGCTCTGGACCTCTCGAGGGAAGAAGGAGGAAGAGAGCCATGAACCCCGTCGCATGACCACTGCTGTGGCAGTCGACCTTGCTGCAGTGTTAGCTACATCGAGGGCCGCTTGGAGAGCAGTGCGTGATATGGTTTGTCCCTCGGAAACCAGAGCTGTGAATTGCTGTTTCTTCTGCTCTGGGATGTGATCAATAAAATCCATGAACTTACTATAGTTTTTGTGGTCATATTTTGCAAGGACTGCGGTATAATTAGCTATGCGAAAATGTAGCGTCGAGGATGCATATACTTTACGGCCGAAGAGGTCCAGGCGTTTACTGTCTTTGTTGGCTGGGGTGGAGCGGGCGTACTATTGTTTGGCCCTCTGGTTCGCTGCGTCCACTACCAATGAGTTTGGCGCCGGATGGGTAAAAAGGAATTCAGAGCCCTTTGAAGGGATGAAGTACTTCCTGTCCGCTTGTTTACAGGTAGGTAGGCTCGTGGCTGGATTCTGCCAGATGGATTTAGCGGGTTCTAAAAGGGCTACGTTGATTGGCAATGCCACTCTAGAGGAAGAAGAGGGCTGCAGGATGTCTGTTAGCTCATGCTGTTGTTCAGTGACTTCCTCCAAGTTAATTTTTAAGTTACCGGCAGCTCTTTTAAAGAGGTCTTGGAATTTTGCATAGTCATCCGACGGTGTTGGAGGAAGGGGAAGTAAGGCTTCCTCAGGCGTTACGTCGGGCTCTGCTGGAATAGGAGCAGGACTCAGTTGCTCCTGGGAGTGTGACGGTGCTGCCTGGTATCTTATGTCACCGGCAGATCCGTCACGTGGCGGTGCTAAACCGGCGTTGCGCCTGGTCGAAGTGCCGTAGCGCATGCGTTCTCGGGGGTACGATACCCATGGTGCCCAACATTGCCATGGTGGTGGGTAGGGCATAGGTGGTGCCATCCAAGGGTTCACTCCCCATGGGGCAGGATCCTGATAACAGGCTGAGGTGATTTGTTTGTAACCCCTGTTGATTGGGGTGTGGGAGTCTTGATCAGGAGAAAAAACTGCCTGTGGATCAATTTCCCCCTCACTGGAGGAAGGTTGTTCTGATCCTGAGTCATGCATTGGAGAGAAACAGGCAGTCATCAGGGGAGACTGCAGAATAGGTGACACCGATAGATCTGCTGTCTGAGTAAAGTGAAGAGGTGAGGCTCCCGCATGAGGTGAAAACTGTGGAGGAGGAAGTTGCCCTGAGGGAACATTCCTTTGAGCAGGGGTTTTGCCTTTGATCTCCCTGTCAGTCTGTGCCGTGGTTGCCGGTGCCGTGGTAGGTGCCGGGAGGGCAACATCAGCCCGCTGAGGGTCAGCCAGGGCGGGAAATGTCGGCACCGCGTCCATCTCGGTGCTGAACGGTGCCATAAACGAGGCAGGCAACTGAAAGCCTGAAGCCTCGGCACCGGAGCCTTGCGCCGCCGCCGCAACCTGAGGAGGCTTTTGTGCGGTGCCTGAGGAGCCCGGCTCTTCAAAAGTGCTGAGGCGAGGAAACACAGGCAGGGAAACTGTTGACCAGCCTGAGGCACTTTTGTGCCTCACCAGCTTCCTTGTTGGAGAGGGCTGCCCCTTCTTTAAAGTTTTCTTCAGGTTTTTTGAAGCAGGGGGGCTGTGTCGGGCAGTAGAGCCGGAGTCGGCGCCTGGGTCTGAAACTGACCCGATAGACTTCTGCAGGAGAAGCAGTTTCAATTTGAGCTCCCTGTCCTTTCGTGCCCTGGAACTGAGTTTGGTACAGTGGGCACATTTTTGGGGAATGTGTGTTTCCCCCAGGCATTTTATACAAAGAGAATGGCCATCAGAGAGTGGGATAGCATCCTTGCACGTAGAGCAGAGCTTAAAGCCTGTGGAGCCAGGCATGGTAGAAGCGGCTGCGGCTGAGAGAATTTTTTTTTTTTTTTTACAGATAAAGAAGTAATAAACTAGACTAACAAGAACTGACAACAAACTAACTACTATAACAGGTAATTGTAAGAAAATGAGGGATTTCCTAACGAGTCTGCTGAGCTCCGTCTCAGGCCGGGGACGGTAGAGAAGGAACTGAGGAGATTGGCCACGCATGCGTACTATTATCCTAGACTCACAGCGGAGGGCACCCTCTGCGCATGCGTGGCCAGTACGAGTACTGCTACGAAAAATCTCCGAGCGAAGGCGCAGGGACGCACCAACACCTGGAGTGGAGCACCCACAGGGACATCTCTCTCGAAGAAGCCTGGCTCAAGACAATACTATTAGTCTCCCATTTTCATAAGCTATAAAAGTCAGTCACATATACAATATAATCTCATTGTGAAAGACAGTAAATCGTAATGGGACTAAGATTTCACAGTTGCATCTGTGCTTCTGTTAATACTCAAGTATTATAAACAATAAACTACACCCAACCTTCAGTGAAAATATAGCCTATTTCTTTGTGAATGGAATGGTTCTTGTTACATCCCAGAATATAATTTTGAAGCCATTTTTTTAAAAACTCATCAACTGTGCTGCATAGTAAGGAACACCATAGATTACCAAGAACACAGCTTTTCTTGCTACACACAGATTCAAAGTGGGAATAAAGTGCCTAGCAGCTGCTATTATCCTAACAGTTGGAAACTGTCTCCACCAGCTGGCAAAATACAAACACAGCAGTCCCAAAATGGTACAAGGCTATCAGAAAAAGAAACAATACAATTTTCCTAAATAACTTATTTTCATACTTTTTAATGGAAGAGATATACATAAAACACAGAAAAAACTTCAGTGGATAGGGCCTATTATAGATCATTACTCATCTGTAACCAAAGATGTTACAGAAGTTGAACATCTAAATTTAAACTCAGTTAACTCATCAATAGGAAAGACATCAATAACATAGGCAGCTCATGAAAAAAGGGGTATTTTGTTCTATGCTGGAGTGAGGAAAACTAAGACTATTCCTGCACTAAACAAATGTGTAATGGTATTTTCTAACAGCTTGTGATGTTTGGGTTGGTTATAGACAAACTCACAGCAGACCTGCACAGCATCATGGCTAGCATAAACCAAGCTCTCTGAAAAGTTTATAAGTGTAGAACTGTTGGGATAGATCATGATAACGCTAATAGAGGCAATTAAGACATAATAAACTCAGGGCTATATGTTATAAAAATGCAAAAAAGAAATTTACCTGGAATAAGTTCCATAACTATATAAATAGGCTGCCTTTGAGTGCAAACTCCTATTAGCTTGACAATATTGGGATGGTCATATTGCTTGAGTATTCTGCATAGGGTGCAAAAAAAGTTTGATTACGTTAGTATATTTCATTATGCAAGTTGATTAAAATAAATATCAGGAGAAAGTATCTTAAACATTATTTTAAAGCAAAATTTCCCTTGTTATGTTATCCAAAATAAAAACAAGTTGCTTTCAATGCAAAAGTACCACTCTGTGGAATTACAATCATACCACTCTGATGAGAAAATTAAAAACTGGTGAATATATTAACTAATTTACAAGTCAAGATCAGGGCCGGCTCCAGGCACCAGGCACCCAAGCTGGTGCTTGGGGCGGCACCTGGAGGGGGGCGGCGCGGTGCTCTGGCCGCCGCGGGGAGAGCCGAGCCCCAGCCGGGGCTTGCTGCCCTGCCCCCGGCGCTCTGGCCGCCGGGGTGGGGGGGAGAGCCGAGCCCCCACCTAGGCTCGCCGCCCTCGCCCCGGGGCTCCGGCTGCCCTCCTCCCCGGCGCCCTCCCCCCGGCCGCCGGGGGGAGAGCGGAGCCCTCACCGGGGCTCCGGCCGCCCCCCCCCCGGCTCCGGCCTGGGGCGGCAAAAAAGCCAGAGCCGGCCCTGGTCAAGATCTACTTAAGTATTCTCATAGTGATCCCACCATTTGTCCACATCATAAAATAACTATATAATTTGCATGACAAGGCAGTCATACCTCATGAGGCCCAGAATTTAACTAAAAGATCAGAACTGGGGAGTGCTGGGAGAGTTCAGTCAAAAACCTTGCAAAGCATCTGTCTGCACTTTGCCTACCCACAGCTCAACCTCCAACTCATTTTCCTGAGCGTTAAATACAGTAAAAATAATGTAAACTGAAAACAAAAAATTAAGGACAAACATTCCAATTTAGGAAGCAGAAACAATAAAACTTGCATCTGCTTAAGTAAGGCTATGATGAGAACATTTACAGACAGAAGAATATGCCATGACTTATAAATGAAAAGGAGGGCTGGTGAGAATTCTAGAGACACATCATAGCTTTTGAAAGTTTGATGCCTACTACTTATTAACTTGAACCACCTCTTGTAAAAAAAAAAAAAATGGAAAGCGTTAGTATGCTTGAATGCCATCTCAGTAAGGAATAATGTATTTCATTTTCATTTCAATATAAAATCATTTCTTGAGTTGGAGGCTGCTTAGCAAGTGAAGAAATTCCTTGGTAGCCAGCCAGGCTATTAGCATGAAATCAAAGCCATTTTCAAGGAATTATATAGTTGAAAAAAGAACAGGAGTACTTGTGGCACCTTAGAGACTAACAAATTTATTAGAGCATAAGCTTTCGTGGGCTACAACCCACTTCTTCGGATGCACAGTGGCTCAGTGAAGTTGAATCTCTCCAGAGCTCCCTAGAAGATCAACCCTAAGACTACTTGGCCACAAAATTAGTCTGATTTGGGAGATAACATGTAGAGTGGCACCAAGTAAGAAGAAATACTAAGCAAGTAATATAAAAACAATTGAATGAGCATACAGGTTTTAAAAATTCACTGTAAGACAACTCCCACCTGTTCATGCTCTCTGTATGTGTGTATATATATATCTCCTCAATATATGTTTCACTCTATATGCATCCGAAGAAGTGGGTTGTAGCCCACGAAAGCTTATGCTCTAATAAATTTGTTAGTCTCTAAGGTGCCACAAGTACTCCTGTTCTTTTTGCGGATACAGACTAACACGGCTGCTACTCTGAAACCTATATAGTTGAAATAACCAATACAAGTCATTTGTATATAGCTAATGTTTTCTACGTTTCTATCTTTGTAAAACTCAGTTATTTATCTAACAATGAAATTATGCTAAACTCTAGAGTGAGGACAGCAAGATAACTTAAAACATTTTAAAATATTGTGGTACACTCCCTTACCCTGAGAATTTAAAGGCCAGTACTTGTATTCTCATGTATCAGCTCACATACATGGGCTTAGCACTCTTTTCACCAATGTTTTGTAATATAATTACTGTCTATACTCGTTCATAAGCCGAACTTTTTTCGTAAAAAAGGGAAGCACCAGAGAAGGGGGTCGGCTTATGAACGGTTATAGAGAGGGAGAGGTGGGGCACAGCCCCTCCCCGCAACAGAGGGAACAAGGAGAGGCAACACAGCCAGCAGAGCCAGAAGGGAAGAGGCAGGGCCAGAGTCTCTCCAATTCTGGCCACGCTGCTCTCCCCCCAGCCTCCAAAGCAGCTGCAGCTCCAGGGCTGGCAGGCTGCAGCCGTGCCACGCGGTCCCTCCCCCCAGAGCAGGCTGTGGCAGCGCCACCCGACCCGCCGGAGCACGCTGCAGCCGTGCCGCCCGGCCCAGCCTGCTGGAACATGCTGCGGCTGCGCCGCCCGGTCTGGCCCGCCGGAGTAGGCTGCGGCTGCGCTGCCCAGCCTGCTGGAGCAGCTCCAGCCAGGCCAGAGACATCCTCCCTTAGCCCTCCCCAGATAAGGTGGGAAGGGATGGGATGGGGAGAGTGTGGGGGTCACGGGCTAAGGGTGGAGTCATGTGGGGGGTGGTCATAGGGGTTACTGCCCTGACCCCCAGCTTCTCCCCCCCCCAAAATTTCCCCACCAGTTGCTGTCCCGGCCCGTCAGGGTAAGCAGCTAGCACGCCGGGACACTTTGTTTCATTAGGTTTACCTCCGTGCCTGCGGACGCGAGGTAAACAAACCATCTCGGCCCGCCAGCAGCTTATCCTGATGGCCCGGGAGCCAAAGTTTGCTGACCCCTGAATTATAGGGTCGGCTTATGAACGGGTCATAACATTTTCCATTTTTACTTATCCATCTTGGGGGGGTTGGTTTATAAATGAACCGGTTTATGATTGAGTATATACGGTACTATTCCAACCTCATTTTCCCCCACTATCAAGGAATATCCTTTGTCTGACTGGCACAACCCAGTTCTTACAGAGGGCCTGTTTCTTCCCGAGAAAGATCAGTTAATGAGGTCAATATCTACATGTCTTTATGACTACCACTTCTACTCTAAAGTCTTGCTTGAGTCTATGATAAGGTCAGACCTTTGGAAAAAAGCTCTTAATTGGGCGGCAATGTTAGTTTCAGGGCTTATTTATGATTGCTGGACTGTCACTAAAGATATCTGAAATCTTTAATTTTCAAAGTTAAAATTTCAATTAAAAAAAATCCAAGATAAGCACATATCTAATTATATGTAGAGAACTCACCTGGCCTCTGATAAAAATTTTATTTTCAGTTCCTGAGGAAGGTCTTCTTTACAAGTTTTTACAGCAACAGGAGTTTTATCCTTTAATGTTCCCTTATATACTTCACCAAAATTACCCTGAAATTGCAAATATATATTCATTGTGCTGAGTAAACACATAACTTTTAAGTCTTCAGAAAAATAAAGCTAATCATTATTCAGAAGAAACAGATACCGTATGTCAAAGAATTTTCATTAGGATCTATGTTTTAAAGATGCTCTTATAAAGTCACACACTAACTTCAAAGGAAAATTGTTTTATTTTCTTGCTCTTACTCTAACATCATTCAGTTCATAATACATTTTTATATTTGGCCATATCTAACATACAGAATTTAACAAGATATTCTACTGTAACTTTTCTGAAAACAGTAAAGCATTTTCTGAATAAACAAAATAGATTTTTCTTCAAATCCTTTTTTAGTCAGTGGAACTTCATTAACTTCTAAAATCTGGGTGACACGTTGAAAATATTACTTTCTTCCTCCTCTTTGATATTAACTTCACATCTCCAGATAAGAAAATGGGGAATTGTTAATTCCCTACTTTGAGATGCAGAATTTTTATCTGATATGATTTTTGATGGGGCATGATGTAGGCAACTGTATTGATTACAGTATAATCAACTATTGTTACAGCCAGTTCTCATCTGTATTATTACATTACTATCTACATATAAATTGGGCAGGGAGGCCAAAGGCTCTCCATATATAGGAAGGTTTTCCTCTCCCATTTTCAGAATTTTACACTCTATACAAAGATGAGGGTTTGAGGCCCCACATTTTGCCAATAAGTGGATTTAAAAAGTAACTTGTTCTATATTCAGATTTCTGAGATGCCAAGCAAGATGTGAAAGACATTTTTAATTGGTCTTTACAGCAGGATAATATGGACTAATTAGGCAGGACAGTAGAATGAAGACAACTAAAAAGTAATTTAAGCTTGCCATAAAGTTGCTAATTACCTAAACAATAACTATGATTGAGATATGGGAACTAATTAGTTAAAGACTGAAGGGGCAGCAAATCAAAAGAAATTATCACAGGCCCAAAGGTGCTCTCAGTTTCTGCTTTTTCACTACTTAGGCTTAAGAGTATGTCTACACTACGAAATTACCGTATATACTCGTTCATAAGCTGAATTTTTTTAGTAAAAAAGGGAAGCACCAGAGATGGGGGTCGGCTTATGAACGGGTATAGAGAGGGAGAGATGGGACACAGCCCCTCCCCCCAACAGAGGAAGCAAGGAGAGGCAGCACAGCCAGCAGAGACAGAAGAGAAGAGGCGGGGCCAGAGTTTCTCCACTTCTGGCCACGCTGCTCTCCCCACCCAGCCTCCAAAGCAGCTGCAGCTTCAGGGCTGGCCGGCTGCAGCCATGCTGCTCAGCCCTGCTCCCCAGAGCACGCTGCGGCCGTACCGCCCGGCCCAGACCGCTAGAACATGCTGCGGCCGCGCCACCCAGTCTGGCCCGCCGGAGTAGGCTGCGGCTGCGCTGCCCAGCCTGCTGGAGCAGCTCCAGCCGGGCCAGAGACATCCTCCCTTGGCCCTCCCCAGATAAGGTGGGAAGGGATGAGATGGGGAGAGTGTGGGGGCCCGGGCTAGGGGTGGGGTCATGTGGGGGTAGTCACAGCGGTTACTCCCCTGACTCCTAGCTTCTCCCCCCCCCCCAAATTTCCCCACCAGTTGCTGTCCTGGCCCATCAGGGTAAGCAGCTGGTGCGCTGGGACACTTTGTTTCATTAGGTTTACCTCCGTGCCTGCAGATGCTCGAGGTAAACAAACCATCTCGGCCCGCCAGCGGCTTATCCTGATGGCCCGGGAGCCAAGTTTGCTGACCCCTGAATTATAGGGTCGGCTTATGAACAGGTTATAAAAATTTTCCATTTTTACTTATCCATCTGGGGGGGGGGGTCAGCTTATAAACGAACCTGCTTATGATCGAGTATATATGGTAGGTTGATTTTATAGAAGTCGATCTTTAGAAAGCGATCTTATACAGTCGATTGTGTATGTCCCCCACTAAGCGCATTAAGTCAGCAGAGTGCGTCCTCAATACTGTGGCGAGGATTGAGTCATGGAGCTGTGCACTGTGGGTAGCTATCCCACAGTCCCCGCTGTCCATTGGAATTCTGGGTTAAGCTCCTGATGCCTGATGGGGCAAAAACATTGTCGCGGGTAGTTTTGGGTACACGTCACCAGTCTCCCCTCCTTCCCTCCGTGAAAGCAATGGCAGACAATCATTTCGCGCCTTTTTTCCTGGGTGACCCGTGCAGACGCAATAGCACAGCAAGCATGGAGCCCGCTCAGCTCACTGCTGCTGTTGTGAGCACAGCAAACCACCTCGCGCATTATCCTGCAGTATGTGCAGAACCTGGCTAGGAGCCGCCAGCATGAGGATGATTGTGAGGAGGACATGGACATAGATGTTCCTGAAAGCACGGGATGTGGCAATTGGGACATCATGGCGGCTGTGGGGCAGGTTGATACAGTGAAACGCCGATTCTGGGCACGGCAAACAAGCACAGACTGGTGGGACCGCATAGTTTTACGGGTATTGGATGATTCCCAGTGACTGAAACTTTCGCATGCGTAAGGCCACTTTCCTGGAACTTTGTGAGTTGCTTTCCCCCGCCCTGAAGAGCAGGCATACCAAGATGAGAGCTGCCCTGACAGTTGAGAAACGAGTGGCAATAGCCCTGTGGAAGCTTGCAATGCCTGACTGCTACCGGTCTGTTGGGAATCAAATCCACTGTGGAGTGGACAAATCTACTGTGGGGGCTGCTGTGATCCAAGTAGCCAAGGCAATCACTAACCTTCTGCTAGCAAGGGTAGTGACTCTGGGAAACGTGCAGGTCATAGTGGATGGCTTTGCTGCAATGGGGTTCCCTAACTGTGGTGGGGCGATAGATGGAATGCGTATCCCTATCTTGGCCCTGGACCACCTTGCCAACCAGTACGTAAACCGCAAGGGGTACTTCTCAATGGTGCTGCAAGCACTGGTGGATCACAAGGGACGTTTCACTGACATCAACGGGGGATGGCCAGGAAAGGTGCATGATGCTCGCATCTTTAGGAACGCTGGGCTGTTTGAACAGCTGCAAGAAGGGACTTACTTCCCAGACCAGAAGATTACTGTTGGGGATGTTGAAATGCCAATAGTTATCCTTGGAGACCCAGCCTACCCCTTGCTCTTATGACTCATGAAGCCATACACAGGCAGCCTGGATAGTAGAAAGGAGCAGTTCAACTATAGGCTGAGCAAGTGCAGAATGGTGGTAGAATGTGCCTTTGGATGTTTAAAAGCTTGCTGGCGCTGTTTGCTTACTAGGTTAGACCTCAGTACAACCAATATTCCCATTGTTATTGCTGTTTGCTGTGTGCTCCATAATATCTGTGAGAGTAAGGGGGAGACATTTATGGCAGGGTGGGAGGTTGAGGCAAATCGCCTGGCGGCCGATTTTGAGCAGCCAGATACCAGGGCGATTAGAAGAGCACAGCTAGGCGCGCTGCGCATCAGAGAGGCTTTGAAAACCAGTTTCATGACTGGACAGGCTGTGTGTGTTTTCCTTGATGCAAACTCGCCTTTGCTGATTTTAATTCCCTGTAAGCCAACCACCCTCCCCCCTTCGATCACAGCTGGCAAAGGAAATAAAGTCACTATTGTTTTGAAACCATGCATTCTTTCTTTATTAACTAAAAAAAAAAGTGAGATAGCTGACAAGGTAGCCCAGGTGGGGTGCGGGAGGAGGGAAGGACAAGGCCACATTTCTTATTGTAGCCATACTACAAATCAAAACAGTTTGAATGACAGCCTTCTGTTGCTTCAGCCATAATCTGGAGTTAAGTGGCTGGGTGCCCAGAGCCTCCTCCCCACCCCCCGCGTTCTTGGGCATCTAGGTGAAGAGGATATGGAACTTGGGGAGGAGGGCAGGCGGTTATACAGCGGATGCAGTGGCGGTCTGTGCTCTTGTTGCCTTTCCTGCAGCTCCACCAGACGCCTGAGCATGTCTGTTTGCTCTCCCATTAACCTCAGCATCGCCTCCTGCCTCTTCTCATCGTGCTCACTGTATGCTTTCCTGGCCTCTGTCACTGTATGCCTCCATGCATTCAGATGTGCCCTATCAGTGCGGGAGGACTGCATGAGCTTGGAAAACATGTCATCGCGAGTGCATTTTTTTCGCCTTCTAATCTGCGATAACCTCTGGGACGGAGATGATAGGGGGAGCGTAGAAATATTTGCATCTGCAGGGGGATAAAAAGGGAGAATAGAATTTAAGAAGATACATTTCTGAGAACAAAAGGGAGACTCTTTCACAGTGAATCAAGCAATTCACAGCAGACAGCACATGTGCTTTAGGTACAAGGTCACATTTTGCCTTTTATATTGAGCGCCTGCCCGTATGGTGACACATCACACGGGGCTGGGCAACAGAATTCGGTTTCCAGGCAGCCATGGTAAGCCAAAAGGTATGTGGGGTTGGCTTCTTCTGCCCTCATAACATGTGGGAATGGTTTCAAACTGCAGCGCCCTCCTTTCCCATAGCAAGCAATGCCGGTTGGGTTTGCCATTTAAAAGGAGGGTCTGTGGTTTTCGGGTGGATGTGCAAAACCACTCCCTCCACCCCAGCGTGTGGCTATTCTCTGGGATGATCCCTTTTAGCCAAGCACAAACAGCCCAGCATGAATGGGGTCCTTTTACTGTTCCCTTACAAAAATTCCCCTATTTCAACCAGGTGACCATGAATGATATCACTCTCCTGAGGCTAACACAGAAAGATATAGACCAAATGTTGCTTGAATGCAATCAAAACCCAGAACCATTCGCTGACATGCTTTGTGCTACAATGATTCCAGACTACTTGCTACTGGCTTGACGTGGTAAAGTGTCCTACCCTGGAGGACGAAATAAGGCAGCCCTCCCCAGAAACCTTCTGCAAAGGCTTTCAGAGTACCTCCAGGAGAGCTTCATGGAGATTTGCCTGGAGGATTCCTGCTCCATCCCCAAACACATTAACAGACTTTTCCAGTAGCTGTACTGGCCGCGAATGCATCCCAAGTCTTCAGGGCAAATCAAACATTAAACACAATTGCTTTTAAACCCTGTAGTGTAGTTACAAATGTGTACTCACCAGAGGTGCCTTCTCCTGCTTCAGGGTCCGGGAACCCGCCTTGTGAGGGTATTGGCTCCAGGGTGATGACAAGGTCCTAGCTGCCGGGGAGAACGGATTCTCCGCTTGCCAGCTGCGCATTCTCCTCCTCCTCGTCCTCATCCACAAAATCCTCCTCCCTGTTGCATGAGACTCCCCACTTATAGCTGTCTACAGACAGTGGTGGGGTAGTGGTAGGGTCCCACCCTAGAATGTCATGCAGCTGATCATAGAAGCGGCATGTATGGGGATCTGACCCGGAGCGACCATTTGCCTCCTTTGTCTTTTGGTAGGCTTGCCTGAGCTCCTTAGCTTTCACGCGGCCCTGCTGTGTGTCCCTGTTGTAGCCTCTGTCCATCATGCCCTGTGCGATTTTGACATATATATTAGCATTTCTTCTTTTTGATTGTAGTTCGGCCTGCACAGATTCTTCTCCCCATACAGCAATCAGATCCAGTGTCTCCTGTTCGGTCCCTGCTGGAGCTCATTTGCAATTCTGGGACTGCATGGTCACCTGTGCTGCTGAGCTCACCACGCTGACCAAACAGGAAATTAAATTAAAAATTTCCCAGGGCTTTTTCAGTGTACCTGGCTAGTGCATCGGAGATGAAAGTGGTGTCCAGAGTGGTCACATTGGAACACTCTGGGATAGCTCCCGGAGGCCAATACCATCTAATTGCGTCTGCACTACCCCAAATTTGACCCAGGAAGGTCAATTTTAGCACTACTCCCCTCGCCGGGGAGGAGTACAGCAGTCAATTTTAAGAGCCCTTTAGGTCGACGGAATGGGGTTGGTTGTGTAGATGCATTGCTTATAAAATCAACCTAATACGGCTAAATTCAACCTAACCTCGTAGTGTAGACCAGGGCTAAGAAACTATGAAAAGGTTATACTCATGCAAAGGAGCAGACCATGCACAGGAGCACAAAATTGAAGGGCATATTTCCTTTGTCTGTTCTTGTTGGTTTTCTTTTTTTCCTTCCCCACCCCCCACAATAAGAACAGATATGGCTAAATCTTAAAGCTATCCCTGGTTTATCTCTACACAGATCTCTTTCCTTATGTGTGCCTCTGTTTGGGGTTACAGGACTTCAGTAAACATAGCCAGAATTTGCAGGAAGTGCTTTCCTTGTTTCTCTGAGTAAATGAGATTTTTTAAAATAATCACCACACATCTGTACATGAGCACAGATACTAATGTGAAAAGCAAAAAAAAAAAAAAAA
>NW_020664420.1:60134294-60151477 GCF_002925995.2 Terrapene triunguis | reverse complement strand
GCTGTCCATTGGAATTCTGGGTTAAGCTCCTGATGCCTGATGGGGCAAAAACATTGTCGCGGGTAGTTTTGGGTACACGTCACCAGTCTCCCCTCCTTCCCTCCGTGAAAGCAATGGCAGACAATCATTTCGCGCCTTTTTTCCTGGGTGACCCGTGCAGACGCAATAGCACAGCAAGCATGGAGCCCGCTCAGCTCACTGCTGCTGTTGTGAGCACAGCAAACCACTTCGCGCATTATCCTGCAGTATGTGCAGAACCTGGCTAGGAGCCGCCAGCATGAGGATGATTGTGAGGAGGACATGGACATAGATGTTCCTGAAAGCACGGGATGTGGCAATTGGGACATCATGGCGGCTGTGGGGCAGGTTGATACAGTGAAACGCCGATTCTGGGCACGGCAAACAAGCACAGACTGGTGGGACCGCATAGTTTTACGGGTATTGGATGATTCCCAGTGACTGAAACTTTCGCATGCGTAAGGCCACTTTCCTGGAACTTTGTGAGTTGCTTTCCCCCGCCCTGAAGCGCAGGCATACCAAGATGAGAGCTGCCCTGACAGTTGAGAAACGAGTGGCAATAGCCCTGTGGAAGCTTGCAATGCCTGACTGCTACCGGTCTGTTGGGAATCAAATCCACTGTGGAGTGGACAAATCTACTGTGGGGGCTGCTGTGATCCAAGTAGCCAAGGCAATCACTAACCTTCTGCTAGCAAGGGTAGTGACTCTGGGAAACGTGCAGGTCATAGTGGATGGCTTTGCTGCAATGGGGTTCCCTAACTGTGGTGGGGCGATAGATGGAATGCATATCCCTATCTTGGCCCTGGACCACCTTGCCAACCAGTACGTAAACCGCAAGGGGTACTTCTCAATGGTGCTGCAAGCACTGGTGGATCACAAGGGACGTTTCACTGACATCAACGGGGGATGGCCAGGAAAGGTGCATGATGCTCGCATCTTTAGGAATGCTGGGCTGTTTGAACAGCTGCAAGAAGGGACTTACTTCCCAGACCAGAAGATTACTGTTGGGGATGTTGAAATGCCAATAGCTATCCTTGGAGACCCAGCCTACCCCTTGCTCTTATGACTCATGAAGCCATACACAGGCAGCCTGGATAGTAGAAAGGAGCAGTTCAACTATAGGCTGAGCAAGTGCAGAATGGTGGTAGAATGTGCCTTTGGATGTTTAAAAGCTTGCTGGCGCTGTTTGCTTACTAGGTTAGACCTCAGTACAACCAATATTCCCATTGTTATTGCTGTTTGCTGTGTGCTCCATAATATCTGTGAGAGTAAGGGGGAGACATTTATGGCAGGGTGGGAGGTTGAGGCAAATCGCCTGGCGGCCGATTTTGAGCAGCCAGATACCAGGGCGATTAGAAGAGCACAGCTAGGCGCGCTGCGCATCAGAGAGGCTTTGAAAACCAGTTTCATGACTGGACAGGCTGTGTGTGTTTCTCCTTGATGCAAACCCGCCTTTGCTGATTTTAATTCCCTGTAAGCCAACCACCCTCCCCCCTTCGATCACAGCTGGCAAAGGAAATAAAGTCACTATTGTTTTGAAACCATGCATTCTTTCTTTATTAACTAAAAAAAAAAAGTGAGATAGCTGACAAGGTAGCCCAGGTGGGGTGCGGGAGGAGGGAAGGACAAGGCCACATTTCTTATTGTAGCCATACTACAAATCAAAACAGTTTGAATGACAGCCTTCTGTTGCTTCAGCCATAATCTGGAGTTAAGTGGCTGGGTGCCCAGAGCCTCCTCCCCACCCCCCGCGTTCTTGGGCATCTAGGTGAAGAGGATATGGAACTTGGGGAGGAGGGCAGGCGGTTATACAGCGGATGCAGTGGCGGTCTGTGCTCTTGTTGCCTTTCCTGCAGCTCCACCAGACGCCTGAGCATGTCTGTTTGCTCTCCCATTAACCTCAGCATCGCCTCCTGCCTCTTCTCATCGTGCTCACTGTATGCTTTCCTGGCCTCTGTCACTGTATGCCTCCATGCATTCAGATGTGCCCTATCAGTGCGGGAGGACTGCATGAGCTTGGAAAACATGTCATCGCGAGTGCATTTTTTTCGCCTTCTAATCTGCGATAACCTCTGGGACGGAGATGATAGGGGGAGCGTAGAAATATTTGCATCTGCGGGGGGATAAAAAGGGAGAATAGAATTTAAGAAGATACATTTCTGAGAACAAAAGGGAGACTCTTTCACAGTGAATCAAGCAATTCACAGCAGACAGCACATGTGCTTTAGGTACAAGGTCACATTTTGCCTTTTATATTGAGCGCCTGCCCGTATGGTGACACATCACACGGGGCTGGGCAACAGAATTCGGTTTCCAGGCAGCCATGGTAAGCCAAAAGGTATGTGGGGTTGGCTTCTTCTGCCCTCATAACATGTGGGAATGGTTTCAAACTGCAGCGCCCTCCTTTCCCATAGCAAGCAATGCCGGTTGGGTTTGCCATTTAAAAGGAGGGTCTGTGGTTTTCGGGTGGATGTGCAAAACCACTCCCTCCACCCCAGCGTGTGGCTATTCTCTGGGATGATCCCTTTTAGCCAAGCACAAACAGCCCAGCATGAATGGGGTCCTTTTACTGTTCCCTTACAAAAATTCCCCTATTTCAACCAGGTGACCATGAATGATATCACTCTCCTGAGGCTAACACAGAAAGATATAGACCAAATGTTGCTTGAATGCAATCAAAACCCAGAACCATTCGCTGACATGCTTTGTGCTACAATGATTCCAGACTACTTGCTACTGGCTTGACGTGGTAAAGTGTCCTACCCTGGAGGACGAAATAAGGCAGCCCTCCCCAGAAACCTTCTGCAAAGGCTTTCAGAGTACCTCCAGGAGAGCTTCATGGAGATTTGCCTGGAGGATTCCTGCTCCATCCCCAAACACATTAACAGACTTTTCCAGTAGCTGTACTGGCCGCGAATGCATCCCAAGTCTTCAGGGCAAATCAAACATTAAACACAATTGCTTTTAAACCCTGTAGTGTAGTTACAAATGTGTACTCACCAGAGGTGCCTTCTCCTGCTTCAGGGTCCGGGAACCCGCCTTGTGAGGGTATTGGCTCCAGGGTGATGAAAAGGTCCTAGCTGCCGGGGAGAACGGATTCTCCGCTTGCCAGCTGCGCATTCTCCTCCTCCTCGTCCTCATCCACAAAATCCTCCTCCCTGTTGCATGAGACTCCACACTTATAGCTGTCTACAGACAGTGGTGGGGTAGTGGTAGGGTCCCACCCTAGAATGTCATGCAGCTGATCATAGAAGCGGCATGTATGGGGCTCTGACCCGGAGCGACCATTTGCCTCCTTTGTCTTTTGGTAGGCTTGCCTGAGCTCCTTAGCTTTCACGCGGCCCTGCTGTGTGTCCCTGTTGTAGCCTCTGTCCATCATGCCCTGTGCGATTTTGACATATATATTAGCATTTCTTCTTTTTGATTGTAGTTCGGCCTGCACAGATTCTTCTCCCCATACAGCAATCAGATCCAGTGTCTCCTGTTCGGTCCCTGCTGGAGCTCATTTGCAATTCTGGGACTGCATGGTCACCTGTGCTGCTGAGCTCACCACGCTGACCAAACAGGAAATTAAATTAAAAATTTCCCAGGGCTTTTTCAGTGTACCTGGCTAGTGCATCGGAGATGAAAGTGGTGTCCAGAGTGGTCACATTGGAACACTCTGGGATAGCTCCCGGAGGCCAATACCATCTAATTGCGTCTGCACTACCCCAAATTTGACCGAGGAAGGTCAATTTTAGCACTACTCCCCTCGCCGGGGAGGAGTACAGCAGTCAATTTTAAGAGCCCTTTAGATCGACGGAATGGGGTTGGTTGTGTAGATGCATTGCTTATAAAATCAACCTAATACGGCTAAATTCAACCTAACCTCGTAGTGTAGACCAGGGCTAAGAAACTATGAAAAGGTTATACTCATGCAAAGGAGCAGACCATGCACAGGAGCACAAAATTGAAGGGCATATTTCCTTTGTCTGTTCTTGTTGGTTTTCTTTTTTTCCTTCCCCACCCCCCACAATAAGAACAGATATGGCTAAATCTTAAAGCTATCCCTGGTTTATCTCTACACAGATCTCTTTCCTTATGTGTGCCTCTGTTTGGGGTTACAGGACTTCAGTAAACATAGCCAGAATTTGCAGGAAGTGCTTTCCTTGTTTCTCTGAGTAAATGAGATTTTTTAAAATAATCACCACACATCTGTACATGAGCACAGATACTAATGTGAAAAGCAAAAAAAAAAAAAAAAGGAGGAGGGAAGAGATACAAATGGTAAGGAGAAAGATAAAACTCAGACGGATGATAGCAATGCTGTTATAGTTACAAGGTACTTCTATTCTAAATCCCTACGTATAAACACAACTTTGAAAAATGATCTTGCATCAAAAAAACCAAGATCTAAAACAATTTATTTAAAATATTCAAGTCTGCACTTGTATAATATTCCTTATATACTATATTCCCTTCATGAAACTTAACTATAGAATTATTACATCCTCTACTATCTCAAGCCTCTGTTAATTTGTCTAAACTAAGATAAAAGGTGTATTTTTAAAACTTGTGGGCTAAAACATTTTCATGCTTTTTAAAACCCTAATTGTATTTGAACATGTTAGCTGGTCGAGGTGAACCAAAGTTCACTACATAAAGTACGCCTGTAATCCTAGTTTAGACAAGCCCAATGTCATGGTGATCTTCTTTGGGCAAGAAAGTGCTAGCTGGAAATCCCTTTCAAGTCAGTTAGTAACGCCACTACATTAGTGGGCAAAAAACAAAAACAAACAAACAAAAAAAAAAAAACGCGTGCAAAGTTCTCTATGAGCCAAGCCTGCTACTTCTACAGTGCTTCCTAGCAATGTCAGCCCAGGGAATGATATAATGTTTTCACCCCTTGGGATCTCATCACCATAAGACTATTGAGCTCGTCCATAAAAATGTTTAAAGAAAGTCTTTCACGCTGGAGAAAATTTGGGAGAAGAGAACAGATTCAAGAAACAGCAGTTTTTCATAGCAACTTCAAGGCAGGAGCAAGCAAGAGAAGCTGATGGGCTGGGAGCAAATTCTTTTTTTTTAAAAAGGCTTGCAAAATGGTAAGAAACAGTATGAAAACCTCACGCCAGAGAACTAGCTCAATTAAAATATCTATGAAAGTTTTCTACAGTCAGAAGTCCTCCTTTTGGACTGTCTTTTACCCTAGAGCTTTGCGCAGAAATCCGAATGGTATCAGTGGTGGTTCTACATACAAAATGAGGGTAGACTATGGCTCATTAAGTATTCTAAAATTCTCTCATGCCATTAATAACAGCAATGAGAAGTTCCAAGGGGTGCCCAGGCTGGGAAAACTGTGGAGCATTCACAGAAACTAGGTGCTTTTAACCATAATACATTATTTAAAATCACTTTGCAGCTCCTTCATTACTTAAATGATGGTGTTTTAGGAAATTTTTGACAGAAAATGCTCTTAAAAGTCATTTATTTAGATATTTTAAGTTAAGTACTTGTATTTTTTTTATTGTTCATAATGTTCCCTTTGAAGTTTGAAATTCATTTTTAATTTCCCATCAAGTTTGTATTCACAGCTCCAATCAGGACTGCTAATTTAAATAGAGAGGCAAAACTAGAAACACTGAGCTGTGGCTGATATTTAACATGCATTTTTCTTCTGGAGATTAAAAAAATGATTCTTTGTAACCCTTCTTGCACAGAGAGTGGCTCTCACAGAACACAGGCTACACACGGCATTGCTTTTGTGGAACAAACAGAAACAGTAGCAATTTTTTAAAATTACCTGGCACTGCAAAGATGACTATTGACACAATTAAATTTACATGGGTCAAGGTAACATAGATATATTTCAAACCTAAACTACTTGACAACACATTTTGTAATTTCACAGCTTTATAAAGCTGTGTTATTATATGGTTGATCTTTCTAGTTCTTTAAACAGGGATTCTTTTCTCCTCTCAGCGATTGGTAAGTAGCTTATACTTTGAAATCCAAACTTCGAACAGGTCATCTTTGAACCACAGCATTACTCTCACTCAGCAAGAGCTGTAGATGCTCCTATGTTTTGAAAAGGAAAATGGAGCATAACAATAGTTCATTTTTCTCTATCCTGGTTAATTTTATTTTATTCCTTGTGAAGGAAGGCCATAGGTAATTGAACATAAGCAATCTCTATTCATTCTGAGGAAGACACTACTCACCCATTTATTCTCAGTCTGTTCTTCAACCTGGTGACCACTATTTAGAAACTTTTAATACATCTAGAGGTGGTGGAATAGAATGTGAGTTGTCTATATGACTTAGCTAGTGTCTTCTGAGGTACTGCTAGTACTGCTCCATGCAGCTGTAAACAGAAAAGTCTGAATAGTGTAGCAATCAGCATCTTCCTCCCTCTTTTAATTTGGAGTAATCACAGCACATTTTTAAAGAGCCTTGCCAAGGCAAGATATATTTACAGATTCATAGATTTTAAGGTAGAAGGGACTATTAGATCTTTTACTCTGACCTCCTATATAACTAGAGGCCTTACAAATTCATGGTCCACTTTGGTCAATTTTACGGTCATAGGATTTTAAAAATTCAGCTATTTAAAACTGAAATTTCATGGTGTTGTAATTGTAGGGGTCCTAACCCAAAAAGGTGTTGTCGGGGGGTGTCGCAAGGTTATTGTGGAGGATGTTGTGGTACTGCTACCCTTACTTCTGTACTGTGGCCGGCAGCAGCGCTGCCTTCAGAGCTGGGCAGCTAGAGAGCCTTGGCTGCTGGCTGGAAGCTCAGCTCTGAAGGCAGAGCCGCCACTAGCAGCAGCGCAGAAGTAAGGGTGGCATGGTATGGTATTGCCACCCTTACTTCTGCACTGCTGCCTGCAGAACTGGGACCTCAGTAAGCAGCCACCACTGTTTGGCCACCCAGCTCTGAAGGCAGCAGCCACCCTTACTTCTGCACTGCTGCTGTGCGCTGCCTTCAGAGCTGGGCACTCAGCCAACAGCCGCCATTCTCTGGCTGCCCAGCTCTGAAGGCAGTGCAGAAATAAGGGTGGCAATACCAAGACCCCCCCTAAAATAACCTTGTGACTCCCCTGCAACTCCCTTTTGGGTCAGGACCCCTAATTTGAGAAACACTGCTCTCCCCCATGAAATCTGTATAGTATAGGGTAAAAACACACAGAAGACCAGATTTCATGGTGGGAGACCAGATTTCACGGTCCGTGACGCATTTTTCATGGCCGTGAATTTGGTAGGGCCCTATGCATAACACATACCTTGGAATTTCATCCAGATACTCCTGTATTGAACCCAATAATTTGTGTTTGATTAAAACATGCTTTCCGGGAAGGCATCCAGTCCTGATCTGACGACTTCAAATGAAGGAGAATCCACCACTTTCCATGGTAGTTTGTTCCAATGTCTAATCACCCTCACTGTTAAAAATTTGAGCCATTATTACCCAGTATTTTCTCCCCATGGAGGTACTTATAACCATATTCAAATCACTTCTTGAACTTCATTTTGATAAGCTAAACAGATTTAGTTCTTTAAGCGCTTGTCTACACGAACACTTAGTTTGTGGCAAGCTGGGGTGTAAATCTATCCTACACTAACTTGTTGAGCGTCAAGTGTCCACGTGGACTCTGCTGCCATGCAGTAAAATTTCCCTAGTGTGCTTTAATCTACTCCCATTTCAAAGGGTGCAGCAGGTTAATGCAAAATAGATTACACCCTAGCTTCCCCCCAAACTAAGCATTTGTGTAGACATTGTTTCCTGCACACATAATTTTTGTGGCTTTTCTCAGAACCTCCAAATTTTTAACATCCCTTTAAAAATGTGGACATCAGAAAAGGAGGTAATATTTCAGTAGTGGTCTCACTAATGCTGTATATGGGGGAAGTCACCTCCCTACTCCTACTTACTAGTCCCCTGTTTATACATCAAAGGATTGCATTAGCCTTTTTTGCCACAGCATCACTCTGGAAGTTCATGTTCTAGCATTTGTCTGCTATGATCCCTAAATCCTTTTCAAAGTCACTTCTTTACAGGATACCATCCCCCATTCTGTAGGAGTGGCCTGAATTCTTTGTTCCTAGATGTATGACCTCACAGTTAACTGTATTAAAATATATTTTGTTTTAATGGGCCCATCTTATCAGGTGATCCAAATCACTTTGTATTACTGCCCAGTCCTCATTATTTACCATTCCTCTAATCTTTGTGTCATCTGCAAATTTTATCAGCAATTATTTTATATTTACTTAATAAAAAGGTTAAACAGTGGGCCTAGAACAGATACCTGCAGAGCCCAGTAGAAGCACTTCCATTCAACAATTTCCTACTGACAGCTGATTTTTTGAGATCTGTCAGTTAGCCAATTCTTAATCCATTTAACATATGATGTATTGATATTGTCTAGTACTGATTTTTAAATGAGAATGTCAAATGCCTTATAAAAGTCCAAGTACATTACATCTGCGTAACCTTTATCAAACATGAAATCGCATTAAAAAAAATCAGGTTTGTTTGACAAGACCTATTCTTCCATAAAATCAAGTTAATTAGCATTAAGTATAATCCAACCCTTTAATTATTTATTGATTGAATCTATATCAGCTTTTACGTTATTTCGCCCAGGACTGATGGCAGGCTAACTGGCCTATAATTAGCTGCGTCATTCAGCTTGACCTTTTTGAATATTGGCATGACTTTTTCCATTCTTCTGGATTTTCCCCAGTATTCCAAAATTTATTAAAAATTAACATGAGGGGATCAACGGTGTTTTATGCCAACTCTTTTACAATTCTTAGATATAAGTTATCTGGGCCTGCTGATTTATCCCTACTAGGTACTGTTTCACATCCTTCTTAATTAGTAATTGACTGGAAAGTAGTTCACCATCTTCATGTGATATGAGTAAATCATCCTACTCCTTTCCAAATACAGAAATGAAATACTTATTGAACATTTCTGCCTTTTCTGCATGTGGTTGCGCCTGAATCAGTTCTTTTACATAACAGCAATATACATGCACAATTGAGGCAATTTTCTTTCACAAGAAGTAATTCTTCAGTTATTGGACGTTCTGTAAATTTTTCTGGCAAATCATATCTTGATATAATCATAACTCATTTTACTAAATTATTTTTTCATGCACAGTTACTTAACTTCTTTTACTCAATGTTGAAATGTATTACTTTTGTTCAATGACTCATTGTGTCTGTCTTGCTCACCTAGGGATAATTAATGTTTGTTTTTGTGAGAAGGCCTTGATTGATGCCAGAAATGTGTATTTTTTCCAGCTTGCTGCTTTTCCATGTTCTTCAGCAGAACTGGCATTATAACTGTGTGGCATTTTTAGTGGACATAATTCTCTGTTTATCTAATGGCAGTCTGTGTTTTTGTTTCCTTAGGCTTTCAAATGGATTTTATCCTGTGCAGCAGAATGCTTTGACAGAGTTTTCCTCATCTATTCTTTGAACGGTTCATCAATTCTTACAGTATAAGGAACATACACATTTTATGCTAAGTCAACTGTCTTTGTGTGTGTTCTTTTGATTTAAACCACTTTTCAGGTTTTGGGGCATATTCTAGAGCATTAGAGGCAGTGTAGTATAGTGGATTAAACACAGAGTTGAGAGCTAGGAATTCCTGAACATTAATTTCAGTACTTGTGCTAACTCACCATGTGGTTTGGCATCAGTTTCACCAAATATAAAATAGGCTATAGGGCTAGTTACTTACCTAACTTATAGAAGTGTTCTAAAGATTTATGTTTGTGAAAGACTTTGACAATGTAAACCACTACGTAAGTGTTAAGTATTATGTTGACTAATGCATCTATTGTGATGTTACCTACACTCTATTTTACTTGCCTTCTAACACTGAGCAGGTCATACAAAGTCAGTTCAGTCCACATAAAGCATCCTATTTTTATCAGCTCACTAATTTATGTAAGCACCTTTACTACTTTACAGTAACATTCCTCATTGCTTGCATTTTTACAAAACATAAAATTAGATTGTTAAAAATCAGTATGTATATGTAAATGTATGAAATATGCAAGCTGCTCTTAAAACACTTATACCAATCAACAAAAGACAGAGAACATTTATTATTTACTAGTAAACATGGTGTACTTTTATGTATGCTGAAATTCAATGCTATTTGCAATGCATTAAACCATATTACTACAAAGAAATGTTGTTTACTAGAAAAATAAAAACTCAAAAAATAAGAAAACTACAAACTTCACAATCAATACATACTTGGAACTCATAGGCTAAGGATTTTTTTTTCCATTTAGTTCTGTTGATTACTTACTTTGCCCAGTAATTCTCCCAGTGTGACATCTTCATGATTGAGAACCCATTTCTTATCCTACAGCAAGGGGAAAAAAAACAGTTGCTTAGTCCATGCAAGAGAATATTTCCTATAAGATGAATTTGAGCTAGTAGAAATAGACCTAAAGGAATATTTCATTCAGACCATTCAATTAACAGCATGCCAAGACATTATAACCTCAAGAGCTATAAAACAGATTTAAGAAATGTTGCTGCACAATAGAATATTAAAATCTACATTATAGCAAATTTCTCCTTCAGCATGATACTATACATTGTGACAGACCCAGACCAGTGGGGTACAGGAGTCTGGTAGAGGGCAAATATACTGGTCACTGGATGAGTAGTTTTCTGTTCCCTGAGTGACCAGAGAAGGGGCTGCACTAGAGTAATCAGGAACCTGCTAGAACCAGTTAAGGCAGGCAGGCCAATTAAGAAGAAGCTGCTAGAATCAATTAAGGCAGGCTAATCAGGGCACCTGGGTTTTAAAAGGAGCTCACTTCAGTTTGTGGTGAGAGTGTGAGGACCTGGGAGCAAGAGGCCCAAGGAGCTGAGAGTGAGAGGGTGTGCTGCTGGAGGACTGAGGAGCACAAGCATTATCAGACACCAGG
Organism: Terrapene triunguis; assembly: GCF_002925995.2. NCBI lineage: Eukaryota > Metazoa > Chordata > Testudines > Emydidae > Terrapene > Terrapene triunguis. The sequence continues at coordinate 60,140,517 of NW_020664420.1, read as the reverse complement.
AGGAAGGTCCTGTGGGGAGAATAAGGAAGGTGTTTGAAGGAGGCCATGGGGAAGTAGCCCAGGGAGTTGTAGTTGTCATGCAGCTGTTACAGGAGGCACTATAGACTACTGCAGTCCCTGGTCTGGAACCCGGAGTAGAGGGCGGGCCCGGGTTCCCCCCAAACCTCCCAATTGACCTGGACTGTGAGTTCTTCCAGAGGGGAAGGTCTCTGGGCTGTTCCCCAACCCACATGGTGAATCTCTGAGGCAAGAAAATCCTCCAATAAGCGCAGGACCCACCAAGATAGAGGAGGAACTTTGTCACAACATGTAAATAGAGCACAACAGGCACTATTTTCATAAAGCTCAGGATCTGATATCTGCTATTGCTGATTTTAAAAATGACCTTAGTCAAAGTAAGGAGATAAGGATAAGGAGACTTCCTTTTGCAATATAAAAAAAACACAAACCTAATTCTGACTTGATCCAACAAAATGGTTTCCCTTCCAGTACATTGTAAAAAGAACCAGTTTTTCTACAGATGAACTGGCCATGTGTTAGCATTTATTAAACCTACTGTGTGCAGTTTCATGTATTTCTCAAGTAATATCCTGTAGTATAATAAAACAACCAAACATCAATTATAGTGTCAGTAAAGTACTGAAGACCAGTCATGCAAACATTCTATTACAGAACAGCATATGCATTAAACGGCTGCAATAGCTGCTGACTGCACTGGGACACATTTGGATTGATACAAACACCTTTTGTTGAAACATTTCCAGTGCTGTATTTTAATACTAATAGGTATGGTTATGCAGAGGGATTATTTATTTCTGTTTATTTCTTTAGATTCTTCCAGCATATGATACTCTAGGCACCACACAAATACCATCAGCAACAATATCTTATATGAAAATTTATCATCACACTTACACCATGGATCTGTCCATTGCTAATGAAACAAACCCAAATCTAAACCAGTCTTTTGCCATCCCATCAATCCATTTTCTCCCTAAATCTCAGAGTAAAAGGTGGGTTTTGTAGCATGCCTGGTAAAATAGCAAATCTAGCCTTCATGCACCAACGGAAAGCAAATTCGAAAGTCAAGGACCTCCTTACCTGTTTCCTCCCTCAAAATGAGAAAGGTCAAGTTTGAGCAGCAGCACTAATCACAGCTGCAACAGAGAAAATAAGGTGGTCTCTCAGGTAAACCAATCTCAAAATATTCAGGGTTGTAAACATATTGACAGCCAGTGCAGATTACAGATTAGGGGTATAATGTGCTAATTTTTTGTATTGCACAGCTTAATAATCAAGTGGCTGCACTGAGCATTAACTTCAGTTTTATAATGGTCGAACTGTGGAACATATAGAACAATCTAATCTAGAGGTGACAGCAACATCAATAACTGACCAGAATTAAACTGAATTGATTTAAAGTCTTTCGGATTCTCTTTTTTTCTGATATTTAGTGTTGATTTAAAGGCTCCTTTGTGCCACCAATGTTAACCTAAAATTAAGAGCTGCAATGTATTGTAAATACACCTTCGTTGGTCATCGATTAACTGAGAACAAGTTCCGCTTTCTAAGAAGTTTTTTTTTTTTTTTTTTTTTTTTTTAAAACAAGCTTATTCTCAGCCAAAATCCAAAACCTGATCTAATTTTGCTAAATTCAAAAATGTATCCTGGCTGTAGAACAATTTACAATCAATTTAGTAGACTTATTTAGCATTTTAAAGTGCATACTTTATTTGCTTTTCTTAAATTAGATATATTTTAAAATCTGAACCTCTACATTTTCTCATCTGGACAGAGGGGGAAAAAAATAGGAAGCTCTTCTTTTATCAATTGGATTGAGGGAGCTAATTAAAAAATATTATTTCTCAATCTGCTGCAGACTTCCCCCCCCCTTTCTTTTGACTGTACTGTCTCCTTTGCTTCCATAAGTGGAGGGGACTGGGATCCTGTAGCAGAACAAATACGACCACCATTTTGCAGTCTGTGTTAAAGACAAAAAGATATTAAAATAATTTTTATGTCTGAGACATACAAACTAAGAAGAGAGAAGACATTTTTACACCTTCATCTGTAGGTTACAACACAGACTGTTTTACTATTTTCTTGTACCTAACAGAGTGCTTGGCTTTTGTCGGTTTGCTTCATGTCCTTGACAACATTTAAGATCATCCTGAACATTTTCTGCTTGTTTTCATTTGTCTCTTTTAATTTTGCAGCTGAGTTTTTTTTTGTTTTTTTTTTAAAAAGGTGATGGAGTATGTGAAAAATATTCAATTTTTAGATTCTTTTGGACCAATCTGATTCCTAAGAAATTATCAGATTTGTTCTAATCAGACAGTAAAATCTCTTCTGTATTGATCAGTGATTGGGACATCATTTGGGGACCTCCCATCAGAGAATCATAGAAAGGTAAGGCTAGAAGGGACCTTGGGAGGTCAGTCTAGTTCCCCCACCCACATGGAGGCAGGACCAAGTATACTTCGACCATCCCTGACCAGTGTTTGTCTAACCTGTGCATAAAAACCTCCAATGATGGGAATTTCACAACCTCCCTTAGAAGTCTATTCCATATCTTAACTACCCTTAAAGTCAAAGTTTCCTAGTATTGAACCTAAACTTCTCTGACTGCAGATTAAGCTCATTACTTCTTCTCCTACCTTCAATGGACATGCAGAACAACTGATTACTGTTCTCTTTGTAACAGCCCTCAATATATTTGAAGACTATCAGCCCCCGCCCCCCTCAGTCTTCTTTTCTCCAGACTAAACATGCCCACTTTTTTTTTTTTTTTTTTAAACCTTTCCTCATAGGTCAGGGTTTCTAAACCTTTTATCATTTTTGGTGCTCTCCTCTGTCCACATCTTCCTTGAAACATGGTGCCCAAAACTGGGACACAGTACTCCAGCTGAGACCTCAGTAGAGTGGGACAATTACCTCCTGTCTCTTAGGGTACATCTACACTTGCAATAGCACGTAGAGTACAGACACTGCATGCCCAGCTAGCATAGGTATAAATAGCCGTATGGATGATGAGGCACTGCTTAGGCAAGCAATGTACAGACATGTCAGTACTGTATATACCCTACACAGCTCTCTATATACCCCAAAAGTGCCACCCACATCAGGGCCGGCTCCAGGGTTTTGACCGCCCCAAGCAGCCAAACAAAACAAAAACAAAAAGCCGCGATTGCGATCTGCGGTGGCAATTCGGCGGGAGGTCCTTCACTCCGAGCAGGAGTGAGGGACCGTCCGCCGAATTGCCGCCGAACAGCGAGACGTGCCGCCCCTCTCCGAAGTGGACGCCCCAAACACCTGCTTGGTAAGCTGGTGCCTGGAGACGGCCCTGACCCACATCTACACTGCTATTTTTAGCAGGTTACTATTTCACTGCCAGAGCCTGTCCCTACTGCGGAGAAATGCTCTGGCAGGAAAGAGGCAGTGGGGAAAAGGATCTGACAAGGAGGAGGCAGCAGGAAAAGGAATATCCAAAGCCTTTCACTGCCGCTTGTAGCTACACACTGCAGCGTGGATGCAGCCTGCCTTTCACTGCCGCATGTTGCTACATGAACCCTACATGTTGCCATAAACGTAGACACAGCCTTATATATGGCACTCCTGTTAATACACCCCAGAATAGCAGCTTTTTTTGCAACTGCATCAAATTGATGACTCACAATCAATTTGTGATCCACAATATCCCCTAGATAGTTTTCAATACTACTGCTTAGCCAGTTATTCTCCATTTTGTAAATGTGCGTTTGATTTTTTTTCTTCCCAAGAGTAATACTTTGCACTTGTCTTTACTGAATTTCATCTTGTTGATTTCAGATCAATTCTTCAATTTGCCACGGTCATTTTAAATTCCAATCCTGTCCTGAGAATGTCATGGGGGACTGTATCAAAAGCCTAACTAAAATCAAGATATATCATGTCTACAGCTTCCCCACTATCCACTTGGCCAGTAACCCTATTAAAGAAGGAAGTTAGGTTGGTTTGGCATAATTTGTTCTTGATGAATCCATGCTGGTTCTTCCTAATAACTCTACTATCTTCTAGGTGCTGAAAAACTGATTGCTTAATAATTTGTTCCAGTATTTTCCAGATATCGAAGTTAGGCTGACTGGTCCAAAATTCCATCCTTTGTTCCCATCATTTTATTGTGCAGACCACTTCTTGAAAGGTAGAGATGTCCTTGTGGACTAGTTCCCCTCCAGTATCCTCATGTTTGGTTCTCAAAATGTTTCATCTGTGGGCCATAGTATATACATGGATCACAACTTGAGAACTACTGCATTACTTAATAAGACAAAAATCCATAGATATGTATTTATGCCTAAAATCATAGGTCAAAATTTATCGTGCTGAGATTAGCAGATTTACAGTGCAAGACACACACTGCTAGAAGGAAAAAAAAAAAAAAAAACCCTGTCCCGTTTAACCCTTCTCTGCTTGTTTCCCATGTATATGATGTGCTGTGTTGAAGAAGATTAGTTGAATGCTGTGGATAGAGCTTTGAAGAGTACATCATGTTCTTTTCCTTCTTGTTTAGCCCCTAATGGATTACCATAAAGCACACTCAAATTCATGAACAAATTTGTGTATTTTAGCTCCTCAAGCTAACTGGGAACATCAAAGCAGCAAACTTCTACACCTTTGGTGGAGGGGACAGATAGGAGGAGAGGTCCTGTGTGCAGAAAGAGCCAGCACTAATTGTGCTTTACAGTGATTAATTACAGGATACAAGTGCATTCTTGGTGACTACTGTCTTCCTACAGGGAAGTGAAGTATTTTGTATCTCACTGCCACTTCCTTCAACCATCTAGTTTTACTCCAGAGGCTCTGTGTGGTCCAGTGGTTACAACAGAAGCCTCAGAGCCCAGAAGAACTGGTGGACCTAAGCAAGAAGATTGTGTAGGAGACAGTGCAGCTCAGATTAAAAAGTATCCCACTCATCTATTAATTTTCTGTGCTGGCCAGGGCCTTGGACAGATAGAAAAAAACCTTTGGTACAAATCTCTGCCTGTTTCAAATTGATAAATAGACCATGCAGATAAGATAATATTGCTGCTGCTCTTAAATTTTGGCATTTGACAGGTGAAGAAAAAAGTAATCTAGGTAGGATTCATCTGATAAAGACATTCAAGGGGAAATGCTTGTGCAAACTTAATTTTTGCTTTGAAGATCTTTTGTGCTATCACAACTTCAGAACTGAAGTTCATTTCATGCAGCCATCCTTTATGAAAAGGAAATAAGTTAAGTCTTAAACTGAAAGACGTTACTGTGCTGAATTTGGAACTTCCCATACTAAAACAACAACAACAACAAAAATTGACTTACATATAGATACTTTGGCAAATAATGAGAAGTGATATCTAAGTTTTACAAAAACATACATCCGTCCCTTCCCTCCCACTCTTAAGATGTTCACGTCAGCAATTGCTAGAATACACCCAACAATCAGACAATGCACATGCAACGGCAATGCATGACCTAAATGTGAAAATATCTTTGATTAGTACGCACAACAGCAGAGTAAAAAGTATCTGATTTACGCTGTTGTTGCAGCAATCACATACAGTACAATACAAAGATAATTGTGTATAAATGTTGAGAAGCTAACGAAAAACAAATGATATTATAGGAAGAGTCTGCCATACAGCACACATTTTCTTATAAATCATTACATGCCTAACAGCAAAGTTGTAAATAAATGATTTACTGATTTTAGTAGACTGCTTAAAAATCCAAACATTTATTCCAGTTTCTATAATATGCCTGATTAGATTCTTCCTGGCTAAAATTGCATCATGTGACCGTTTATATCACAAACAGTTGCTTAGAAAAAAAATCAAGATTTAAAGAAACAAAATCAGGGAACATCAGTATACATTGAAAGATATGGTGGGCTTTCAAAAAAACAAAGCAGTCTACACACTGCTTACATGTCCTGTTTAAAAAAAATGCACCTGAAGAAAGATTTACATCACTTTTATTAAATAAACAAATGGATAGAAAAATATATTAAAATTATATCACCTTTCAGATAAATTTCAGAGTGGTAGCCGTGTTAGTCTGTATCAGCAAAAAGAACGAGGAGTACTTGTGGCACCTTAAAGACTAACACATTTATTTGAGCATAAGTTTTTGTGGGCTAAAGCCCACTTCATCAGATGCATGCAGTGGAAAATACAGTAGGAAGATATATATATATATATATATATAT
>NW_020664420.1:59812469-60134194 GCF_002925995.2 Terrapene triunguis | reverse complement strand
ACACACACACACACACACACACACACACACACACACACAGAACATGAAAAAATGGGTGTTGCCATACCAACTCTAATGAGACTAATCACTACAAAAGTTTTTTTTCTCCTGCTAATAGCCTACCTTATTCGATTAGTCTCATTAGAGTTGGTATGGCAACACCCATTTTTTAATGTTCTCTGTGTATAGATATATACATATACACACACATACATACATATACACATATATATATCTTCCTACTGTATTTTCCACTGAATGCATCTGATGAAGTGGTCTTTAGCCCACGAAAACTTATGCTCAAATAAATTTTGTTAGTCTCTAAGGTGCCACAAGTTCTTCTTTCAGATAAAGTTATCTGATTGTAAAATAACATTCTAGCCTTTTACACCAATTCAGTCTGGTAATTTCACCAGCCTTCCAATATATCATTGCTCTTGGCCTCAAAAACTAGTCTCTATTTAAAATGTTTATAAAAATATGAATATATAAAACAGATACAGCAAGTAAATATATTTTTCAGTTATAGAAAACAGGAAATACTCCACTCAATATGCTGGCCATGCTTCCACATAAAGGTAATGGATGAATTCTTTAATTGAAATAAAAGACCTAGTAGAGATTATACTATATTAAAAATGCAGACATATATTTGTTATCTCAAAAATAAAATGTTGGATAAAATTGCACTCAGAAAACTCAGTGTGGGCTATTAGAATGCTTAAATCACATATGAAGGCAGGTGATTTCTCCCAGAATCCATTTTTATAGGGAGAGCTGGTTGCGACCCATGTATTTAGGCAGACTAACACTTTCTATTATAAAGGATTTTTGCAACCCTCTTTTACAAAGCTGTTACACTTCCACTATTTGCTGCAGGTTTTTGAAATTCAGCATGGGGAAAAACCTGGGACAAAAGAAGTGCCTTTGCTTTGCCCAAGGCTATTCTATTCAGGTTTAGCTGATATATAAAAACTGCCATTTCCCCTTTCTCACTTGCTTTCTTCAGGAAGATTTTGCTAACATGACAAAATAATAACTGAACATAACATTCCCTCAGCCATCCTTGCCCCTAGCAGATAGCCTCAATGGCCCATCCCCCATTTTGGGGCAATACATACGATTTGAGTTTCCCCAACTCCCTTGGAGGAGAAAAGGGCTGGGTCAGACTTCCCTCAGCCACACTCTGGACCCACCAGTCTATTACCCACTGCATTGGGATAAAAACCTTCTCCTGCTGCCAGTTAATGTAGCTAATCTGTAGTTCAAGTGGAAGAGGTCTGTGTTGCTGGTGATGCATGATGAGGGGAGAAGGTTATTACAGTTGTAAGTAACAATTTGTTTTTATCTTTTTCCTTAAAAAATGGAAATTACAAAATATGCATTTGAAAGAGTGTAATTTAGATTACGCAGTAAAGGAAATGCCTGTGCAACTTTAATTCTGCCCACTTACACATATGCATTAAGATACAGTCTTTAATTACATTATCACATCCTATTTTTCCCAGAGAACCCCTGCCTTATTCAGAGTGCACAATGAATGCACAGTGAGGCAGAATTAAAGTTGCACGGAGAAACTTATATCTGGCATTACCTAACTTTCAATTATTTGACTGTGCAACCTAAATAATATTCCTTTAATGTAATTTCTGTAAGTTTTTTTTGTACACATGTATTTATCTAGGGATCAACTCAGCGAGGTGATAAGTGCCCACAACTCCTAAAAAAATAATGGGGAACTGTGGCATCCAAACACCTGGCAGGAGGCATTCAGTTCCTCACAGGACTGGGCCCAAATGCATATTTACAGTATTTATATTTGTTTGCAGTTAAAATAAAATAACTAGGACTATTAAACAGAATAAAATGTCCAAATATCAGAGCTGATCAAATACAAGATGATTCATTTTTTTCCTCCATATATAATAGCAGAGTTCACTTCACTATTATCCGTGAGGTCGTTATTCATTGTTTGCAAATATCTGGGCAGCTGCTGAAAATCATGAAAATATTTGTGAATCCTGAAAATTTCAGGAATTTTAGCACAAATGATTATTTGTCTGAAAATTTATATCAATTACATTGGCAGAGCCATGGCATGCATACAGTTGCACTGTGCTCATACTGTCAATGGCTGTAGCCAGTAATAGCAATCTTTTGCTTTCATGAGCATGCATTTCTCTAAAACATAAATATCTTAACTATCTTATGGACCAATCTCAGAACCTACAAAAGTTCTCAAAAAGTGTTCTGTTGGCTACATAAAAATCTAGTTTCTTTATAGGACTTGTGCCTACAGGATTAGAAGCTAGTGTTTGTTTTGTATTTATTCATACCTAGAGGATAGATATTCATGATTGTTTTACTATGCAGAAAAATAATCTGGCTAAAATTTGTGCATTTGACTAGCACTCAATAATTAGTCAACATACTACAGAGTTTTAATCTTTAACAAACTCTAAATTATAAAGTTTACTTATGAAACAATGATCTTTACAAAAGATATTGTGGCAAGGCACCTCCTTCATCTCGCCAGACTTAGCAATTCCCCCTCTGGCGGTGGCAGGCCTGGGGTAAATCAGTCCCACTGTGGGCAATGTTTGCCTTCCCCCTTCTGTGCTCCTTTGGTTGTATTTTCAGGGTAGGTCTCAGGGGTGAACCTCCACCAAACAAAAAGGAAACAGTCTCACAAACACAAAAAGAAAGGGGGATACCTTTCCTTGACACCTCGCAGAGGCAGGGTGTTGTCCTGTTGTTTGTCCCGGGATGTTAGTCCTTCCCCTACCAGGCATTCAGGTTTGGCTGTTTCCCCTATGGGAAGGCACACAGCCTCTCACCCAGAGAAGCATATTTCCCTGCAGCCACTAGCCTGGCAGCAGCTTGTTTGTCTCTCTCCCCCACTTTTCTCTCAGCAGAGGAGGGGTTTTAAAAGGTTTCAGGCATCCCTTAATTGAATTCTGGTGTCCCTAATTGACCTCAGGTAACCTCTTCTCAGCTTTCAGGAAAAAGGGTCTTTAACATTCTAGTGCTGACATATTGGCCTTCCAGAACCCTCTTGCAGCTGTCTGGCCTGACTTTGTCACAATATTATAAACTTCATTTCCCATGGTTTAAATACATTGTCCTACTCAAATGTATTTCATGCAGACCAATTATAGAACCATATTAATACTCTGAAGATACTCATTTACTTTGTTATTTCAATTACATTTTGGAGATTTTTTTTAATCTCTGTGTAACCACCATACTAATACACAAGCCATGTGATTTTTTCCATTCTTTGAAGAAAAAGCCTTTCTAAAATATTCCTATATATTACAAATTCCATTAACTTCTAAATAAGTCAGCAGTTTCATCACAAATATGACACTCAATATTTGTTTTTAACTAACACACTATAGGTTTATTGAGTCAAAACCTCAGAGGTGCTGAGCACTTGCAACTGCCATGGCATTCATATTTTGTAATGGCATTTCATATTAACAATAATTATATTTTTCATGCATAGGTGCTCAGAAATACCTCAATCAATGCTAAAGAATAGCAACATATCCCACTTCTTGTTATTGTGTAATGTTAATGGCTATCCAATATGCACAGGCTCAAGTCACATTCTCAGGCGAGTCTCAGAACTAGATCTGACCATGACCTTCCAGGGACACAGAGCTGCAGACCATTTCAGGTGAAGACAGCTGCCGATTTTTATACATGAAATTCTTTTATCATCAAATATTTTCTCTCTCTTCAGTGGGAATACCTTAGCCACATAAACGTCAGAATGTGACCCAGAGCTCCCCAGAGACACAATGCAGCATATTCCCCACAACCCCATTTAGCCAGTGAGCTCTGCCATCAAACACATAAGGGGTAGGGTGGAGTCTTGGTTCCATTTATTTTGTGCTCCTTTTAGCAGGCTGTTCCTGGGGGAAGCAACTCACTAGCAGGTCCTGTGCTCTCCTGAGCAGAAGAGTTGCAATTCCCTTGGGGGGGGGGGGGGGAGAAGAGGTAGGAATATGCTTCACTATGTAATTAGAGGGGTTGCTTATTCCCTCTTTCCCCACTGTTCTGTCACATAATGATGGCCATGATTTAGTCCCCAGGAAACTTGCACTAAAGAAATTGTAGGAAAAAGGGGAAAAACTGGTTTCAAGAATTATTTTGTTATACGCAATACTACAGGACCACATACTTGGTTGTTTCTATAGGCTGAGCTCATTGCACACACTAGGGGCTCCTTCAGTTACTCCGTTCACCCCCACAAGTTCCTCATCTGCCACCCTCCCATCCGCCTCTGTGGGCCCCCCATTTTCTCCTTTTCCTCCACCATGCCATGTCCTCAGCCACCTACCATTGTCCCCCATTCTTCCACCATGCCAGGAGCTCTCTTTGTCCCGCTCATATCCCCATACCTCACCATGACAGGAGCTCTGGGTACCCACTCTCCATGCCTCTCTCTACTACATGCCGGGGCTGTGTGTGTTCCCCATGCCCCACATATCATTGTCCTCCATTCTCTACTCCCATGCCAGGGTCTGTGTGTGCCCCTCATTTCCCACTCCCAGAACACCAGAGTCTCCCAATTCCCCCCCCCCCCCATGTCGGGGGCTTTCTGTGCCCTCCCATTCCCCTCCACCATTATTATTTCCTTTCTTATTGTCTGGGAGATAAGTCATTCAGGGTGTCAACATTTTAAACTATCAGGAGAATGGACAGAGCTGAGAGGGGATTGTTATTGGCTGGAAGGGGTTAATGGATGCCGTGGACTGATTATTCCATCTACAGACAATTATAGATCTAGCTGAAGTTGCTGGGTCTGCTAACCAGATGGAAGTGGCTCCAGGTGTCCCCCTTAGGTCCCTTTCTGTTTTTTTTATTTTCACCAAAATAAATAGCCTTCTGTCCACTGAAGTCTAGAACATGCCCTGAAATTTTGGAACTGATGAGATGCGGTGTTCAAAAGTTAACACAATTATGTACAACAGAGAAATGCCATCGAGTTAAGAGTAAGGCCTTGCTTTGCTCACCCAATAAATCTAAGGCAAAAAGGAAAATACGATGGCTTCTTGGAAAAGAAGATTTTAAAACTGACTTCTTAAAGTATTTAAGTTGATGATCTTCTGAATTAAAAATAAATATGGCAAGAGACCAAAAAAAAAACAAAACCCCAAAATAACAAATACTAAAACTGAAGTTAAGGGATTTTTACCTATTACTTTCCCAAGATTTAATCCTTCAATGAATGACTCTGAAAATATTGACAACGAGACATTTCAAAGGCTTGTCTATGAAGAACAAATCTGATGTACAATCATTCAGAGGAATAATTAAACAAAATGGCACTATAAGCTGCAATCAAATGATCTGTCAGAGGATGTATTACCACTATTAACATTAGTGCATTAATCACTACCTGTATTTTTCCTTTTAATGCAAGCTTTTAGTCAGCCTGCTTTATTATATACCAGTGTAACACATACGTTCCATTCAAAATCTCAGTACTAGCAGATTTTTCAGAGCCAAAGGATTATTCAAAATTTGATCAGCTTTGTCAGTGAAGTTCTCATGGCTGCTTTAGAGAAAAAATTCTTTATTGATAAGTATATGCAAATTGTCTTGCTTTGTTAGAATCAGTTTCACAAGCCGTCAGTAATTGAATACTTGTTTAAATAGTCTATAAATTAGTCCGAGAGTTGTCTTGAATAAGATTATGTCTATTTATGAAGGACTTGTCTTATCGGCATAGATACATTTCACTCCCTTTGGGTACATAAGCTATGTTCTTCTAGTTTTTTCTTCCACAGAAAATGTTAACTGTTCTGATTCTTTAAAGCAGGTCTGCTATGCTTGGTGGTACAATAATTTCTTTTCCCCATTTCAAAGGATACCATTTAAGTAGAAAGATCTTCAAAAATAACTAATTACATATTCAAAAATACAAGGCTTCGTAGAGATTTATCTTTGGTATCAGTTTCATTCCTTCTCACCTGATAAATCATAACTGTTTTACAGGGTTTTTTTTGTTTTTAAACTACTACAAAATTATAGTACACTATAATAATAGGACACTAATCCAGCCCCCAAATTGACCTTGACAACTTTTTATTCAAAGAGAAAATTACCCCTCTGGTAGTAGCCAGACATCATGCTAGTTCAGGCATTTTGCAATTGTCCTAGATTGCTCCTTCTCCACTGTCACAGATATATGGCAATATGACTCAGTGAGCCACACACAAATGAAATGAGCTACAGCCCTGAGTAGATTCCCTCTGGCTGACAGATATTCTTGTGATCTCCATTTTAATTTTCCTCTATCTATCCAAGCACTCAGTGCTAGGATAAAGGGATTTTTTTTTTAACCAAGATTCAAAAGTTAGTCAAAAAGGAATTTATTAATTCAAACCTATTTTAGGGCCTGGGAGAGGGTCATTCCGTATCAATCTTTATAGTACATAATCCTTTATTTAAAAGTGCTTGACTATAAACAGAAATGAAATCCTGAGCTATTACAGTATACAGTGGCTATTTCTGAACTCTTGCAAATTCTAGTCCAGAGCTCATGGAATTCTCTCTTAACATTTTTTTTTTTTGCACCAGGATGTGAAACATGGAGGTGAGCAGAGAAATAAAAGTGATGTACTAGGCAAGGCAGATATTCTCTTTTCTTTAGTGTTGAAAAGGGCATGGGAGATCAGGGAAGTTCATATATAAATATTAATGTTAAACAGTATATGGTGAAGGTATGGCACAGCTTGTAACCTGTTCTTGGAACAATATCCCTCTTTTTGTATAACAAGGGTTTTGCCTTTCCTCTTTCAAATATTTCCTGAAAATCCACTTTGTCTGCCCTCTTTTTCATAGTTAATTTACTACAATGCTGCTGGCTTTTACTCTTCTCCATCTTCCTTTCATTTAAGTAGTTATCAACTTTTTTTTTGTTCGACCCTTCCCTCCCATTACACGTTACGATGGATTGGGTAGTAAGGGCCCCCACCCCTGTACCACAAGACCATGTGCCCTGCTAAAGGTTTCCACTATTTACAATTTTTCTTTCTCATCACCACATTTTTTCCCCCCTCTCTCTCTCTTTCAACCTACCAGCACTTAAATGGATCCATGCTGGATGGAGTAGCTAGCTGAAGGCTCTGTTCCCTCTGTCTGCTTCCACTGAAACACAAATGAGGAGCACTAAGCAGACAAGTGGCTATCAGGGCCGGCTCCAGGCACCAGCCCAGCAAGCAGGTGCTTGGGGCGGCCAAGGGGAAGGGGCGGCACGTCGGGCTCTTCGGCAGCAATTCGGCGGCGGGTCCCTCGGTCCCTCTCGGAGGGAAGGACCTGCTGCCAAAGAAGAAGCGGCGCGGTGGAGCTGCCACCGATCGCGATGGCGGCTTTTTTTTTTTTTTTTTTTTTCTTCGCCGCTTGGGGCTGCAAAAACCCTGGAGCCGGCCCTGGTGGCTATATAATCTCCTCACGCGTGCTGTGCCTGTGACTGGATGATCCAAGAGAACTAAAAGAAGGCAGGTGGGGCTTAAGAGGATATAACAGCTATTACACTGGTCTACAATTTTTGAGAACTCTTCTGCTTCAGAGATAAAGTGTGCTATTTATTATGTATTTTGATGTGTTGAATTCAAATATGACAATTAAAACAACTGATTGGCTACTGTTTCTAAGATATTTAAGTTTTTACATTTTATGTCTATGTATATTGTGTAGATAGTAGAGTTTTAATCATAAATTGTAAACCTAGGTCTTTTCATGTGTTTATGGTTGCTTTACATGATAATATTTCACCTGTCCTGTTTATGTAACACTTTAAAAATCAGCAAAAGGGTTATATAAATAAAATTTATTATGAAACAAAAGGCAAAAAACTATTATGTACATAGTTTAGTCCTATTCAGTGTCTACTCGGCGCTTCTTGGCTTGTCTCTTGTATTCATTAAATGGAGCATCTCTTGTCACTGTCCAGCAATAGTCTGCAAGCATTGATGGGCTCCATTTGCCCTGATAGCATCTCTCCATCGTTGCAATGTCCTGGTGAAATCGCTCGCCGTGCTCGTCGCTCACTGCTCCGCAGTTCGGTGGAAAAAAATCTAGATGAGAGTGCAAAAAATGTATCTTTAGTGACATGTTGCAACCAAGGCTTTTGTATGCCTTGAGGAGGTTTTCCACCAACAACCTGTAGTTGTCTGCCTTGTTGTTTCCGAGAAAATTTATTGCCACTAACTGGAAGGCTTTCCATGCCGTCTTTTCCTTGCCACGCAGTGCATGGTCAAATGCATCATCTCAAAGAAGTTCACGAATCTGAGGACCAACAAAGGCACCTTCCTTTATCTTAGCTTCACTTAACCTTGGAAATTTTCCACGGAGGTACTTGAAAGCTGCTTGTGTTTTGTCAATGGCCTTGACAAAGTTCTTCAGCAGACCCAGCTTGATGTGTAAGGGTGGTAACAAAATCTTCCTTGATTCAACAAGTGGTGGATGCTGAACACTTTTCCTCCCAGGCTCCAATGACTGTCGGAGTGGCCAATCTTTCTTGATGTAGTGGGAATCTCTTGCACGACTATCCCATTCGCAGAGAAAACAGCAGTACTTTGTGTATCCAGTCTGCAGACCAAGCAAGAGAGCAACAACCTTCAAATCGCCACAAAGCTGCCACTGATGTTGGTCATAGTTTATGCACCTCAAAAGTTGTTTCATGTTGTCATAGGTTTCCTTCATATGGACTGCATGACCAACTGGAATTGATGGCAAAACATTGCCATTATGCAGTAAAACAGCTTTAAGACTCGTCTTCGATGAATCAATGAACAGTCTCCACTCATCTGGATCGTGAACGATGTTGTTGCAGGCTACAAGATCACCTTCCATGAAGAAGAATGGGACAAGATCCTTTTGACGGTCATGGAACATGGAAACCCTAACATCACCTGCCAGGAGATTCCACTGCTGTAGTCTGGAGCCCAACAGCTCTGCCTTACTCTTGGGTAGTTCCAAATCCCTGACAAGGTTATTCAGTTCACCTTTTGTTATGAGGTGTGGTTCAGAGGAGGAGGATGGGAGAAAATGTGGGTCCTGTGACATTGATGGTTCAGGACCAGAAGTTTCATCCTCTTCCTCGTCTGACTCAAGTGAGAATGATTCTGGTGCATCAGGAACCGGCAGTCCTTCTCCGTGGGGTACTGGGCGTATAGCTGATGGAATGTTTGGATAATGCACAGTCCACTTTTTCTTCTTTGACACACCTTTCCCAACTGGAGGCACCATGCAGAAGTAACAATTGCTGGTATGATCTGTTGGCTCTCTCCAAATCATTGGCACTGCAAAAGGCATAGATTTCCTTTTCCTGTTCAACCACTGGCGAAGATTTGTTGCACAAGTGTTGCAGCATATGTGTGGGGCCCACCTCTTGTCCTGATCTCCAATTTTGCAGCCAAAATAAAGGTGGTAGGCTTTCTTAACCATAGTGGTTATACTGCGCTTTTGTGATGCAAAAGTCACTTCACCACAAACATAGCAGAAGTTATCTGCACTGTTCACACAAGTACGAGGCATCTCTGCTCACTTTGGCTAAACAGAAATGTGTCCCTTTGCAAAATCAAACACTGACAAATAAGAGAGCACGACACTGTATGATTTCTAGAGCTGATCTAGGGCAATTTGTTCAGCAGAGTGGTGTAAGCTTCGTTATGATTGCATCAGCCATGACTTCTAGGAATAACATGATGCAATTCATATCATGTATGACGCAATACCAGCTTCAGATTGCATCATTCATTGTTTTGCCTAAAAAGCAAGTACTGTCCAAACCCAGTCATAGATTTATTCATAGATCCAGTCAAAGATGTATTTTAGTCATTTCTGGTTTAAATTGAGATCCCTTCCCTTTATAACTCACTTATCCTCCGCCATTCCCAAGTCAAGGATCGTATATACTGACCCAATAGCATATCTTGAAAACTAGAGCCAATCAACAATTTTAAGCATCATTTTCATTCTCAGTGACCCAGAATTAGTAAAGTTTGACTACATTTATTTCAGAAGCATTTTGGCTGTAGAGCAGTGTTATCTCTGGTCCTGGCAGGGACCCTCCTCAAAACTGCTCCTTTTCTCCTCTTCCTACCAGCACCTGCAGCTACTCCACTCACCCTCTCCCCACCTCACAGTAGCCAACCAGGGATTATGGTGCACCTCAGATGTAGGACCTTATTTTTGTTATTATGTATACATTAGGATTCTCACAAATTCTGATATTATGATTCTGACCCCAAGAAAATTTGGAGTGACTCATTTAACTTAGTCATTTGGGGTATTACTCCACAATACACACATACTTGAATGGACATTTCTATAATACATAGGCAAAACACAGTGTGTTAAAGATGACAAGTCTGCTTCTGGCTTTGTCAATGTATACTTTCTAAAATAGATCACTGTCCTTGCACATACTGTTGAAGTACACTGATTTTATAAGATGCTGAATGCACCCATGTGTGTTCATAAATCACAGTCAAAAGCTCAAGTCAAGATTTTCAAAAATAAATACCCAAATTTAGACTCCGAAATCCATATTTTGGCACCTAAGTTGCCTGATTTTCAAAACAAAAATATGTATTTAGGAGCCTAACTTTAGGCACCCATATTTTTTTTGAAAATCTTGGCCTTCATCTTTAACTCACTCTGTTTTGCTTAATTATTACTGTACCCAAGGTGAAGAACTGTCCACTAAGAATGTGGGAAAAGAACTTCGCCTTTACCTCAAGAGGCATACAGCCTGCCTGATCCTTCAAGGGCTATGCTGCGTGTCTTGCTCCCCCCACTGAAACTAATGGGGTGAAGGGTGTCTGGCTAATGACCAGGATTGGGCCATAGTAAATTACTGAGTCACTTAAATTGCAGGTGATCTCTTTATAATATACCATTGGTCAAGGTCAGTGGCTGAGGAAGAAATTTTTGCTTGGATGCCCAAAATTCACTAGGAATAATTAACTGCTCTGAGGAAGACACCATAGCACCCACTAAATAAAACTGTACTCAGTGCTTTTTTGAAGAATGATCACTAATTATTAAAACGGACCTCCATTGGGAGTTCATCATTCCAAATTCTCAGGGCTACCATCAAAAATTAATGCTTGCCTCGCTACTTACGGCAAACTGGCAGTTCTAGCAACAGATGGTGTGTCAGCAACTAACAGGGGAAGAGACATATTTACTGTAACACTGGCAGGACAAAACTTGAAGTTTAGTTTTTCAATGTAATGTACTAAAAGCCACTATTTAAATGCTGAATTTTGAAAATGAAGGTTACTTACCTATAACCAGAGTTCTTTGCATAGTCACACTTACGGATATTATGCGGCCTAGTGGTGCCTAACTGTAGAAACTTTTCCAAGAAGTATCCATTAGAGTATTCATGTGCCCTCTCCTACCACTTCCCTTAGCCCCTCCAAATGTTCTGAGGGTGATACTATATAAAGGGGTAGAGAGCCCTCTACCACCTCGGTTCCTTCCACTGCAAACCCACAGACACAGGAACAAAAGGATTCTCAGAAAGAGAGGAAGGCAGGTGGGAAGTGTGAATTTGCAGAGCCATCTCAAAGAATTCCAGTTACAAGTAAGTAACCTTCATTTCTTCTTTGAGTGGCTCTGCATATTTACACTTATGGGGAGTTTGATAAGCAGTGATGAAAATAATCTGGAGGATGGAACAAAGTACTAATTGAAAAGAGACTGAAACACCATTCCACCAGATCTAGCATCACCCCTTGAAGCCAAATCGAGAGCATAATGTTTAATGAAAGTGTGCACAGAATTCCAGGTTGTAGCCCTACAAATTTCAGTAACAGTGATTTGTTTAAGCAAGCAAAAGACATTGCCACAGCTTTAGTGGAATAAGACCATAACATCATAGGTACAGGACTTCCTGCCAATGCGTAACATTCAACATGTGTTATTTAATCCATCTAGAAATAGTCTGTGGAGTCATGGTATAAACTATGTGATTGTTAGCATAAAACAAATAATTTAGATGATTTTTGAATTTTTTTAGTTCTATTAAATATAATAAAAGAGGTCTTCTTGCATTCAAAGTATGCAATACGGATTCCCCTGTTTTAGTATGTGGCTTTGGAAAAAACGCTGACTAATTGTCTGATTGATGTGAAAGTCAGAAACCACTTTTGGCAAAAACCAAGGATCAGACACTGTCTTTATGAAAAGACGTAAATGGTGAGTAATTCACTCACCCTTCTGGCTGACATTACGGCAATAATTAAGGCCGTTTTAAGAGATTAAAAAATACAAAGAACACTCAGCCAAGGTTTCAAAAGGTGGTTTCAAGAGTGTACGTAAAACCAAATTAAGATTCCAAGAAAGGACAGGATTTCTCAAAGGGGGATACATATAACATAACCTCCTCACAAACTTTGATCTACCATCAACCAAAGCATGATAAGCCAAGATAGCTGCCAAATGAACTTTCAAAGATGAGTTAGATAACTCCTCAGTTTTTACATGCATTAAATAATCCAAACAATAAGTTATGGAAGCTCAGACAGGAGAATCAGATCTTCCCTGCATCCAAGCCTCTGACCTGTTCCATTTCCAATAACAACACTTCTTGGTAGACAGGTTTCTAGTATTAAGCAGTACATTCTGCACCAGCGAAGAACATGATTGTTCAAGAATAGACAGAGTCAGAGTCCAATCACCCAAGCTGTCAGGTGAAGGGACTGCAGATTCGGATAAAGAATCCTGCCCCATTGCTTAGGCACAGGATCTGGAGACAAAGGAATATGTATAAAGACCCTGCTGGACAGCAGGAGAAGAGACATAAACCACTGCTGACATGATCAATCAGAATTATCTTTGCCCTCTCCTGACATATCTTCCTTGCCTCTTTCTGGATCAATGGGAAGGGGGGAAAAACAAACAGAAGTCCCCTTCCCCAGTACAGAATGAAAGCATCTGAAATGGACTGACTGCCACGTCCTGCTCTTGAACAGAAGAGGAGACACTTTCTGTTGAGCTTTGTAGTGAACAGGTCCACATCTGGTTGACACCAGCTGGAAAAGAGGCTCTCAGTGAACTGATCCTTCAGGGACCATTTGTTTATTTGAGAAGTGTCCCTGTAGAGATGATCTGCATTCACATTGCTCTCTCCTGCTAAACGTAGGGCCGCAGGTGAATATCATGGAGAATGCACTAATCCAATAATCTGATCACTTCTGCACATAACTGAGTGGCATAAGCACCCCCCTTTGTTGACGTAATACATAGCACATGTACTGTCCATTACTACTTGAACAACCATCCTGTGTATGAGAAGGAAAAATGACCTGAGGACCAAATGAACAACTGAACACCAGCAAATTGATGTGCAAAACTCTCCTGAGAAGCCCAGTGACCTCAAACTGTAAGATGACTCAGATGTGCCCTTCCCACCAACATTGTTTCATGCATCTGAAGTTTCAATCCCCCTTTACCATTGGTGAGGGTACTAGATACCCCTGAGAACATTTTATTTTACTGACCACCATGTCAGTAAGTTCAGAATGTCTCAAGGCATGCTCATATTTGAAGATTGTCCAGATTTGGCCTGTAGACTTGAGCTATCCAGTACTACACTGGCCTCATTCTGAGACATTCAAGTAGAGTCACACAAGTAGTAGCTGCCGTGAAACCCAGAAAGAAAATTACTTTCTGAGTTTGACATCTCAAAACTCCTGACCCCGCAGGTGTCCTGAAACCTCCTCAATAGCCCCTATCAGAAGAAATTTCTACACTTCTGAAAGTAGAATAACCTCGTGAGAAGGTTCCCTGAAAAGGAAAGGGTAGGGGGAATTGAAAGGGGGTATTTGCGCAAACTGAATGGCAAAGCTCTTCTCTATATTTTCTAGGACCCATTGGTCCAGTGAAATAAGCCCCCACTTGCTGATAAAATGGGCTAGCCTTTCTTGAAAAAAAGGAACGAAAGGATCCTCACTGATTGCTTCTCAACTCTCGATCTTCACATCAAAACTAAGGCCTGATGTTGGACAAATATGATGGAAGGATCCGACTGATTAGCTTCAGGCCACAATTTTACAGATCTCTTCTTGTGTCATTTCTGGAAAGGTGTAGCCTGCTGATGCTGCTGTTGACATCTTTGATTTGATGAAAAATAAGCCAAGGAAGATAATACTATCTGATAACAGAAAGAAGAATAAGGGCTCTTCCTAGGAAAATGAGGCCCTGAGAGCCAGCCATCTATCTGGTCTCTTTCAGCTTTTCTAGCATCTCATCAGTCTTTCCATTGAAAAGACCTTCCCCCTCAAATGAGATATCTTCCATTTTCAGTCTAGTATTCAGATCCAGAGAAGAAGAGCAAAGCCAACCATGTCTTCTAAGGGAAACTGCAGAAGCCAACACTGGCAAAAGAGTCTGAGGCATCAAACACAGCCCTGAGGGCAGTTTGCCACATTGTGACTCTCCATTAGGATTGCATTTGTCAATCTCCTTTTGTCATCTGGTGAATGCTGCATAAACAATGCTATCTTTTTCCACAAATGGAACTGATAACAGGCCAGAACTGCTTGATAATTTGCCACCCTATTACAAGGAGAGGTTGAAAAGATCACCCTTCTCTCTAGGGAATCAATCTTGTTTCCTTCTCTATCAGCAAGAGTGGAATTGCCTGCCCAGACCTCAACCTGCTACTGGCAGCAGCCACCCCCAGCAAATTAGATACAAGCTGTGTGTGAAAATATGAAAAGCCCTTTAAGATATTTGATATAATTTGTCTGCCTTCTTGGAAATAGGCAGGAATGGACTAAAGAGTCTTAGCAGGCTGAAGCAAACCGTCAAGAATCGGTAACAACTTCCTACTCTTAGAGGTCACCCCAAGGACAGCAAACACCAGATGGGAGGTTTCCACTACTCCTATGGAAGATAAATTCAATATGGATGCCATGTGACCCAACAGGTCACAAAACTACAGAGCATCCTCACAAGGTGGAAGAGGTAGAAGTCATGCCCACATGCTAATCTGATAACAAATTAAGATTGTAGTCTGTGTCATCATGCTCTTGTACAAAAAGAAGAACTATCTCCTCCTCATCATCTTCAGAGTATCATGTACCACTGCCTGAGATGCAAATGCATCTGGTAGAACTAGATCCAAGGATTTCTCCACCACCAGATCCTTTACAAATGAAACACTACCTTTCCACTCATAAGAAGGGCAATTGAAAAATTCCTGTGGAGGGCCCCAGTAAGGCCAGTCTCCCCAGCAACTGGGATTCAGGAACATACTCAAAGGAGGAGGACCAAAAGGAGGCAAGAACTGGGTGGAAACAGGTCTCTTTATCATCTACATACAGATCTGGCCTTGGATGATGGAATGCACCAGAAACAGCAACAGACCTGGAGGGTAGAAAGAAACAAATGCAGAGAAAGCTCTTGGGAGGAGGAGGTATAGACAGATTAGGAGAAAGGCTAATACTCTCCTCTGCTCTTCTCCGTTTTCAGGTGAAAATGAGGCAGACCTTGGAACCAGCAAAGCATTGCTCAAGACCCTCTGTTTCCTCACTCAGACCCGAGAAATGCTTAGAACCCGAATGGTGTACATCAGCCACCAAAGTAAAAGCCCTCTTCAGATCCAAAGATGAACCTGCAGAAGGGGTCAAGGCCAGAGCCAAAGACTTGGACAGCTGAGGATCCAGTGAAATACTCAAAATCTAGTCTCACCCTCAGAACATCCAGCAAACGATGCTGAGGAAAGGGATAGGAGGGGACAACAAATGCTCTAATTGACACTGCTTGGAGAAGGTTCTACAGTTTGGCACAACTAGTCAGCACAATACCCATCAGTGGGAACATGCATAGCTGATCGAAGGAAAACAAAAGTTCACTCTGGAGCGGTTTGGTACAAATAGTCCCCTTTACACAGCATACTACAAAGTGATTAGTATTTCAAGGTGAACAATGGCACAAGAGAGTCCATTTATGCTTCTACTGAAAGAATATACCCTCACTAATATTCAACTCACTGCAATTTGAATGGAGCATGTGATCAGTCAGATCTTTATTCTAACAATATTCCTGCATACCTGCCAACAATTAAATATATTAATTATACACACGAAGGAATGGATGTACATTAGCATAAAATAAATCTGGAATTGAAACAATGTCATTTGTCTTTTCTTGTATCTGATCATGAGCTGCATCATTTTGTGTGTGCGTTTGCGTGCACATTTTTGATTATGAACAGAGTATAAAATAAGTATCTCTAATCAATATATAAGTGTACCCCATATACAAAGGTAACAAATTAAAGGTGAATGACAGCATAGTTATGAAAAAAAGCCTTAACTTCGTTATGGATAGATAAATAATATAATGCCCTTCACTCTACTAGAGTAATAAAAATTCTCATTTCATCAGGATTGCTCCTAAATCAAACAGAATAAATTCACTACGTTCTCGTATCTAATCATACTGTAATCAAAATTGGCGAGAAGGTCACAACTCTTTGAGATTGTTATATACAATACCATTCCCCAGAAAAAGAAAAGTGGGCTAAACTGACCCTTGGCTTAGCAACCTTGCAATAAATCCTTCCTTAGGCTTCTTTACTTTGTATCCATTCAGATTTATATTTTTACTTTTTGGATTACATGCATACAAAGGGCAGACAAAGTCAGGTAGAGAAACTGACCCTGGGACTTAACTGCTGTTTATCACATGATATATTATTCCCATATATTCAAACCACAGATCTAAAGTAAGCACAGGGATGATTTTCAACAAGCCTACTTAAATAACTCAGGAGTTCAATCATGTGCTACACATTCTTTATCTCCATGAGCAACCACAGCCACCATGACATTACACTTCAAGTAGTATATGAAGGGAGCTAAATTGAGTCACACAAATGTTCAGTTTTCCTCTTTTGCTTTATCAAACTCATTTGACTGACACCTTGTCAAGTCATTCAGCCCTTCTCTGTAGAGTACTGCTATTCAGCATTTTCTGCTCCATGTTTTACTAACACAAAGTAAAACTGAAAGCTGGTGGTTTAGGGAACTTTACTAGTTTCCAATACATATAAAATATAGGATTTCCCCATAACATAAACAGATTTCTGCTCTATCTTATTTCACTTTTTAAGTGTATATTCTAGTCTAAACTAATGAAATATTTGACATAAAATTTATTGTTTCAGCCTTGTGAAAAATTTCTGCAGTTCATCCTCGATGGCTGTACAGAGTTCTACTTCGTATTGGTGAAGATGTACATTCTGAAATGGTTTTGCAGTAATTAAAATCAGAAAACAATTTTATATTATGCTGACCTACAAAACGTTTGGTTTTAGTTCCTTAGATTACTCTGTTTAAAAGTTTAAGCATAACTGAAGTTGAATTTTCTGTGTAATTTGAGCGTGAAAAACTCAGCATGAACTGAGAAAAAGGATTATTCAGCAAATAACCAGATGTGCCTGCTATCTTTTTATTTGCTGAGAAAAGTTGTGGGATTCAGAACTGGGAAGATTTTGGACACAGACAGACTGAAAAGGGAACAGAGGAAACTCTTGGGAATTGGAACATCACAGTCTATGTTCTTTCTTGACTGAGCTGCAGGGAATTATGAATCAATCCCTTCTGGAGAGTTTGAGATTGCAGTTGCTGGAATTGCATGTGTATGATAAGGTTCAGTCATACAATCTCTTATCTAGGAGTCTGACATTTGATTCTTTTTACTTTCAACTCTTTACCGAATACTAAGGCCTTGGCTACACTTGCGAGTTACAGCGCTGTAAAGGCTCCCCCAGCGCTGTAACTCACTCCCCGTCCACACTGGCAAGGCATTTGCAGCGCTGTATCTCCGTGGTTGCAGCGCTGCATGTACTCCACCTCTCCGAGAGGAATAGCAAGTCTTGCGCTAGCGCTGCAGTGCTGCGGCGCCAGTGTGGCCACCCAATGCGCTGTGAATGGCCTCCAGAATTATTCGGCAGTATCCCACAATGCCTGTTCTAGCCACTCTGGTCATCAGTTCAAACTCTACTGCCCTGGCCTCAGGTAACCACCCATGTGACCGACCCTTTACATTCCCCGGGAATTTTAAAAATCCCCTTCCTGTTCGCTCAGCCCGGCGTGGTGTGGAGTGCTATCAGCGAATCTTTCCAGGTGACCATGCCTCCACTCGCCAAGCGAGCCCCAGCATGGAGCAATGGCGAGTTGCTGGACCTCATCAGTGTTTGGGGGGAGGAAGCTGTACAGTCCCAGCTGCGCTCCAGCCGTAGGAATTACGATACCTTCGGGAAGGTATCAAAGGACATGATGGAAAGGGGCCATGACCAGGACGCCCTGCAGTGCAGGATTAATGTGAAGGAGCTGCGGAGTGCCTACCGCAAAGCCCGCGACGCAAACAGCCGCTCGGGTGCTCCCCCCGCGACCTGCCGATTCTACAAAGAGCTGGATGCGATACTTGGGGTTAACCCCACCTCCACTCCGAGCACCACCATGGACACTTCAGAGCTGGTGGGGGAGGGGGGGAAGGAGGAGGAGGAGGAAAACGGGAGTGATGGTGGTGGGCCGGATGGAGACACCCCGGAATCCCTGGAGCCATGTAGCCAGGAGCTCTTCTCGAGCCAGGAGGAAGGTAGCCAGTCGCAGCGGCCGTTACTTGGTGGAGGACAAACAGAAGAGCAGGTTCCCGGTAAGCGGTTTTTTTTTCCGGGAAGGAATTTTTTCGGTGCGGGCTCTTTGGGAGAGGAGGGTTAGGCATGCATGCCTAGATGCGGAATAGTGCATTGATGTGGTTTATCACATCGCGGTAATTGGCCTCGGTAATCTCCTCGAATGTCTCATCCAGAACGTGTGCAATGCGCTTGCGCAAGTTTATCAGGAGAGCCACCGTGGTCCTTGTCCCAGCCAGGCTAACGTGTCCGCGCCACTGTGCCACAAGGGGCGGGGGGACCACTGCTGCACACAGGCAAGCTGCATATGGGCCAGGGCGGAAGCCGCATTGCAGTAGAAGACCCTCCCTTGCTTCCCAGGTCACCCTCAGCAGTGAGATATCATCCAGGACGAACTCCTGTGGAAAATATTGGGACAGTGTTCAGTGTAGGTGCCCCCTGAAGCTGTTGGCTCTCCCCAAGGCACAGAAACCCAGAAGACAGTGCAGCCCTGAAACAATCAGTCCCCCTTACTCACCATTTTGAGGCTCCCGTGGGATATGTGTGCTCTGTTTCGGACGGGAAAATTATGCTATTGTGTAGACCCTGTGTGTTTTCTACTCCTTAAGTGCAGGGGGAATCATTACTCTGTCTGGTATAAACAATGCTGCCTCTGTTAAATGTTGCATTTTGCCTATACGGCTGCATCAACCTTGAGACCTCAGCTGTCCCTCTTATCGCCTGCTCAGAGACTGCAAAGACTCAGGAAGAGACCGCGAAAAAGCAAAGAAGACATGCTGCAAGAAGTGATGCGGCAATCTATTAAAGAGAATGAGAAAGCACAGGACTGGAGGGAGAGAGAAAGCAGGATCCGCCAGGAAAACGCAGCGCACCGGCGGCAAACCACCGCGCACCGGCAGCAAAGCACTGATAGGCTCATAAGCATCCTGGAGCGCCAAGCAGATGCTATTCAGGAGTTGGTAGAAAGAGGAGCAGTACCGCAAACGCAAACGCCACCCCCCCTACAGCCCTTGTCCCAAAACTCTTTCCGTTGTGCCCCACTGTCACCTCCAACCCACTTTCCCCAACTTCCGTGTTCTTCACACCACCCGCTGCCTCCAACACCAGTATCTTCACCACCCAGCCCTGAAAACCACGACCCTTACCCTCTGCACTCAACCCCCATCACCATGCAGTATAGCTGTCCTGAAGTGCAGCACTCACTGCACAGCACACCAGACAGGACATACGCGAATCTGTGATTGTATTGTTCCCCACTCCACCCCCTTGTTTCTTTTCAATAAATAATTTTTTTTTCTTTTCAATAAATGGATTCTTTGGCTTTGAAAACATTCTTTATTATTGCATAAAGTAAAAGACTCCTTAGCCCAGGAAATAAACAGGCACTGCAAGTCTGCTAAGCAGACACAGATTCCTAAAGATTGGAACTACTGCACTTCACTCCCGTGCAGGGCACCAGATATCACTGCTGGTTTTCAGCCTCAAATTGCTCTCTCAAGGCATCCCTAATCCTTGCAGCCCCGCACTGGGCCCCTGTAATAGCCCTGCTCTCTGGCTGTGCAAATTCAGCCTCCAGGTGTTGAACCTCAGAGGTCCATGCCTGAGTGAAGCTTTCACCCTTCCCTTCACAAATATTATGGAGGGCACAGCACGCGGATATAACCGCGGGGATGCTGTTTTCGGCCAAGTCCAGCTTCCCATACAGAGATCGCCAGCGGCCCTTTAAACGGCCAGAGGCACACTCCACAGTCATTCGGCACCGGCTCAACCTGTAGTTGAACCGTTCCTTGCTGCTGTCAAGGCTCCCTGTGTAGGGTTTCATGAGCCACGGCATTAACGGGTAAGCGGGATCTCCAAGGATCACAATGGGCATTTCAACTTCCCCTACCGTGATCTTCCGCTCTGGGAAAAAAAGTCCCGGCCTGCATCTTCCTGAACAGCCAAGTGTTCCGAAAGATGCGTGCGTCATGCACCTTTCCGGGCCAGCCTGTGTTAATGTCAATGAAACGCCCACGGTGATCCACAAGCGCCTGGAGAACCATAGAGAAATACCCCTTCCGATTAACGTACTCGGATCCTAGGTGGGGTGGTGCCAGAATAGGAATGTGCGTCCCATCTATCGCCCCTCCACAGTTAGGGAACCCCATTTGTGCAAAGCCATCCACTATTTCCTGCACGTTACCCAGAGTCACGGTTCTTCTGAGTAGGATGCGATTAATGGCCTTGCAAACTTGCATCAACCCGATTCTAACGGTCGACTTTCCCATTCCAAACTGGTTTGCGACCGACCGGTAGCTGTCTGGAGTTGCCAGCTTCCAGATTGCAATAGCCACCCGCTTTCTCCACTGGCAGGGCAGCTCTCAATCTCATGTCCTTGCGCCGCAGGGTGGGGGCGAGCTCCTCACACAGTCCCATGAAAGTGGCTTTTCTCATCCGAAAGTTCTGCAGCCACTGCTCGTCATCCCAGACTTCCATGACGATGTGATCCCACCACTCGGTGCTTGTTTCCCGAGCCCAAAAGCGGCGTTCCACGGTGCTGAGCATGTCCGTGAATGCCACAAGCAATTTCGTGTCGTACGCGTTACGCGGCTCGATAGCATCGTCGGACTCCTCACCCTCACTCTCACATTGGATCTTAAGGAATAGTTCGACAGCCAAATGTGACGTGCTGGCGAGACTTGTCAGCATACACCTCAGCAGTTCGGACTCCATTTCCCGCAGACAGATCGCACTGCACAGAAACCGTTGAAAGATGGTGCCAAAGGTGGACGGAAACAAAGGGATTTCTGGGATGCGAAGCGATGCATCACGGGGGACTGGGACAGGACCCAGAATCCCCCGCACCCACGCCCCCTTCCCACAACCCACGGCGCCAGAATGGGAAAAGGTGCTCTGTGGGATAGCTGCCCATAATGCACCGCTCCCAATAGCGCTGCAATTGCCGCAAATGTGGCCACGAAAGTGCGCTGGGCAGCTGTCAGTGTGGACAGACTGCAGCGCTTTCCCTACTCAGCTGCACGAAGTCAGGTTTAACTCACAGCGCTGTACATCTGCAAGTGTAGCCAAGGCCAAAAGTTCAAGTCTGAGGTACAGAATTCCTTATGCGTATTTGCTTTTATTAACAAAGCATAACGGTGCTCATGTTATCTGCACAGGGTTTGTATTACAAGTTCCACCTCACTCACCTTGTGTGATTGAAACAGATTGTTTAGCATAAGTAGTTAGCACATATTGTAAGGGACAATTCAAGGTAGAGTGAGCCCTTAACACCTCTGCAGTCCTAGGACAAAAAGAGGAGGCTAATGGGTTACAGATTGTTGTAATAAGCCACAAACTCAGTGTCTCTGTTCAGTTCGTGATTTTTAGTACGTAGCATAGCAATGAATTTAAGCTCATCTTTTCAAAGTGTTGTGCAGGTTTCCTTTGAGAATGAGGACTATATGGAGTGACTGCTTTGCAATATGATATATGCCATCACGTGCCAGCAATGCCCCTCAACCATGTACACTGGCAAAACCGTCAGTCTCTACGCAAAAGAATAAATGGACACAAATCAGACATCAAGAATTATAACATTCATAAACCAGTAGGAGAACTTTGCAAATTGGACACCATCAAATTAGGCCTGAATAAAGACTGGGGATGGGTGGGTCACTACAAAAACTAATTTCACCCTGCTGATACTCACACCTTCTTGTCAACTGTGAAATGAGCCACCTTGAGTTCATTGGCCTCATTAGTATTCACCCCTTCTGTCAACTGTTGAGAATAGCCAACTTCCACCTTAATTGAATTGGCTTGTTAGCACTGACCCCCCCCACTTGGTAAGTCAACTCCCATCTTTTCATGTGCTGTGTATTTATACCTGCCGCTGTATTTTCCACTCCATGCATCTGATGAAGTGGGTTTTAGCCCACAAAAGCTTATGCCCAAATAAATTGGTTAGTCTCTAGGGTGCCACAAGGACTCCTCATTGTTTTTGCTTTGCAAAAAGGATTCACCCACAGGTGATAGGGTGTTTTTGCCTTATTTTCCTCTGTGAATTCATTCAAGAGTGTAGTGATTATCTGGTTTGTTACTGGGGCATTTAATGCACTTGATGAGGTCCATAGCACATGCTGTTATAACCATGTGTAGGATCCATGGATCTTGAAAGGTGTGTTGTGGGGGGGTGTTGATCATGGTAGCAGTGGAGATATGTTTTCAGGTTTTGCATTTGTTGTTCTGGCAGAATCTAGTGCTGCTTTGAGTTGCTGTGTGCTGGTCTGTGAGGAACTTGCAGCACAACATTTTCAAAAGATGACCCTGGGAGCTTAAATTCATTACTATGCTAAATTCAAACTTGTGATTCTTTAAACTAGTTAGAAACTGGCAGTGGAGCTGCTAGGTGCTCAGATCTTTTGAAAACCTTGGCCATTCATATTATATATATATATATATATATATATATATATATATATATATATACACACACATATACACACACACACACACACACACACACATATATATATAAAGAGAGAGAGAGAGAGAGAGAGAGAGAGAGAATGAACCAACGTGTGTCTGCCCTCACCATGATCACTTTACTTGCATGCTTTATCCCTTTTTTCTGCCTCTATTTTGTTTATTTAGGTAGCAATCCAGCACTGTGATCCACTAGCATGGGCCCTGGTTCTCTTGCAGAGTCACACTGAAGTCAATGGGACTCCATAGGGTCTACACCAGAGATCCCCAAACTTTTTATGTCACGCCCCCTCCCTTACCCCGTCTACGCCCCCTGGGACCTGGGGCCAGGAGCGGGTCTGACCTCTATATGGTCCTCTGTATTATTTCTCTTTCTTCATAAGACTTCCCAATTTAGAAAACAGGTCAGGACAGAGAGACATGGACCAAACAGAGGAAATGGGATACGGACAGGAGGAGGGAGGAGAGGTGAGAGAAGGTTACCTGCTTAATCGTCAGTTTTACCTTCCCTGCCTTGCAGGAACCCCACACATACAACACAGAGCACATATTTCCTATGTCTCCACCATATTAATTTTAAGGATAGTACAGCTAGATATAGGTCTTACAAAAGTCTTACAGTAATCCTCAGTGACTAATTAGGCAATACTACCGTAACAGTACAGAGCAGCTCTGATTAGTATTGCTTCCTAAATCCAGGCCAAAAGAGGCTTGTATGTGCAAAGCTACAGCTAACTGTGGCAAGCTGAGGAAATACCTGGTTTTCAGAGCCAGTCTGACTAATGAAACAAATGTATAATATACAACATATCAGTAAGTAAATATCAGCATAATAAAGATTCATATATTCTATTTCAAACATGGCTCCAAATCAAAATCCTGCATCTGAACACCCTAAACTTTAGTATATTTAGAATCCAGACCCCAAATCTGCCACTGCTCCTCATCACTATCATGAGATAAACCAAGATACTAGATTAGGGGTGGGCAAACTAAGCTGGCCCGCGAGCTCCCGCTGGGGAGCAGGGTCCGGGGACGCACCACTCGGCGCAGCCTCGCTCCGCCCAGGGTGCTGGGTCGGGGGCTGCACCACGGAATTCATGGCATGGCCCCGCTCCATCTCCTGCACGCTCCAAAGGCCCCCTCCGACGCTCCAATGGGAGTTGCAGGGGTGGTGCCTGCGGATGGGGCAGCGTACAGAGCCACCTGGCTGCGCCTCCGCGTAGGAGTAGGAGAAGGGACATGCCGCTGCTTCCGGGAGCCACTTGAAGTAAGCGCTGCTCGGAGCCTGCACCCGAACCTCTCCCCATGCCCCAACCCCAGCCCTGATCCCCCTCCCGCCCTCTAAACCCCTCGATCCTAGCCCAGAGCACACTCCTGCACCCCAAACCTCTTATCTCCAGCCCCACTCCAGAGCCTGTACCCCCAGCCAGAACCTGCACCCCTTCCTGTACCCCTGCCCCAGCCCTGATCCCCCCTCCTGCCCTCCAAACCCCTCAGTCACAGCTCAGAGCACCCTGCTACACCCCAAACTCCTCATCCCCAGCCCCACCCCAGAGCCCGCATCCCCAACCAGAGCCCTCACCCCCTCTTGCACCCCAACCCCAATTTTGTGAGCATTCATGGCCCGCCATACAATCTCTATTTCCCGATGTGGCCCTCGGGCCAAAAAGTTTGTCCACCCCTGTACTAGATCCTAAAAATTTCCAAATCTGCAGAAAAATGATTACTAACATTTCCGTAACTGTTGTTCTTCGAGATATGTTGCTCATGTCCATTCCAGTTAGGTTTGCATGTGCCACAGGCACAGTCGCCAGAGATTTTTTCCTCAGTTGTAATCACCGGGTCAACTCTAGTACCCCCTGGTGCTGTGCACTCCCGCGCTGGTATAAGGGGCCTGGCCAGCCCCGCACTCTCAGTTCCTTCTTGCTGGCTAACTCTGACAGAGGAGCAGGAGGGTAGGTTGTGGAATGGACATGAGCAA
This sequence comes from Terrapene triunguis, assembly GCF_002925995.2. Lineage (NCBI taxonomy): Eukaryota > Metazoa > Chordata > Testudines > Emydidae > Terrapene > Terrapene triunguis. Next base: position 60,109,067 of record NW_020664420.1, on the reverse strand, counting down.
TACATCTTGAAGAACAACAGTTACAGAAAGGTTAGTAACCGTTTTTTTTTTTTCTTCGAGTGCTTGCTCACGTCCATTCCACATTAGGTGACTCCCAAGCACTACCTGGGGAGGTGGGCTCGGAGTTCATGGACATATGGATTGCAACAAGGCTCTACCAAATTTGGTGTCATCCCATGCCTGCTGGAGCATAGGCGACGAGTTTCTAATCTGCCGGGGAGTGCTCCCCCCAGCTCTGCCCCCACTCCACTTCTTTCCCCAATGCCCTACCCCGCCCTGCTTCTTCCCACCCCTACCCTGCCCCCACCATGCCTCTTCCCACCCCCAGTTTTTCCCCCGAGTGTGCTGCACCCTTGCTCCTCCCCCATCCCTCCCAGCGCCGCTAAACAGCTGATCTGCAAAAGGTGTGAGGCGCGGGGAAGGCACTGATCCGTGGGGCCGAAGGTGGGCGGGAGGTGCTGAGGGGAGGGGAGGTTCTGACAGGGGGGCTGCCAGTGGATGCTCAGCACTCACCATTCTTTTCCCATGGGTGCTCCAGCCCCGGAGCACCCAAAGAGTTGGCACTTATGTGCTGGGAGATGGTACAGTGGGAGGAGAAAGCATGTACTGACAACAAGGTTGCTGCCCTGCAGATGTCTTGGATTGGGACCTGGGCCAGAAACGCCACAGATGAAGCCTGAGCTTTCATCAAATGAGCTGTCAAGATGGCAGGAGATGGGGCACCCGCCTGCTCATAGCATGTATGAATGCAGGAAGTGATCCAGGATGAAATCTCTAGGCTGAAACTGTCAAGTCTTTCATTCTGTCTGCTACTGCCACAAAGAGCTGCGTGGATATATGGAATGGCGTGGTTTACTCGATGTAGAGGGCCAAGGTGCATCTAACATCCAGCATGTGCAGACAACGCTCCTCCGTATTCTTGTGCAGTTTTGAGAAGAAAACAGGCAGGAAAATAGCCTGATTACTATGAAACTGAAAGACTGCCTTTTAGAGGAACACTGAGTGGGGACACAGTTGAACCTTGTCCTTAAAGTACATCATATATGGGGGTTCTGACCTGTGTTCCCTGTAAGCTGTGAGCTTGGGTGGCCGCACAGGAGAGATTCAAATGCCGCCCAGCTGATTAGAGGGTGCGCACAGCCGGCAGCATGTGTTCAGGTGCCCCTTCCCCAACATTGCTCCATCCTGCAGCTGCTCCCAGGACCCTCCTGATATCTGTGCAGAGCGGGAGGGTGAAGGGGACGAGGGTGCTGATGTCAGGGTGTCCCCCTCCCTAGTACCCCATCTCCGCAGAGCAGGGCAGAGGGGACAGCCTGGAGTACTCTGAGCTGTTGCGGTCTGAATGGTGAGTGGCTAAGGGCCTTTCTTAAAGAGACAGTGCACTGTTTCTGAGATTTCCCCAGCAGCCAGCTCTCTCAGTCTGTCTGTCTGTCTGTCTGTCTCTCTCTCTCTCTCACACACACACACACACACACACACACACACACACTCTCTCCCCCACCCTCTCCTCCTGCCCATGTACCCTATCTCCGGGAGGAAGGAGAAAACAGGGCTCAGGACAGAGCAAGAGAGCTTTCAGTGAGTGAATTAAAGAGACAGTGCACGGCTCTACCCAGCAGCCAGCACACACACACACACACACACAGTCTCTGTGTCACACACACTCACCTCCCAACGCATACTTGTATTATTGTTGTTGTTACTTCTTGGTACTTCCTGTATATAATTTTATTCTTTCAAAGTGTGTTATTTTATTGTTTTGACTGGTCTATGCATATCATAATTTTTATTTCTCTTACACTTAAATTTAATTCTTTGAGTAGTGCGTTCTAAAATGCCTAACCTGTCCTGGCTGGAGCAATTATCCCTATGGTAACTTTTTTAATATATATATTATATCTAGGGGTTTTTGTTTTTTTTTTCCTACTGGTGGCATACATCCGCACATACCTCAGTGCACATAACAAAATTTATTCTGCACATGGACTGAAAAAATCGGAGGGAACATTGGTTCTGACATAAGGGTCCTGATTTCTGAGACCCTCCTGGCTGACGTAAATTGCTACCAAGAATGCAGTCTTCCAAGAGAGATACGACAGAGGACCCAATGCCAGTGGCTCAAAGAGAGGGCCTGTGAGTCTGGACAGGACCAGGTTAGGTCCCACAGAGGGACAGGTTCACAAATTTCAGGGTAAAGCCTCTCTAGACCCTTAAGGAAGCAAATGGACATTTTATGTGAAAAGACCAACCAACTGTCCACCATAGGGTGGAAGGCTGAGATTGCCACTAAATGAACCTCGACTGATGAAATGGCTAGGCCCTGTGTTTTAGGCGAAGCAGGTATTCCAGCACGGACTGGAAAGGTAAGCAAATTGGTAAGAGGCCTTATTGGGAAGACCATGCTGAGAAACGCTTCCACTTAGCTAAATAAGTCGCTCTACCTTTTCTACTACTTAGCAAGACCTGGTAGACTTGTTCTGAACAGACCAGCTCCACCAGATTCAACTATGGCGCTTCTATGCAGTCAGGTGGAGGACCTTGAAGATCGGGTGGAGCAAACGGCCATGATCTTGCGAGTTCAGGTCTGGGAGTGGCAGCAGAGTCAATACTGACATATCCAGTAGCATGCCAAACCAGTGTTGGCGCGGCCAAGCAAGGGCTATAAGAATAATCTTTGTTTTGTCTCATTTGACTTTCGGAAGGACTTTGTGTACCAGAGGAATGGGAGGAAAGGCACAGAACAGGAGATTTGTCCAAGGGAAGGGAAGAAATCAGAGAGAGCCTGGGTTGTGATGATGCAGCGAGCACAACTGCTGACATTTCCTGTTCTACTTGGTTGCGAACAGGTCTACATGAGGAAACCCCCCACTCTGGAAGATGGATCTGGTTCTTTGGGGATGAAGGACCCACTCATGATGAGAAAAGGAGTTGAGGTGATCTGACAGTGTTCTAGGTTCCCAGAAGGTGGGAAGCTTTGAGGTGGATGGAGTGTTTCATGCAGAAGTCCCACAGGTGAATGGCCTCTTGACACAGAGTAGGCGAGCACGCTCCTCCCTGTCTATTGGTGTGAACCATGGGTGTCGTGTTATCCGTGAGCACAACTTTGCCCATGATCTTGGGTAGGAACACCTGGCACGTTAAACGGACTGCTCTGAGCTCTCTAATGTTTATGTGCAATGAGAGCTGTTCTTGGGACCACAGGCCTTGAGTCCTAAGGTGTTCTAAGTAAGCCCCCCAACCTAGATCGGACATATTCAAATTTAGGGATACTGATGGTTGGGGGATGACAAAGGGAACACCTGCACCCAATGATTGGGGATCCCTCCGCCAGTCGAGGGAGGTAAGGACTGAGGTGGGAACTGTGACCTAAAAGTTTGAGGCAAAAAATGGGCTGTCTTGATGGGGTAGGTCTTGACCTTGGATATCAGAGCTGACGTCTGGAAGCAAACCTCTGGGTGGAAGGCTCTGGCCTGGGTAGAATCAAGCACTGCACCAATAAACTTTATCCTCTGGACAGGGACAAGCGTTGATTTTTGCTCATTTATCAATATGCCCAGGGCACAGAAGGTAGCTTGGACCAGGTTGGACCAATAGGCCCAGGGCCTCAGACTAGCCCTTGATCAGCCAGTTGTCGATATAAGGCTTGAACGCCTTGCCTCCATTTTGTGAAAATCCAAGGGGCTATCAACAGGCCAAAAGGGAGAACTGTGAACTGGTAGTGGATTTTATTTACAATTAACTTGAGGAAACCTTCTGTGGCCCTGGAAGATAGAGATATGAAAATAGGTGTCTTTCAAGTCGAGGGCGGTGTACCAGTCCCTTGGTTCAGGGGAGGGAATAACAGAGGTTACGGAGACCATGTGAAACCTCATCTTCTTGAGATAACTGTTGAGGCAACGCATGTCTAGGATATGTCGAAGACCCCCTATAGCCTTTGGGATTAGGAAATAGTGGGAGTAAAGTATCTTCCCTCTCAAGTTCTGTGGCACTCCTCCACAGCCCTTAACTTCAGCAAGGCTTGCATCTCTGGGACTAGAAGTTGCTCATAAGAAGAGTCCCTGAAGAGGGACAGGGATGGAAGGTGCAAGGGAGGGAAGGAAGAAAACTGAAGGGTGTAACCTTCCTCCACCGTACTTAGCTGAAGTAGGGGAGATGGTCTAAAAACAAAGGGGAGGGCAGGATCCGGTATGTGAACCGATATAACGTCCTCAGGCGCCATTCCAAAAATTCTGCTTGGGACCTCCTGGATATCTGTGCAAGCCAAGTAGCGAGGCTGTGTAAGGGGGCAGCTGCCTTCACTTATAACCCCTGCTCCATATTTTAAACAGGTCTCGGTGAGGTGGCAGTATCGAGAAGTGGAACAGTTGCTGAGGTCTGAAATGCTTCCTCAAAGGAGCAGAGGCCCAGGTATCTGATGGTAGCCCTGGAATCTTTCAGGCCATGGAGGTTTATATACATCTGCTCAAAGAGGGAGGTTCCCTCAAATGGAAGATGTTGGATGGGTTGCTGAACCTCCGGTGGCAGCCCCAAGGATTGAAGCCAGGTGCACCTTCTCATGACCACAACTGATGCCATTGTTCTGGCCGCCATGTCCGCTGCGTCTAGGGCCACCTAGAGGGAGGCCCTGGCTATGGTCTTCCCTGTCTCCATCAGGGCAGAGAACTCTTGCCTGGACTCCTGGGGCAATTAATCTTAAATTCTGCCATGAAGTCCGAGACATTATAGCCATACCTGCTGAATGGAGATGCAGAGCTACAACCCATCAGCAGAATAAATCTGTCTACCAAACAGGTCCATCTTCTTTGAGTCCTTTGGCTTGGGGGTATGTGTGTGTGCGCGTTGGGTGGGGTTGTCGCACCTTGCGGCCTCCTTGCCTGCCTCTTTCATTGACCGCTGTGACCACCAGGGACCTGGGAGGGGGGTGGGAATATAGGTGTTCATACCCCTTGGCAGGAACATAGTACTTCTCTGCTCTTTTTGACGCAGAGGTCAGAGAGGATGGGGTCTGCCGTAGGGACCTGACTAGACCTATAATGGCCTTGTTGAGGGATAGGGCCACCTTTGATGGGGCTGCTGTAGCCAAGATGTTGATTAGACTGTATGAGGACTCTTTAAGCACCTCCATCGCTAGCCCCAGGTTAGAAGCCACCCTTTTCAATAGCTTCTGGTGACCTCTAAAGTGGTCCTGTGGCGCTGAACCACTTGATCCTGACACAACTTTGTCTGGGAAGAAGGAGGAGGTGGCCTGCACTGGCAGGGAACCTCCCTCCTCTTCCTCTGCACCAACCACATTGCACAGGCCTAAGTCCTGACTGTTGGTACTGGACTCAGTACCAGAGTCTGGGTTGGGTGCCGGATGGTGTGGCCGAGGAGACCTTCTCTTGGACACCACCGAGTACAAATGGCTGGAAGGCAATCCCGGTACCAGGGAAAAACCCCACAGATTCCAAAATGGCCACTGGACCGGCATAGGCCACTGTCCTCTGGCCCAGGTGCCGGGGGCGGAGGAGGAGAACCTGCACCAAGATCCAGTGGAATGTATGTCAGGTACTGGTAACGGCCCCTTGACTGGATGACAGACTCCACCTCCGACTTTGAGGACTAGCCAGTTTGGGGAGACAATGGAGTGCGGTACTCCTCACTTCCGCTGGCTGGTGCCAAGGGTCCAGGAATCAGTGCCAGAGCAGAGAAGTTTGCACCACCATTAGCAGAGCCGGTTTCCCTCTGGTAGGTACCAGAGAACCTGGTACTGGATAGGAGCTCGGGGTTACATGCTCCTGACTACTCAATGACCTTGCTGATGCCAAAAGTTGCCACGCTGGGGTTGGCGGTACTTGGAGAGACATCAGTTCCCTGGCCACTGGCGCCACCGTGTCCTCCTGGTGTCAGTGGATGGTCCTGCACTGGACTCAACGGCACCTGCATGCAGGGTGGGGTCGACGGTGCTGCTTGCAGAGCGGGGGTGGAGGAGTGGCCCGACATAGGTCACACTCCACTGCACTCCCCTGGTCCTTTCTCAGTTTTGGGGAACATCCCCTCTCAGACCAGTATTTCTTGTGTTTCTTTCTCAGTACCAGTCAAAGGGAATGGTGAGGACAAACCCGTGCTGCTGGAGGAGCACCCCACAAGGAAGCCAAGCTACTCAGAGCCAAGTCCAACCGGCTTGGCTCAGACGCCCGTCTGAGTGAAGCTTCCATAATGGCCATTAGTCTATCCTCCCTATCCTTTTTTTGTATAAGGCTTGAACTCACGGCAGATCTGGCAATGCTCTCACATGCGAGCTTTCCCCAGACACTTCAGGGAGCTGGAGTGTGGGTTGCTCACCGGCACGGGCTTGCTGCAGGAGGCACAGGGTTTGAATCCCAGAGACTGGGGCATACCTAGCCCCGGGGGTGGAGGATGCCTCTTTAAGCTAAATGTGGGGGGTGTTTAACTATATACACTAGTAGTATATACACTAATGCTAGAGAATAAACTGAAATAACTAAACTTGAGAAAGAAATGAGGAAATAACAGAACTGCTGATTGAACGCCTTGCTGAAGCAAAAGAAGTTGTTCCAGCGACTGTCATGGGAGGTAAGAAGGATCAGAGAGGCTGCAGGGCTGGCTGGGCCCCTTATACCGGTGAATGAGCACCTGACCCCAGGGGGCACTAGAGCCAGCCCAACGGATACCACTGAGGTAAAAATCTCTGGTGACTGTGCCTGCAGCACGTGCGTACCTAACGTGGAATGGACATGAGCAAGCACTCAAAGAAGAACTTTGATTCAGATCCACACTGTGCAGGTGGGACCACCTCACATCTAGCTCTAGGCAGCCTTGTTAATAGTGTCCACATATTAGGTTGTTAGCTGGTGAGTTGATTCAGCAGAAGTAAAACAGAAGTCAGTAGGATTTTTCAGTGGACAAACACAAAGAATCAGCAAAATGCAAACCAAATTACCCTAAGCAAATCAAACGTAACAGGAAAATTACCCAACCCAGAATTGGGTCCTCAGCACCTGGGTATGTCTTGCCACAGGCACAGGGAGAGGAGAAAAAGAACTGGGAAATCAAATGGAGCTTTTTTGAGACCGGTAAATAATGGGAAAAATAAGGAGATTCACACAAAAGAACAAAGATAAAGTTAAACAATGTCATTGTGATATCTGCATTGTTATATACTGCTGAAACTTGGTAAATGCTAGAAGACCACAACAGAAAACATTGAATCTATCTCCCCTTGTAAGTATTCTCACACTTGCTTCTTATCAAACTGTCTGTACTGAGCGATCTTGATTATCACTTCAAAAGTTTTTTTTCTCTTACTTAATTGGCCTCTCAGAGTTGGTAAGACAACTCCCACCTGTTCATGCTCTCTGTATGTGTGTATATATATCTCCTCAATATATGTTTCACTCTATATGCATCCGAAGAAGTGGGTTGTAGCCCACGAAAGCTTATGCTCTAATAAATTTGTTAGTCTCTAAGGTGCCACAAGTACTCCTGTTCTTTTTGCGGATACAGACTAACACGGCTGCTACTCTGAAACAGAAAACTTAACGTGTTCCATCAGAGATGCTTGTGTAGAATATCAGGTGTCCACTGGAGGAAAGTAACTAACGCTGATGTGTGTTGCCAACAGACCGTAGAGACAAGGAAGCAAGAAAGATAGATGATGAAGTGACTTGAGCATGTTGTATGAATGTCAAAAAAAAATATTCCTAGACAAGCCCTTGCCTGGATACCATGTGGTGGAAGATAGAAATGAGGACGACAACAAATGACATATTAAAAAGCATTGAGGAAGATGTCTCTGCCATGGAAACAGACTAATGGAGCAAGAAATGTGGCACTAGAGAGATGGCCAGTGGAAATACTGAGTTACCTCATGTGTCACGAGGCACACAAGCCTTTAGTATTTAATCTAACCTAATCCACAGGCATTTACCCCCGTCTTTCTTCAGCAACCCTTCTTACTGCCGTTCGTGAAGCTGGAGTTAACCCCCTCTGAACTGGGTGTCAGGTTATGTCTCTCCACATCATCATGGGTATGTTTAAATACATGACAATTTTATAATTATGTTTAATATATTATGCCTAGTTTCTTCTTCATATAATAATGCAAAAATTACTTCAGAGAGATACTTTTGAGAGAGATACTTCTCCCCCCCATACACACACAAAATGGAAAGTTGCAATAGTATAAACTACTGCAAGCTAAGAGAAATTTTTGCATAAAGATAGAAAAAAGAAAAGACAATCTTCCATTTTCAGTACTGGGGACAATTACAGGTGATTTTTTTTAAATGAATATCAAAATCATCACTGCACACCATTTTTCATCAAAAGTGGGCATTCAAATATCATTTGTCAAAATTTGCTGAAGCAGAGAAAGAAATGAAGGTGAACAACAGATGTGTACCTGTTGATTCAGTCTGCTGCTGTGGAAATGATCTTGTTAGGGAAACTCTATTTTTTGAAGCCACCTACAGTGGTACATCTATAATGTGCATATGAATTTCATGAATCATAAACTATGTCTGAGGTCCTTCAGATGAAGTACAGAAATAAAGGTAGCTAGTGGAAAAGATTTTTCATGAAAATGAATGTGCTTTAGGAGAACGGTTTTAAAAAAAAGTCTGTGACTTCATCTTAAAAGTGCTTACAAAATAAATATTCATGAGCAGTAGCAACTGTTGTAGAAGCAGTTCTGCATTATCATCAACATCAAGCCAATACAAAATACCTTGGTAAACGCAGTAATACATGTGGGAACAATAGTGCAGGTTATGTATTTTACTAGAGATAGTCAGGCTATTTCTTTCCAATTATTATTCTGTAAGACCTGCTGTGAACCTCAACCTTCTTTCTGAATGAAACTCATATGGTACACTGTCCGCAAACCCTGCTGCAGGGATACACAGAGGCTTATAACTGCTACTACAATATATTAACTATAGTAATGACCACAGCCCAACTGTACAGGTTTACTGCACTCTTTCCATCCCCAGCCACACAGAGGTCACCTCACAAAACCTGTTTTCCTGAACTTTTCTTGAATTATGTGAATTTCAACAAAATTAATTTTAGCAATATCTTACAAAACTTGTATTTTCTTACTTCATTCCTAAGGCAATGAAAAGTCTCAGCAGGTCAGACATACTGCCTGACCAGCCCATATTCTTGCTCAAGTACAGTGATAAGAGTGAAGGAGGAATTCCAAATCATGCTACTAGTGATGCTAGCTAGCAATGGGTATTTGTTTATGGTGAGCCTCTTAGCAGAAACTCTAGAAGGGGTTTCTTTTCAGGCTTCTTGGTCAGAGAACAGTCAGAATGAAATGTGAGATTCTTATTTTTAGTATAGGAAGGAAGGGGTGGGGACTGAGTCAATAGCAGAGTGAGTGAGAGTGTGTGTTTGTGTAAGTGAAGCCTTCAATACCCTATTGTCCTTTTGTACTAGACTATTTGTCCTTCATTAGTTTTCCCACCTGAAAGGCCCCTGTTCTCATGCAAGTGCAAAGCAAGGAGAAGCTACATGAGGAGGATGACATAGGGAAAATAGGCTTAATAAGTATGATTTTACATTTAACTGTCTAATATTCCTTAAAAAACAGAGAGAAGAGTAAAAGTTCAATCAGGTTATTTGCACAAGCAATAACATTTATAATTATCACTGAAGTATGCTTAGATGTTTTCTTTAACATGTATATTTAAATTTTGTACATTAATGAGTGTTCATGTATTACTGGGTTTGACTACTCAATGAAGAATTGAGGGACTGCATAGGGATATTTTTTTAAAATACCCAAGAGATTCTTCTAGTAGTATGCACGATAATTTTTGGTGGCATAATTTAGTGTTATCCCAACTTCAGCTTCAAATCATCAAGGTGTTTTTTGTTGGATGTAATTCATTCTTTCGATCAAGTCCACATACTTATTTACATTCACCCCATGCACACTCCTTTACCCAGCCTGCAATCTTTCCAAGATTATCTCCTAATTTCAAAATACTCTAACTGAATAAAATTAAAATGACACATTTTGTGACTTTCTTACATAAATAAAGCAAAAAATAATATTTGGGTGGCACAAAAGAGCTAACCTTTCAGATTAAGGTCCTACCTGCTTTTCACACATTAAAAAGCCCATAGAACTTCTTATAAGAGATGGAGTTGCCCCAGGGTCTGAGGCAAACATTTTCCATCTGCCCACTATTGGGCAGTATACCATATGACCGCTCACTATCGCACTCCAGGGGAGGCTGGACTTCAGTGATGTGCATATGTAGGCTATGAATAGCTCCAGCACCCTTTTGGATGAATGGCACTATTAAACATGTAATACAATATTGAGGCAATTGCAAGTAATGCATGCTGAGAGACAACAGCCTGACCAGCAAGCTCAGATGGGCTACAACTCTAATTCTTATAATTCACAAGAAAAATTAACTCCAAAAAGACTATTAAAGTCTAAAAGAAAAAACATGGAGCCATTTGCTCAATTCAAAAAAGACCGTTATGAGACGTTTTAAGGATAAATGTGAGAGAAAAATACATTCTGACAACATAGGCAAAAATGTAGAATTTTCTCCAGTAATATTACACTGAGCAGCCATCAAATCAGATATTGTTGTTTTAAATAATTTTTTGCAGGGACCTTATTTTAACTTCTCCGTGTGGGAATTTGAAACGAAAATTCAAGACCTTTATGTGCCTTCTGTTCAGACATAGCCTTTTAGATTTTTCCCCTCTTGCTGATGATTTAAGTACATTTAATAGTGAAATATTTTAAGTTGGCAAACTCTCTACTGTTACCAATTCCTTGTAAATTAAATACTCAATATACAGTTTGTGTAGAAATGTTACATAATAGATTTCTTCTAGGTGTGTAAAAATACCAAAGTTTTTGAGCACTGCATGTATACATGGGTTAAAGTCAAACACACAGAGAGCAATGTAATGTTGACAGACCCCGGTTATTGGCTGGCAAGATCGAACCTTGGACCTCTGAAGCTTAGTGCATGAGCTTCTACTGCATGAGCCAAAAGCCACATAACTCTTAGCCAGGGCTGTAGCAAACTCATCAATCGCCAAATGGTCTAGGTGCCACTAGAGGAAGACAGAGCACCACATCAAGAAGGCATTGGTTACACAGACACATTCACAAAGAAACTAATGTATCGGCAGAAACATTTTCATTTTATCTAGTCTTTCATTGTCTAAGGTTGTAACTCAGAAGGATAGAAAGTTAAGTATTTGCCATACTTTGGCAGTGCTAGGTCATCAAGAACTAAGATGAACATTGGGCTATTTGAGACTTTCTAAGGATATTTAATATTTTAAATGCTGTACCCTAGGTTAGCAAAGGAATGACAAGGAAATGATGAGTTATTAGAATGCATGCTGTGAAACATCATTTTAAATGTGTGCAATGTGTTTTTATTTTTAATAAAACGCTGCTTTCCCAGACAGCAAAATTACTGACACACACAGCATAAATAGTTTCTTTTACCATGAAATGGCTTTGTCAGATATTCTGTTCTGATAAAATCTTCCTGGTACAAGTGCTGGAGGAACCAACTAGGGGCCGTGCTCCTCTTGACCTGCTGCTTACAAACAGGGGAGAATTGGTAGCAGAAGTAGAAGTGGGTGGCAACCTAGGCAGCAGTGACCAGGAGATGGTTGAGTTCAGGATCCTGACAAAAGGAAGAAAGGAGAGTAGCAAAATACGGACCCTGGACTTCAGAAAAGCAGACTTTTACTCCCTTACGGAACTTATGGGCAGGATTCTCTGGGAAGCTAATATGAGTGGACAAGGAGTCCAGGAAAGCTGGCTTTATTTTAAAGAAGCCTTATTGAGGGCTCAGGAACAAACCATCCCGAAGTGCAGAAAGAATAGCAAATATGGCAGGCGACCAGCTTGGCTTAACAGTGAAATCTTCGGTGAGCTTAAACTCAAAAAGGAAGCTTACAAGAAGTGGATGACTAGGGAGAAGTATAAAAATATTGCTCGAGCATGCAGGGGTGTAATCAGGAAGGCCAAGGCACAATTGGAGTTGCAGCTAGCAAGGGACGTGAAGGGTAACAAGAAGGGTTTCTACAGGTATGTTAGCAACAAGAAGATCAGGGAAAGTGTGGGACCCTTACTGAATGGTGGAAGCAACATAGTGACAGATGATGTGAAAAAAGCTGAAATACTCAATGCTTTTTTCGCCTCTGTCTTCACAGACTAGGTCAGCTCCAAGACTGCTGCACTGGGCAACACAGTATGGGGAGGAGGTGAGCAGCCCTCAGTGGCAAAAGAACAGGTTAAGAACTATTTAGAAAAGCCTGACATGCACAAGTTCATGGGTCCAGATCTAATGCATCCAAGGATGCTGAGGGAGTTGGCTGATGAGATTGCAGAGCCATTGGCCATTATTTTTGAAAATTCGTGACAATCGGGGGGAGGTCCTGGACGATTGGAAAAAGGCAAATATAGTGCCATATTTTAAAAAAGGGAAGAAAGAGAACCCAGGGAACTACAGACCGGTCAGCCTCACTTCAGTCCCCAGCAAAATCATGGAGTAGGTCCTCAAGGAATCCATTCTGAAGCACTTGGAGGAGAGGAAGGTGATCAGGAACAGTCAACATGGATTCACCAAGGGCAAGTCATGCCTGACCAACCCAATTGCCTTCTATGATGAGATAACTGGCACTGTGGATATGGGGAAAGCAGTGGATGTGACATATCTTGACTTTAGCAAAGCTTTTGATATGGTCTCCCACAGTATTCTTGCTAGCAAGTTAAAAAAGTATGGATTGGATGAACGGACTATAAAGTGGATAGAAAGTTGGCTAGATTGTCGGGCTCAATGGGTAGTGATCAATGGCTCAATGTCTAGTTGGCAGCCAGTATCAAGCGGAGTGCCCACAGGTCGATCCTGGGGCCGGTTTTGTTCAACATCTTTATTAATGATCTGGATGACGGAATTAATTGCACCCTCAGCAAGTTTGCAGATGACACTAAACTTGGGGGAGAGGTAGATATGCTGGAGGATAGGGATAGGATCCAGAGTGACCTAGACAAATTGGAGGATTGGGCCAAAAGAAATCTGATGAGTTTCAACAAGGATAAGTGCAGAGTCCTGCACTTAGGAAGAAAGAATCCCATGCACCGCTACAGGCTGGGGACCGACTGGCTAAGCAGCAGTTTTGCAGAAAAGGACCTGGGGATTACAGTGGACAAGAAGCTGGATATGAGTCAGCAGTGTGCCCTTGTTGCCAAGAAGGCCAATGGCATTGGGCTGTATTAGTAGGAGCACTGCCAGCAGATTGAGGGAAGTGATTATTCCCCTCTATTTGGGACTGGTGAGGCCACACCTGGAGTACTGCGTCCAGTTTTGGTCCCCCCACTACAGAAGGGATGTGGACAAATTGGAGAGAGTCCAGCAGAGGGCAACAAAAATGATTGGGGGCTGGGGCACATGACTTACGAGGAGAGGCTGAGGAAACTAGGGTTATTTAGTCTACAGAAGAGAAGAGTGAGGGGGGATTTGATAGCAGCCTTCAGCTATCTGAAGGGGGTTCAAAAGAGGATGAAGCTAGGCTATTCTCAGTGGTGGTAGATGACAGAACAAGAAGCAATGGTCTCAAATTGCAGTGGGGGAGGTCTAGGTTGGATATTAGGAAACACTATTTCACTAGGAGGGTGATGAAGCACTGGAATGGGTTACCTAGGGAGGTGGTGGAATCTCCATCCTTAAAGGTTTTTAAGGCCCGGCTTGACAAAGCCCTGGCTGGGATGATTCAGTTGGTGTTGGTCCTGCTTTGAGCAGGGGATTGGACTAGATGACCTCCCGCGGTCTCTTCCAACCCTGATATTCTATGATTCTATGTAGAAGAACCACCAGATATTTAGGAAAAGTTAAAAATACTGGGCCAAATTCACATCCTGAAGTAATGCCACAAACTTATTTAGGTTAATTCTCCAGTTCTGTAATGAATAATTAATTTGTGAAATATTTCTAAATTTAAGGGAAACATCTATTAACATTAAGTTTCTTACATCTATATATACTTACATAATAGGTTTATCAATTACTGTATTTTAGCTCACAATATTTTCTCTTTATTTTATGAAAGCTAATGTGAAACTTGGAAAGATTCTCTGACCCAAAGGTAACACAGTTAATCCTCACCCAGTCTTTAAGGGAATATTTTGTGTGCTTTTGCACATTTGTGGAATTAGAAACAAATTTTAGAAAACAGACTGAATAAGAGAATCAGTTTAAAAGTAGAACTTTTAGGACACTTTAAAAGCCATCTTTGCTGAAACACAAGGTGATAAAATGTATCAAGTTAAAATTTATCATCTCTGTATGAATCAACTGAAATGGCTGAGAGCACTTCAGTGAGATTACCGATTCAAAATAAACTTATCATATTGATCACTTATGAACTGTCTGATTTATGATACAGTAAAACTATCCATGTTAATTTTTGGTGTAATTTACTTCCCATTTCAATTTGTCCAGAAAAGAATACCCTCTTGAGGAAGTTCTTATCACTCATTACATTTAGTGAAATTTCTGTTAGAAGCTCTCCAGGAGTGACACAAAAGTTACTGCAACTAAAATGAATACACATTCTGTGCTTCATTGATTGTTTTTATTTTGTTTGTCGAATAAATGATTATTGATAAACAGCATTATTTTGATTGCCTCAGTCATGGTATACCTTACAACGTTCAAAAAGCCTTTGTGTGACAAACAATGCAGTAATACCCTTTAACTTTAATTATGACATACTTATAATGGATTTCTGCTTCTCCATACTATGGGCCAAATCCTGAAGTCCTTGCTCAGACAAAAGCTACTCTTCAAAATAGCAACACATTTGTGTAAGGGTTTAAGGCAGTGATCATGTATACTTCATTAATTTTTCAATAAAGTTATTACCAACACTTCCTACCCCCTGCTTCTCCAGTTGTGGTTTGTGCGGGGCCCAATCTGATGCACATGCTCTAAGAAGACCTCTCAGCAGAACTACTGGATCAGGCCTGATTTAGGCACGTAACTCCAGGAGAGGGCTCACCGCAGTGAATCCCAAGTGAAGATAGGCACCTCCCTCCGAGCCCAGAGTTAGGAGCCTAACATTCGTCGAGTGTGGGGCTTATGCCACACCCCTCTCCTCAGCATTTCCTATTGGCTAGTTTAGGTGGTCCTTCCTCAGCATGGTGGATTTTGTGAATCCCATTCTTAGGTACTATCTCCCTAAGCATTTTATAGGGACCCCCAGTGCCTAACTTGGGGCTGAGGAGTCCACTAGGTAGCAGGGTGCCAAAGGTTAGGCATTGTAACTTTGAACCTAAGTCCTCTTTGTGGATCTAGCCCAGGGGTGGGCAAACTATGGCCCGCAGGCCAGATCTGGCCCCTCAGGGCTTTGGATCCGGCCCGCAGCACCGCCGGCACCACGTCCCTGCGGCCCCCGGGGCGGGGGGCAGAGGGCTCCATGCATTGCCCCTGCATACAGACACTGCCCCCCGCAGCTCCCATTGGTTGGGAACGGGGAACCGCGGCCAATGGGAGCTTCGGGGGAGGTACCTGGAGGCACGGCAAGGGCAGCACACGCGGAGC
This sequence comes from Terrapene triunguis, assembly GCF_002925995.2. Taxonomy (NCBI): domain Eukaryota; kingdom Metazoa; phylum Chordata; order Testudines; family Emydidae; genus Terrapene; species Terrapene triunguis. The sequence goes on along the minus strand of NW_020664420.1, from coordinate 60,093,465 downwards.
CCTCCGCCCCCCTCCCCCACGGGCCGTAGTGCTTCCTGGAGCGGCGCGGGGCCAGGGACAGGGCAGGCATGCAGGGAGCCTGCCCTGGCCCCAGTGTGCGCTGCTGCTACCCAGGAGCTGCTTGAGGTAAGCGGCGCCAGGCTGGAGCCCGAACCCCTCCTGCACCCTGCCCCCCCAACTCCCTGCCCTAAGCCCCTTGCCTGCACCTCGCACCCCTCCTGCACCCCAACTCCCTGCTCTGAGCCACTTCGTGCACCTCGCACCCCAACCCCCTGCCCTGAGCCCCCTGCTGCACCCCTGTGCACCCCAACCCCCTGCCCTGAACCCCCTGCTGCACCCTGCACCCCAACTCCCTGCCCTGAGCCCCCTCCCGCAGTCCGCACCCCTCCTGCACTCCTGCCCTGAGACCCCTCCTGCACTCCGCACCCCTCCTGCACCCCAACCCCTTTCCCTGAGTTCCCTCATACATCCCACACTCCTCCTCTGCCCCAATCCCTTGCCCTGAGCCCCTTCCTGCACACCGCACCCCCCACACACCCCGCACTCCCTCCCGCACCCCTACTCCCTGCCCCGGCCCTGCATACAATTTCCCCACCCAGATGTGGCCCTTGGCCCAAAAAGTTTGCCCACCCCTGATCTAGCCCTAAGTGTCTTAACTCTGAATTCCCTTGTTTTGTCAGTTTAGGTCAAAACATAATCATTTTATTTCATTAGCTATGCTGTTCCTTTGTTTTAATGGTAATAAAATGTACAGTATAAATGCAAAACAGATATATTTTTAAAATTTATTATAATCCACATCAGGAAATGTCAAAGATATCTGGCACTATATCATAATTTCAGAGGCTTGGCACGCCTCCTCATATCTGCAGAGCATAAGGCATTAGAATGGCTGCCAATTTACAGCTTTACTGTAAAGACGCAAAAAAAATTAAACTTTAATTTCCAATTCAACCACTGAAAAATGATCAGGAAGACTGAGCCTACAGTAAAGATCAGTTGTTCAAAAATTCAATTTTAAAACAAGTAGTGTTAAAATTATATTAAGTTTCTTACAAACAAAAGTCAGACCATTGAGAATTAAAGCTGCGACTCTTCCTCAATGCACCACATTGTTTCTGAATAAACGGACATATTTACCCAATACATATAAATAATGATCAAGCACAAATATATTTATTAATTAGCTAATATATATTTAACTTAAGACTGAAGACAACAAGCTCAGTTAAGGATGGAATGCATGCCTTTACTTCCATCTGTCTTGGTTTTGTTAGTTTTAGAGGACTGTGAATGTCTGCATTTTCTCCTCTGCTTTTCTTTTTAATACTTACTTTTCTATTGTTTGCAAGACGCTCATAAATTCAATAAACCTAAAAATAAATATCCCTCTTTGCTCCTGTCCTAATAGGCTTTTCTCTTATTTATCAATGATTGATTTTTTACAATAATTTCATTTTTAATAGGATTAAAATTAACTTGACTTTTCAGCAGTTTCAACCTTTGTATAACACCTTATGGACTGTCATCACTGTTACTGGCATGAATATAGTAGTACTATTAGCTAAGTGCTACTCCTGAACCATTACAAGGAGCACAAAACTTTTATGGAACCCATAAAACAGTAACTTAAAATTATATTTTTGCAGTTAAGTGTTTGTAATTAGAAATCAAAAGTTTTTTTATCATGAGACTACTACAACTTCAAGGCATTTTAGACTAAAATAATTAAATATATGCCTTTAAATTAAACCTAAAATATTATTTTAATCGATTTAGTATTTATTTCCTTTTTTTTTTCTTTTCTATGTATAGTAATTTATATATGGGACAAATGCTCCCTTTACAACTTTTTCCATACAGTGGGATACTCCAGCCCTAACTTTTAATAAACTCTGCAGTGGCTCTGCACAAGTTTAGGAGACACTTGCGCTAAGCAAGAGAAACACTGACCAACCTTCCATTAGTTAGAGTCAATTTGAAGTTAGGGCAGTTATTGGAATTAAGTCAATAAAATTACCACTTGTGGCTGGAGGATGAGCATGGAGTCTGTTCAGTTTGATAGCTCCCACTCAGATTTCTGTGACAGCTGCATTTTGGGGCTATTAGTCAGAAGCTCCTACTTAAGCTAGCCTTTTTAAAGTTCCCAGCGGCCTATAGTTTGGAAGACCATAACCTCCTGCACTCACCTGTGAGAAGGCATTCAGCAAAATATTGCCTTCTCTAGCTGTCACCCAGCTGGCACAAAGCTATGGACCCCATTCCTGAACGAAGGGATTAGTATTACTATTCAGAAGCATCTTTTCTTCTTCTCTTTTTTTTTTTTGGTGGGGATCAAGGGTGGGCAAGAGAAAATCAGCCTATCAGTAAAAAGTCACAAAGGCTTCCTGATACACAGGTTGTAATTGTAAGATTTGGCCTAAAGGATATTTTTCCTAGTCATGTACTGCACATAACCCTACATAGTGTACTGTTCTCATGACACTATGTACATACATATGCTGATTAGGTAACAGAACCTAACGAGCAATACAAATTTCAGTTCTCAATATAAAACAAATTGATACCCATCCCTTCACCCTCAAAGTGTGCCAACTTTAAGAAAAGATTCAACTTCAAAACGTTAAAACCGCCAAAGCAGGGTTTAGAGCAAAAATGAACAACTGATCTTTCATGATAAGCAAGCTAGTGGGTGCTACTTTAACTACTATCAGGACAGACCCTGAAATTGGCATTTTTCAGACACTGAACAATGAAAAACCAAAAGCCTGTGATTCTCATATGTGACATTCAGAAGTAGTAAAAAGCTCCTCTGGCGGTAATATTAATCTTAGCTATCCTCTTTTTTGTCATTATCTTAATACCATGAAGCATCCTTTTCAATTAAGCAAGGTATTTATTTGAGTCATAACACTTTAATCAGAGGTTCATTTTCTTTGCTGACTCCGTATATATATATATATATATTTGTAACTCTAATTCCTGCCTTTCATTCTATTGTCAAAGGTAAAGACCCTTCCCAAAATGTAATGATACTATGCTGAGATTTTTGTCTGCTGTTATTACTTATTCCTATGATTGATGAATGAGGAAATATTATTTCAAAAACATTATCAACTCATCATTTTCAATCTGAGCTATAAATACAGAATTTATTTGTAAACCTAAATATTTAACAACTTATGCTGTTATATTTAACAACTATTCTGTTAATCAACTTTTATAAACAACCTCCTTTATAGAATAACTAACTACAGGTGGCTCAAAAGGGCAATAGTAACCTATTTACCTGGTATTCAGGAATCAATATTTAAAAATAAACTCAATACGTTCATTTCTAGAACAAAGGAGTTTTGTTTGTATGCAAAAATGGAAACACCACATATACTGCCCTTTCCTCCTAAATATCTAAATATGGTCACCAAACAGACTAGACCATTGTGAGCTCTGATGGAATCTACCCACTGCAATCTTCCAGTTGGAAGTTAATGCACCACTTAATTGCCTCTCTGTGGGGATGGAAGGGAAGATGTGGAAGTTAGAATGAAGAGGCATTAAAAAAATCACCAAGTTCCAGGGTAGTTCTAGAAGTCTGACAAGTAAACCATTTTGGTAAATACTGTTGAAATTCCATGCAAAAATGTGCTAAATGTCAATTTGCATGTAAAAAAAGCTCAAGGTGTGCATACAATTACTGTACTACTATACATGTTACACTGTAAATTATTAACATCATCCTGCTTTATGACATGATTATTCTTCCAGGCTTCTGGAACGAGCCCTCAAAGCCCCAATTCCAGAAAGCACCAAAGCATGCCCTTAACGTTTCGCACATGCTTAACTTCCTTTGACTTCAATGGAATTTATGCACATGTTAAGTGTTGTTTTAATTAGGGATGCTTTCCTGGCTTTGAGATAGATGAGATGAATCGTAGGGAAGACGGGAGAGGCTGGGGATCAGATGAGGGAGCCATGGCAGCCCAAGCTCTGCCAGTGCACCCCAAGTGTCCTGCACCCTGAGCTTTGCCAGTTCATCCCAACCACTCTGAACCCCAACCTTCCTGCACCCTCCTTTCTGCCAGTGCAAGCCAGCCCCTCTGGCGCCCCACAGCTCTGCTGGTGTGCCCCAATATTGCATTAAAGCTATTAATAAGCGCTGGAAAAATATGTACTCTATGTCACAGGATACAAGCTCTGACACCTCAGTGTTTCTCAGCGATAGGGTACATCTATTAGATAAGGATGAGAGCCTCTTTTTCTCAAACATACAACTGTCAGTATTTTGCAACAGAAATCTGTCTGTAATTTCTTTGGCCAGCTCTGCCATAACGCCACTTCAGTCATTGTGAAACATGACCAGGAACGCTATTCCACTATAACATAGGGCAGGTCTGCACTACAAATTTACATCAGTGCAGCTGCACTGATGCAGCTGGGCCACCGTTGCACGCCTCGTGAAAATGCTCTAAGTTGACAGGAGAGAGCTCTTCCATAAGCTTAATAACTCCACCTCTGCAAGACGTGGTAGCTATGTCGGTGGGAAAAGCTCTCCCACTGACATAGCGCTGTCTACATAAGAGGTTATGGTTGGTATAACTACATTGCTTGAGGGTGTGGATTTTTCACACCTGAGTGACATGGTTATACCGAAGTAAGTATGTAGCGTAGGCCAAGCAATAGTTGTCCTTAGCTCCAGGCATTGTATGCAAGTTGGATTATAGGAGGGGGGAAGTAACAGCAATAAAACATCTGTATACCAGGGAGTGAAGACTTCAGGGAGATATACTTGTGGTGGGGAAGCCTGGCTACTGTAGTGGGGAGGGGCCAATTTGGAAGGGGAGACCAGGGTACAGTGGTGGGGAGGGGCCAGGGTGGAGTGGAGAACGCATGAAATGAGTCAGAGGCATGGCTGAGGAGTGCCAAAGCAGGGCTGGTGGGATGCAGCTGATGTGCATGGGAGTGGGGGCAGCTGGCTCAGTAGATTAATTGCGGGACTTGATATGTACAACTGCATAAATGACACCTAACAACAAGAACAAATCTAGGGAAAAAACCTAGGAAGCTCAATGGCAAAAAACTATAACTCAGAGTTAAGATTGCTCAGTGGTATGTCGTTCCCTTGCAGAAAGTTGAGCAAAACTCAAACTTCTGAAAACCAGGCAGGGTCAGCTCCAGGTTTTTTGGTGCCCCAAGCAACAACAACAACAAAAAAACCAGAGTGCTGCCCCTTGAAAAGATCTGCCCCTTGAGAAGTGCTGCCCCAAGCACATGCTTGAAACGCTGGTGCCTAGAGCCGGCCCTGAAACCAGGAAATGTAGGGTTAAGGTTGCTCAGGCAACCTTATCTCTGCTCTCTTTCAGCAATGCCCCAATATGTCTTGTTAACACACACACACCTTTACTCTGCCAACCCACAGTTGCTGAAATATACAAGCTTTTCGTTCTCCTTTTACCACCCATTCACTCTCACCAACAGTATTCCCTCTAACACTATTAAAGGAGAAAAGGGGGGGGAGGGGAGAGATTGCTTACTTCATGAAATCCTGTGGGTGAAAGTGAATGAGTTTGAAAAGGAGGTGAAGAGCATGTATATTTCAGAAACTGTGGGGTTGGCAGAGTAAAAGGTATGTGTGTTAACAGGGAACAACTGAAAAAGGGTTTACAGAAGTTTCCAAAGTTTTCAAAAGTGTGAGTTTTGTTCTGCTAAGTGATTACATACTTCTAAGCAACCTTAACTCTACCGTATAGTTTTTTGTCCCTCAGTTACAATTATTGCCCTCATTCTTATAATCTTTTTTGTGAAGCATTCCAAAGGTAAATTATATTAGTTTTAAGCTATCAGTTTTATTTTAACAATGTTTGTTCTTACAGGAACCTTCCATTCACTTTAGTAGATATTTGACTAAAAGTTTAAACTGTTTATCTTTTTCTAAGATGAATAAAAAATAATTGCTACTGCACTAGACAGCTAACACTAGTTCATCCACCTAGTCTCTCTGATATCCTGGTACCAGACACAGCTATACCAACACTGCATACAAGAATGTTATTCATGAGACAAATAACTGTCACACTTACTGAAAAATCTGAAATATTTCAGAATTTTAGCCAATGTGTTTTTGTTCTCTGTACATCATTTTATCATTTGAGAAAGTGTGGTTAGAGTTCTTTTCTTCTGGAAAATAAGAAAGCGGAATTGTGTGCTCCTACAAGAACTAATTTGCTTGTACATGAGTCTAGAAAAAAATGTTTGTTGGTCTCATGGCTCCACTATAAAACTTACAGTAGGTCTGACTTTACTCTCTGAGGTGTGGGTCATTAAATAGCCAACGTATGTTCCTTTTCCTGGTTCTCTAAGACACTGCATAAGAACATAAGAATGGCCCTACTGGGTCAGACCACAGGTCCATCTAGCCCAGTATCCTGTCTTCCAACAGTGGCCAGTGCCAGGTGCCCCAGAGGGAATGAACAGAACAGGTAATCATCAAGTGATCCATCCCCTGTTGCTCATTCCCAGCTTCTGGCAAACAGAGGCTAGAGACACCATTCCTGCCCATCCTGGCTAATAGCCATATCCTCCATTCTCAATAACCTATCCTCCATGAATTTATCTAGTTCTTTTTTGAACACTGTTATGGTCTTGGCCTTCACAACATCCTCTGGCAAGGAGTTCCACAGGTTGACTGTGTGTTGTGCGAAGAAATACTCCCTTATTTTTTTTAAACCCACATAACTGCACAACTGATTAAAACCAAGTGTTGGTTAGGCTCAACCAAAAAATGTGTCAGAGAATGTTTCACAAGCATTTATGGTCAATAGCTGCAATCTTGCAAAGTGATCTGCAAGCATGGATCTTTACTCCTAGCTTACGTTTTACGTTTGCGTAACCCTGAGCCTTGATCTACATTACAAAATTACTTCGGTATAGCTACATTGGTCAGGGGTGTGAATAATCCACACTTCTGAATGATGTAGTTATACCGATCTAAGTGCTGGCGTAGACAGCGCTATGTTGGTGGGAGAGTTTCTCCCGCTGACATAGGTACCACCTCTCGCGGAGGTGGAGTTATTAAGCCAACAGAAGAGCTCTCTCCCATCGGCTTAGAGCGGCTTCACCAGATGCACTACAGTGGCACCGCTGCATCTGTGCAGCTATGCTGATGTAAATTTTTAGTGTAGACCTGCCCTCACACTCTAAACACGAGTAAGAGTTCACAACTGTAGACTATGGTCTAGGACTGAAAATACACATAAAAGTCCTAAGTTTTACAACAGTTGTATCATATAAGAAGGGCAGGAAGGAAGAGGAATACAATGAGCAGGTTTCAGGGAATATGATTGAGAAAAGGAAACTTGCAGTGCAGGATTTGACTTTTTAAATAATTATTAGAAACAATTAACAGTCCTAAATCAGGGGAAAGAGATGACATCTGTGAAGAATTAGGAAGTCACTTAGGCAGAAAAGCTGTTTGACACAGTTAAACTCATTGTGCTATATTCTGGGCTCTGGATACACAAACAGCTTGCAATGGAATCATTGAAAGCCCTCATGCAAAGGCCCTATTTTGATAGTTATTTTATAATGGGCATATTAAAGGTCTGACTTATACAAAAGCACAACAGAAATTCAGTTTTGCACACTAAAATTCTGTACTTAAAAGACCCAGTCCTATGATATGTATGTGTGTACAATGTATATTTTACATTAAAATTATCTGGCTGACTTAATTGCTCTTTACCAAAACCTTTTTTTTTTTTTAAATTGAAATAACTTATTTCACTATAAGTTTTTAGTTAGTGGTTTTCTCCCAACTCTCAAAACCTTTTCTTTTTCTAATTGTTTAATATTTTATTGATCTTAACCACCCATATATATTATCTTATTAAAAAAGCCTAATTTCCATCTCTCTCTACAACTACTTTGCTCACTTTCCCTCCTCTCAGATGGTTCTCGAAAAAGAGCTCAGTCAAAACACATCTAATATTATTTTCTATTTTCAGCCTGAATTCAAGAAAATGCTTTTTCAATATGCAGCCTACACACTGATGTGACAGTGTCTCCTCGTTTATGTCCCAAGATTTTGAACATTCACTGTACATGCTGGAAAGGTTGCTAGTTTAATATTTCTGGGGCAGGCTTATTTGTCACTGGACAGGTTACTAAAGAGTGGTATGTAATTTGTTTGCTACAATGAAAAATATATTTGATTAAAATATGCTTCTTGTTCCACACTTGGATGGCAGCTGATTCTGAAATCCTCTAAGAATGATATCTTCTCTTAACTATTTTTATCATAAAACTGACGTGGAAAGGTATATGAGAAGAGAGGACAACAGGTTTCTAATGCAAAGGTCACACCAAGAGTTACAACCACAACTGGCCACAAAATAATTGGATATAATACATTTCTTGTTGCTTATTCTTAAGATAATTCTAACAACATTTTAAGTGTCTCTGATATTACAAACCATTTCCAAAGACTCAGAGAAGTCTCCTCAGATTTTTAAAAAAGGCAGCAACCATCAATCTCTGAATTAATTTCACATAAATAAACTGGGCATGGTACTATGCTTGTGTACGGACAGAGGGCAACTGCAGTTTCTCATTCCCACATAAAAACACAAAGAATTAAAGCTACAAGCTACCGTTATCTTAGGGACACTTCTCTCATAACCTGCAGAAATCACTAAAGTTGATCAATGTTATAAGGCTGAACTGAACCCCTGGATCTGAACAACTCTGAATTCTGAGAACGTTAAGATAGAAAAGTAAACATTGTAGTACAGATCCATCTCTACTACTGTACTAATATAATAAACAGGACTGGTTATAGGATCCCCTTATTGGGGGAAGGAGGAATGTGGATAGTTTAGGGCTGCTGGATATGGCTATTGCAAAAAACTTCCAGGAATCCAGGGGCTAATCCCTGGAGTCTTTAAAAAAGTAACATTTGGCTACTGTGTCAGTATTTTGCTGTGATTTGTAATTTTTATAAAGGATGAATTGTGTACATAATTTACATATTTTGGCCTTTCTGACAATAATTTGGGGGCTCTTAAAGATCATTTGGGAGGCAAATGTCCTCTTCCCCCCACCATCAAGGTAGTCAGGGTCTGGTAATAAACTAAGGAATCAAAGACCAACAGTCACGGACTTATATTCAGAGTCCAGGATGAAACTGGTGAACCGGTTGGTAATATGCTCATCCTATACTGGTATCAGATTTTTAAAAAATCATACAGTCACATTTATGGCACAGAAAACCCTGCTATACTGGCAAATGACATTGCATGGAATAACAAATTAGATGGCAAAAGACCGATTTAAGAGTCTTCAGTTACTTTCATGAGCTGATAATATATGTTGGTCCTTTCCATTAACATATCATCTTAGGTATTAAAATCCCCCACTCTCCAGTGGGCAAATAATTCCCTTAAAGGAGATAAGATATAAATTTTAAAATCCATATGCATTCACATAACAGGTATTTATTATTATTTTGAGAGAATCAGAGAATTTTGTGTGGGAAAAGGACATCTTGTACACATCAATGGGTTTTTATTTACACCTCTACCCCGATATAACATGAATTCAGATATAACGCGGTAAAGCAGCTCTCCGGGTGGGCGGGCTGTGTGCTCCGGCGGACCAAAACAAGTTCGATATAATGCGGTTTCACCTATAACGCGGTAAGATTTTTTGGCTCCCGAGGACAGCGTTATATCGGGGTAGAGGAGTATTTGTTTTTAAAAAGGATCTGCCAAGACCCAGGTAAACCAAAATCAGAAAAAAGAGATCCATAAATTCCCAGGCCAGAAATAATCATTGTGCTCATCTAAACTGACCTCCTGCATAACAGGTCATACAACTTCCCCAAAATAATTTGTAGAGCATATCTTTTAGAAATCTAATCTCAATTTTAAAATTGCCAGTAATGGAGAAGCCACCATGACCCTCGGTAAATTGTTCCAATGGTTAATTACCCTGAATGATTTAAAAAAAGAAAAGAATATCTTATTTATAGTCTGAATTTGTCCAGATTCAATATCCATCCACTGGATCATGTTATACCTTTGTCTGCTAGATTGAAGAGCCCATTATCAAATATTTTTTCTCCATGTAGGTACTTAGAAACTGAAATCAAGTCCCCTTTTAACCTTCTCTTTGTTAAGCCTAACTGAATGAGCTCCTGGAGTTTTCACTATAAGGCATATTTTTTAATCCTCTAATCATTCTTGTGGCTCTTCTCTGAACCCTCTCAAATTTGTCACCGTCCTTCTTGACGGTGGACCACGTAAATGACTTATGGACAATATAAATGCACACAGAATTCCAGCAGCACATGTGCCAGACACAGAGATAAAATAACCTCTCTACTTCTACTCGAGGTACCAAGTCAAATACCTGACAGAAGTCTAAGTATATTACATCAACACTATTACCTTTATTAAGCAAACTTGTAATCTCATCGAAAAAGATATCATGTTTGTTCGATGGGATCTATTTCCCATAAACCCATGTTGACTGGCATTAATTATATTACCCTCCTATAATTCTTTATTAATCAAGTCCCCTCTCAGGCACTCCATTATCTTGCCTGGTATAAGAATGTCAGGCTAACATACTTTTGACCTCAGTCATCCGGTTTAGCCTTTTAACGTATTGGCATATTAGCTTTCTTCTTGTCTTCTGAAACTTCCTCAGTATACCAAGTATTATTGAAAAATCAACATTAATGGTCCTGCAACCTCCTCAGCTTTTATAGGGATTTGGACATGCTGATTTTAAAATATCTAACTTTACTGGCTGCTGTTTAACCCCCTCCTGAGGTCCTAGCAGAATGGAAAAAGTGTTATCATTATCATAGGATATGACTGCATCATCTGTTTTTTTCCCCCCAAATACAGAACAGAAATATTTACTGAAGACTTTTCTGCATTAGTATTGACAATTCTACTACTGTACCAATACTCTTGTTTGTTTCTTTTTTGTTCCTAACATACTTCAAAAAACTTTTTACGGTCCTTAACTCTGCTGACCATAGATTTCTTCTTGTTTTCATTTCCGTCCCTTATCAATTTTCAAAAATACCCAGTGGAAACTAACAAAAATGTACTAAATATTAAGTGTATGTTATCTGCTATGTAAAGTAATATCTATTTACAAAATGTTAATTCTGCTGTTAGAACACAATAAAGTAGAGAACTGTTTCTGTGACACAACTAACAGGCAGAAAGAGAAGAACTGAAAAACTCTGAGTACGCTGGCTACTTCTGCCATCAGTCTTAGAATGCTGAACTCAAAGGTATGCACTTGGCCCCCATCAATTACTGTTCAAAAAACACTCAGGGGCTGCAAGACTAGGCACACATCTCCCACAAGTGGGCCCTATAGAGGCAATGTCACAAGGCAAATCTGATTCACATTTCTCAACTTCTCATTTTCTTTTACTTTTATCTTCATTGACTTATTACTTAATATTATTTTATTTTCACATGCCTAAATCACTAATATTCTTGTATTAGATTATTCATATTTATGACTAACTTAGGTTCCTATCTTGCAATTGGCTCCTTGCAAGACGGTGGACCACTGACCCCATATGGAACCCCAACACTAGTTGCAGGAACAGAGCCTTATTCATTAACATTCTGACTGTTGCTGCAAGATGGCCGCATGCTGTTTCTGTTTTCTTTGACATCTAAAAATATTTTTGCATCAGTATTCTTTACATTTTTATGGCAATTTCCACAAGCTCAGAAAGTTTTCAATACCACTCTGAAGTTTTGTCAGTCAATACCAAGCAGGCTAATATATTACCATCAATATTACCTTTGTAAAATTTTTCAATAGTAACCATCAATAGCAAATACATAATTTAATTTAGTTTACAAAAAAAGTATAGTTAACTGCAGTCATGACCACTGAACTCAAACTCTGTTCCTAGGGAGCAAATAGCTCATTTTTTATTTCTGATTTCCTTGGTGGTTTTACTCTCTACATGCAAGACCACATCCACATCTTCACACAGATCTATTATTAGTCTACAAAATCTATCTCAGCAAACTTCAAAAGCTCATCGATATGAGGTCAAAGATTTTAGAAAGTTAAAATACACTGTGTGGTTAAAAAGGCCTTTTCATTATTTAAGCCCTTGGATATGTATTCTCTGAGGTTATTCTGAAGCCTTTTACATACTCCAGTTGTTGCATCAATAATAAATTGAACATCATAAAGTGCAGTTTTCTCAAAACATTAGAAATAAATAAAAATGAGAAGGTTTTCCATTTCAAAAAAATCACTCACAGATACCTTTTTAATGCCCTTGGTCTTTCTAATTTATATTCTATTATTTCTATGTCATTATAATTCCTAGCATGTAGTTAGTATACATAAAACTGGATGTGGAGCAGGTCTTTTGTGGCACAAATAAAATTGTTCCCTTCAAGGACAATGTAACAGAGGGTGAACACTAATTTAGCTAATATGGCAAAGGAGCATAAACACTTGTGGAAAAAAAATAGTAAAAACAAAATATTATAGCATAATTTTCTTTTGTTATGTTTTCTCTGGTATTCCACTTTCACTTTCTAAATGGATTATTACAGGGACAGCAATTTACATAAAAAGATTAAAGATTACATAAATGTCAAAGATTGCTTCACTGCTCTAAGGGAAAGACTGGAGAGGAATCCTGTCAAGATGTCAAATGAATTTTAAGGAAATGATCAAATGTACTTTGCAGAGGTTGCACAATGCAGAGCACACCATCCAATAGTATGTGTCAGAGTACTCATGCTGTTTCCTAAAATAAGCATGCCCGAAGCGTCTTCACTGTCCCATAACAGTATGAAACCCATGTCATAGCTCCAAAATGATTAAAGGAAAGGGGAGAGCACACAAAGAAAAGTGATTACTTTTATTAATTCTGAAGCCTTGCAATTCTTTATTTCATAATTTATTTTGATCTAGCAACTAAGTTTTTATTAGAATCAGGGGGTGGGGGGAGTTATGTAAAGCCAATAGATCTGCAATGATTTTTTTAATGCATTAAAATGTTCTATACTCATTAACATTTTTGTTCAACGTTTACTACAATATTGTCTTACTGTCTGGAAATGCTGAACTGGAAGTACTTTCAAAAATGTGTTAAAGGTTGTCTAGTTTCACAAAGTTTTTGTAACTATTGGTGGCTAAGATCCCACTTTCTAAATTCTTGCAGTCATACGCATCAATGAACCACAATAAATATAGCACATGCCTTCTACATCAACAGTGCACTAGAGGAGCTATTTATCATTGTGACACTGGCAAACCAGGGACCGGCTCATGCCAAAGTCTCCATGCCTCAAATGAATACTGACAAATACTCAACTGAACTCAGCCTGGCTCACTTGTGTGTTAGTATTGTTAAAATATGTATTAGAATCACAAGAATGTGTTTAGACTTGATTGACTTCTTGTAAGTTGCTACATGCATTAATCTCACTTATACAATCTTTAAGGTAATATTTGAACATTGGTATTGTAAGCTTCTGTAACTATGTAAGTCACCACACAAGAGAGAGACTAACTAGCGTGAAGCGTCCATCTGCAACCAAAGGCGTTATGTCCTGCCCAACAGGGAAGGTCCTTTTACACCAGATAGACTATTGTGGGATATTAAAGAGAACAAGAGACTGTTGTTCTGCAACCCCCACCCCCACCCCATGGAGAGGAGTCATGCAAGTGGATTCTTCCCATCAGCTGAACTTGCAGCTCAGAGCACATGGAAGGCGGGGATTAAAAAACCTCTAAAAAAAAAAAAAGGAGCTAAAAAGATTACTATGCTGTTTGGACTCTGGAGGGCAAGGTTTCTAGGCATAAGCAAGGGATTCCCAGCTGCTTAGCCCTAAGGACAGAGAGCTTGCTTATTATAGAAGCTTCTATTACTCTTTGAAACTTAAGATTGTAACTCATTTATGTATCTATGTTTACCTGCTTTAACCTTGTAAATAACTCTCTCATTTCTTTTTCCTATTTAATAAATCTGTATATAGTTTATTACAGGATAGGCTATGAACACTGTCTTTGGTGTGAGATCTAAGGTGCAACTGGCCTGGGACAAGTGACTGGTCCTTTGGGACTGGGAGTAACCTGAATATTACTGTGATTTTTGGAGGGAAGGATCATCTATCACTAAGGTAGGCTCACTTGGGTGGCGAGACAAATCAGAATATCCCAGGGAGCTGTCTGTGACTCCATGTTAAGGCTGTTATCAGGGCCGGCTCCAGGGTTTTGGCCGCCCCAAGCAGCCAAACCCCCCCCCCCAAAAAAAAGCCGCGATCGCGATCTGCGGCAGCAATTCGGCGGGAGGTCCTTCACTCCCAGGCGGAGTGAGGGACCGTCCGCCGAATTGCCGCCGAATACCTGGAACTGCCGCCCCTGTCCGGAACGGCCGCCCCAAGCACCTGCTTGAGAAGCTGGTGCCTGGAGCCGGCCCTGGCTGTTATAGTGCCTAAGGAGTTTATACTTGGTAATTGGTTGGTGAAATCAAAGTCTAGAACTTACAGCCAATTTGGGGTTTGTATCCTAGTTCTTAACAGTCTGCTCTCAGATTGGTGCTCATGCTCCTGAGTAACACCAGGTGACTTGACAATCATCTTTTCCCAGGAGTGGCTACACATCTGTGTCAGAAAAGGCTGTGTTGTGACAAGATTATAAATCCTCTGTGAACTGATATCAACATCAGCTGGTATAATACTGCATTTTTGTAAATGTTAAAATGTTTAAGAAATATCTGAAAAAATTGCAAAGTTCCATAGTCACTTAGGATTGTTTTCAAAATTGTAAAAATATTTGAATATTTTCTTATTGTTTAAAGCATTAAAGTTGTATTGTCAAAGTTGTATTGTCTGCCAGGACATAACCCTCCATTAAAGGCAGAATAAACGTTTATAGCCCCCAGCTCTAAAAATTGTATATACTGTTTCATTTCGTAAAATGTTCCATTGACAATTAATTGCTAAATCTCAAAAAAGAGCCCCTAATCACATATTGCACTACTATTGGTAAACAGTACTTCATGTCCCATAGATTATGGAATTATGAGAGAACTGCTAACTTTTGTAGGAGTATTCAGAAGCGCTCTCATGTCATTTATGTCTGGAGTATAATTTGCTGATAGATAGTAACATCCTTCTTCAACTGTGGTCATCAGAACTGGACACGGTATTCCAGTACCACCAGAGCCAAACAGTAAAATAATCTCTCCTCTCAACTGAGATGACTGTTTATGCATCCCAGGATAACATTCGCTCTTTTGGTCACAGTGTCCCATTGGGAGTTATGTTCAGCTGATTATCCACTATGACCCCCAAATCATTTTCAGAGTCACTGCTTTCCAGGACAGAGTCCCTCATCCTCTAAGTACAGCCTACATACTTTGTTCCTTGATGTATACATTTACATATTGTTGGCTTGTACCCAGTATACTACGCAATCCAGATTGTGCTGAATCAGTGACCTGTCCTCTTCATTATTTACCACTCCCCCAATTTGTGTGTCATCTGCAAACTTTATCAGTAATGACTGTTTTCTTCCAGGTCATTGATAAAAATGTAAAATAGCGTAGGCCAAAAACCAATCCTTGCAGGACCACACTGGAAACACGCCCACTTGATAATTTCCTGTTTACAATTATATTTTGAAACCTATCAGGAACCTGGTTCTTAATCCATTTAATGTGTGCCATGTTAATTTTATATCATTCTAGTTTTTTAATCAAAATGTCCAGTAGTACCAAGTCAAACACCTTACAGAAGTCTAAGTATATTATAGCAATACTATTATGTTTATCACCCAAATTTATAATTTCATCAAAAAAAGATATCAAATTAGTTTGACAGGATCTATTTTCCATAAACCCACGTTGATTTGCATTAATTACACTACCCTCCTTTAATTTTTCATTAATCGGGTTTCTTATCAGCTGCTCCATTATCTTGCCTGGCACATCCTGATGTCCCTTTTTAAAAACTGGCATAACATTAGCTTTCTTTCAGTCTCTTAGAATTTCCCCAGTGTTACAAGAGTTATTGAAAATTTACATCAATGGTCCTCCAAGATTCTTAGCCAGCTCTTTTAAAACTCTTAGATGCAAGTTATCCAGACCTGCTGATTTAAAAATGTCTAGCTTTTATAGGTTCTTTTTAAACATCCTCCAGCGATATCAGTGAATGGAAAGAGTGTCGTCAACACCATATGATGAGACCATATTATCTGTTTTTCCTCAAATACAGTACAGAAATATTTACCGAACACCCCAACCTTTTCTGCATTATTCCTGATAATTCTACCATGTTCCTCTAGTAATGGACCAATACCATTGTCAAGATTCTCTGTGTTCTTAATA
Source organism: Terrapene triunguis (assembly GCF_002925995.2). Classification (NCBI taxonomy): domain Eukaryota; kingdom Metazoa; phylum Chordata; order Testudines; family Emydidae; genus Terrapene; species Terrapene triunguis. The sequence continues at coordinate 60,077,072 of NW_020664420.1, read as the reverse complement.
TATTTTTAAAACTCCTTATTTCCATTAACGCTATCGGCTATAGATTTCTCGTGGTGTAATTTTGCTTCCCTTATCAACATTCTGCAATTCCTAACTTCTAATTTACATTCATTATTACCAACTTTCCCTTTCTTCAATTAGTTTTTTATAATATATATATATATATATATATATATACATATATACACACACATACACACACACACATATATATACACTCACATACACACATATATACACACACACACGCACACGCATGATCTGCTATCATGACTACTAAACATCTGGGGAATAATCTGAGTGCTACAGAGAGGCCAGAAGGCAATGATTTGCACAGGTAGTGGCGGTTATCAATGCAGAAACAAGGATATATTAAGTTAGCCAGTCTGATATTGCTGGATGGAGTAAAGCGATCAATACCAAAACCCTTCAAGACTTCTCTGTAACCTCATTAATTATCGGAAAAACCAGGAGTCAGGTATCTGAAGAAATAATGAAATCTCGGCTGAAGCTACCATGTTCTGCCTTCTTGGTACCAGCAGGTACTGATGTTTATATTAGCCACATCTTTCTAGCAGGGTGCAACAAGCTCCACTGATAAGTAAGATTATCTTCCCCTTCTCCTGGGTCTTCAAAATAGAAAGGGACAATAAGTCTTTCCTGAACTGTGGCACATTTCAGTTCTAAAAACTCTGCTATTTGAACTAGCAACTTCTGAAACTGTCTACAATCATCAGGAAGCTACAACGAGGATATTAAGGACATTAGCAGAAGATACTGTACTTCCCTTATCAGTAGCAAAAGACTGGTTGATATCATCTTGTGCTTCATGCCTATTTACCTTGGATAAGTAATTATGAATGCTATCCAACAGCGAAGACAGTTTAAGAACCGAAGAGGAATTGGCACCATGTAATAGATGAAAGCAAATCAGCACAAAGGAAGTCACATTGTCATCACAAGAGGGAGAGCCTGATAGATACTAGGGACCTGGGACTGCCTTTGTGACCACCGAGTAATCAAAAACCAAGTCCCCCAAGAATTGCCAGCGGGTCCCTGAGACAAAAACTAGCACCATGAAAATCCCTGCCACCAAAATTGCCTTGGTAGCAACAGATGCAAACAACAAAGTAATCTTTTTTGACACTGGAAATACAGGACAAAGTGTTCCACTGACTTTGTACTGACTGATGGTAAAAGACCCTGCACCAAAAGTTTCTGCTCTCTCATTTTAGGAAGCTCAGAGTTTGAAAACAGCCAACTTTATCCCTTCACAGGAGTAGGCCCTTGACTTGAGGACAGATTTAAGGGCCTAGTTTAGGAAAGACTGGAGTAAAGCGTGCTTGTCTTTTGGTGACTGAGGCATAATAAATTAAACACAATGAAAAATGACTGAATAATGTCCGTCACCAAGGCACACCAGACAATGTGTAAGTGCATCCATCTCCAGGAAGGCTAAGGGGTATGAGATATACTGCTTAAATTGTTTCACCCCACACTGGTCTTTGGGATTCAGACCAGATAGGATAACCCGAAAACATGCAGGAGCTGATTTGGGAATGCAACTGTACAACAGCACAAAAACTAAACAAAAACTTTTAAAACAATATACAATTACTAGTAAGAACTAGTAAATCCACTAACACTACCAAAATATACTACTAGTACAACAAGAAAACAAACCAAGACTCCAGGAACAGAAGGAAGTTTCCTATGCCCACAGCTAGTCACACAAAAGGAGGAACTGAGACGACTGGGGACTGCACAAACCTTTATAATCTCAAAGAAGAATTTTAATTATTCTTCAGTGTGTACTCACAAACAACAGTAGAGATTTTTATTGTAGGATTGCTCACAAAGTAGAACAGCTGTCATAGCTCTTTTACAATTCAAAAGTGCGTAGATACTATAATGATGAGTATAATACAAAACCAGAAAATACAGATGTCTGTTACAGCTTTCCCCCTATTCCATTTTGTTTCTTATAGCTGTCCCCTTACTCCATTTTGTTTTTGTTCTCCTCCTGTGGCCGCCCCTCCCTGGCTGTTAAGTTGTTTACCAGGGCCACTGCCCTTCTCAAAGGGAGGGCCCCTTAAGTTGTTTACCAAGAGCCATTGCCCTTCTCAAAGGGATGGCCACTTGTGCTGCGTGCTAAGTGGGACTACTGTCCTGTTCAAAGGGTTGGTCCTGTTATCACCTTGTTAAACCTGGGCTCGGTGTAGGGTAGGCAATGTCCAGAGCTGCAAGACCTAATGTGTTTTTGAGATCCTGGGCATGAGTCATAGGCCTCATGTGCTTTTGAGTCCTGAGGTGGGAACTCACGCCTATGGTCCAGGACTCTGCCCAGGCATGTCTCTATGCTCACCTGCAGTTTTTCCCTGTATCTCCTCCCCTGTGACAGAAGGAGCCTATCAGGATTACTGGTGGGGAAACTGCCTGAGATTGCCTTTAAGAACAGGCATTTTTGAAACAAACATCAGAAAGGTTCCTGCATTGCTACCTGGTCTGATCAGCCAGGGGTTCTGGGGGGTCCTTTCTCCGCTCTCGTTTTATTTTTGAGCGTACCCCCGTTTTTAACCCCCTTCCCCCGAAGAACGAATTGCTGCCTGAGAGACCTCCTGATTATCAAGACCGTACCGAGCCCTCCTTGCTTCTTCTGATGTTGTTGCTGTTTCTGCCTTTGCTGCTGCCTTGGGGACTGGTAAGAATCCCTCTGTGAAACTTTCTATACTTTTATTACTTTAGCTGCTGGCTCTGTTTCCCCAGCACACAGACTCAAGCTAAACCTTGGTCTGTGTCTTAAAACCTCTCTTAAACTCCTTGGTTTGTATCTGTAATCTGTTTCTTGCTTTGCAGCGCCTTTGCTGCTAGAAGGACTGTATCCTGGGCTGCCAGCTTGCAGCCACCCCCGCCCCCCGCTTGCAGCCACCACTAGTTAAATCCCCCTCCCCCCTTGGAGCTGTATCCTGGGCACACACCACTCTGCCCTCTGGAACTACCCCTTGTATAAGGTGCACCCATTAGGTTAGATTTTGTCCTTTAGTCTAGATAAGTTGTAATTTCATTTTGCATAGCTGTAGTTAAGTTAGGTTTAGGAAATTGCTTGCATTGTACCCTGTAAGTTAGGCTTAAAGAATTGTTGCATTGTGTTTTGTTACTTGCTAATTTGTGTAGTTTTGGTTAAGTTAAATCATAGATAAGATTTTGCTGTGTTTTGTATAATTGTCTCTCTGCTGTTTAAACTTGCAGCCTGTCTGTTCTGTGTCTCCCTGAGTTTAAATCTCTCTCCTCCACATGCTCCTCTTCCTCCATCCCCCAACCTCACTTCTCTACCACTTTCTTTCTCTCTCTCTCTCTTTCTCTCTGCTGTTCAAACTTGCAGCCTGTCTGCTCTCTTTCTAGCATAAACCCCCATTGGTTACCCCTTTTCTACCCCTTTTCTCTCTAACACACCTCACATTTTACATTTACACCACTGTGACACATTTTTACCTAAAGTTGTTGGTTATTTAACCCATTTTACCCATACTGTTAGTTGGTTATATGCTGCTGTGACACACTCTTTACATAGAAATTGTTAGCGACCTGTTACATTTATACTTCAGTGTTAATTGGTTACCAACTGTATTGTACCCCACTGTATTGTACCCCACTATTGAAACCCCCATCCCATTTACTAGAAGAACCCCCCCTATCATTGTCTATTGTAAACACCCTATACACCCCATCCCATCGTATTTCATTGTTAAATTCCCACCACTTCCTTTTTCTTTTAATAAAGAAATTAATTGGCACCCCACCTGTGTGGTAATTGCTCCCCAAGATCCCATATACCTGCTGGCAGGGACAACAGAAACTATACAGAGCATTAAATATCTGAAACAAATAGATAAAGAATTACAACAATGAACTCACCAACAGACTGAAGAAAAAAAAAAAGATATAATTTTGGGCTCTTCAGTCTTAACAATATCCCTTTAAACCAAGCAGGTTAGTCTGAACACATTTACTTAAACTTCTAAAATGAAATCATAAGCTTTGTCATTTAATATTTAGATAGCAGTATTTTATGTACATTACATTAGTCTTCAATTCTGCAAACACTACGAACAGTAACCTAGAACATTTTGTATTGTTTTCTTCCTACTTGCATCAGTCTCTTATAAAACCTTAATTTCTAAATTTAAAGCACTCTCTGAAATAGGGCAAATAAGTATGTCAACAAGAACAGAAGGAACCTCCATTTACATAGCAACTTCAATAACTGTTGAAATTACTTAGGAGTAAGCAGAATAGACACATGACTTCACATCTAAACTAGAAAGTGCAACTGAGGTCAAGTGTTAAAGTGTTTTCAATAATTTTAGATCCATTCTACTGAGCAGTTATAAAGGAAGGTAAAATTATAATTATACACATGTCTGTCTTGAACTGTACCTTTCTCTAAGGTGACACAGAATTAAAAGTTTCTCTAGAAGGCCTGTCTTTTAACTATGACATGACCTACGTCTGCCATATAAATTCACAAATGCTTAAACCACTGAATCTTCATAAGAGAAGTCAAGAGTGTATTCATATAGAACAGGAATGAGTAGCAATGTGCATTTAAGACTGCAAGTTGGGACAGAAAGAAAGGCTCCCAACACAAAATTTAATCCATCCCTTCAAATTTTCTCAGCACACACAGGCAACTATAAAAAATAAATTCTTGTTGGGAGCAAAAATAGAAACAAGCTTTACTTTCTTGTGACTGGTATTGCAAAAGATCTGAGATTATGGTTTAGGAAAGTGATCCTGAATTATACATTGTCATTTTACAACATTTATAGAAATCATAACAAAGTTGCTTTACAAATGTCTGAAACTAATTATTTTTCTGACTAAGCACAAATGGCTACTTCAGAACTATGTCCAGAGTTGAAATGGAAAGATTTAGTTCTTAATTATACAGGGCTGGTTGATGTGTGAGATAATGGCTGAGTGGATACCAAAGACCTAGCTACGGGAAGGAAATATGAAGATTGTTAGCTCTCTCAAATTATGCTTAGCTGATAAGGCCTCAGCTGGAGTATTGTCCCCTCTTCCAGTGGCGTAGCCAGGATTGCAACCGAGGAGGAGCGGCGGAGAAAAAAGGCGCCGGTCCTTCGGTGGCATTTCGGCAGCCCTGCGCATGCGCTGAAATGCCGCCGAAAGACGGAGCGGCGCATGCGCAGGGCTGCCCCACTTCCCCATCCGGAGCGCTGTCCGGGGCACCGAGACCCCGGGCCACGCTCTCAGGGCCAGAGTCCCGGCCGGAGCGCCAGGAGCCCGCAGCCCCGCTGCGCTGGCCAGAGTGCCGGGAGCCAGGCCAGCCCGCGGCCCCATTTGCGGCCGCCCGGAGCGCCGGGAGGCGGGAGCCACCAGGCCAGCCCGCGAAAAAAAAAAAAAAAAAAAAAACCCGGAAGCAGCTGAGGAGGAGGGGGGTGCCCAGGTGGGCAGGGGGTCAGTGCACCACTGCTGTTGCTACTCACTTCATCAACAACAAAAGAAGTCTCCTCCCCCGACTGGAACTCGTCCACCTTTCCTCCGGCTCGGACCGCAGCCGCTCACGCCGCCAGCCTGTAGCAAACTCCCCGTCCCCGTCCCCTGATAATGGCGAAGGAGTTATCAGGGGACAGGGCGTTCGCTACAGGCTGGCGGTGTGAGCGGCTGCAGTCCGAGCCGGAGGAAAGATGGACGAGTTCCAGTCGGGGGAGGAGACTTTTTTTGTTGTTGATGAAGTGAGTAGCAAGAAGGAGGAGACAGCAGAAGGACCCAGAAGCGGCGCTGAGTGAGGCCCGGAAGCGGAAGGACCCAGAAGTGGCGCCGAGTAAGTATGAAAATTAAAAAGGCGCCACTTTTGGGGAATGTGGTCAGGGGAAACAGCCACTTCACCTGAACCTCCCTAGCTACGCTACTGCCCTCTTCTGAGCGCCACATTCCAGGCAAGATGTAGACAAATTGGAGAAAGTCCATTTAAACAAAAATGATTAAAGGTTTAGAAACCATGACCTATGAGGAAAGATTGAAAAAATTGGGTTTATTTAGTCTGGAGAAGACAGAGGAGACATAACAGTTTTCAAGTACATAAAAGGTTGTTACAAGGAGGAGGGTGAAAAATTGTTCTTGTTAACCTCCGAGGATAGGACAATAAGCAAGGAACTTAAATTGAAACATGGGAGGTTTAGGTTAGACATCAGGAAAAATTTCCTAACTGTCAGGATAGTTAGGCACTGGAATAAATTGGCTAGGGAGGTTGAAGAATCTCCATCATTGGAAGTTTTTAAGAACAGGTTAGACAAACACCTGTCATGAATGGTCTAGTTATTATGTAGTCCTGCCCTGAGTGCAGGGGACTGGACTAGCTGACATCTTGAGGTCTCTTCCAGTCCTACACATCTATGATTCTATGACTATGTAGGCCTCTTATTGTATGTATAGAGCTTTATAAGATTTCTTGTTTCCTTCTATTCAACAATGACTTCTTGACTATAAGGTGAAGTTCAATTTCAAATTTTGATTGAAATAATGCCACATTTAAGACTGGAGAAAGGAAGAAATACTTAGATCTGGTTTTCAATGTGCATCAGTTCATGGAGAAGGAAACCAATCTCATGGTCTATGGGTTACTGAGCCAGGAACAGATTCTACCTGGAAGGTCCAAAAAAGAGGGAAGAGAAGAATGAAGTACAAGAAAGCTTTGTCAGACTCAGAATGACATCCTTCCAGAAGGATGGTATGTGGGTACTTGTGATGCAGACCCTGGAGTGTGTTAACTGGGATGAATCTTCAGTGCTCTAACAAAAAAACTGTAAACAGCTCAGGAAGCTACAGAGTAATGAGCAATAATGAGTTATTAGTTAAGTGTTTTGGAAGCTAGAGTAATCACTTAAGAGGAACTGAGGAGTCTGCTATCTTGAAGAAGTCAGTGAAGCACTAACTGAATGAGATAGTTCTGATTAGCCTACAAACTGCTTAACATTTCATTTATAATTGCAAAGATCATGGTTTAAAAGGTTAAATGAAATGCAGCAAAATGTTCTATTTAACAAAATACATAGGATATATGCATACCTTAACAACAGGATTCAGCAGAACTACACCTGATTTCTTAGTAATTACTTGTTTTGTTGTGTAATGATGGTCTATAAGCTGAGGAATAGTTGGAAACCCAGTTCCTTCAAATCGGTACTGATTCTGCAAGGGGGGGAAAAAAAATCAGTTTCAGAACAGCTCCAATGAGGAAATGCAAAAGATGTAATTAGCAACTCTTACCCATGAATAACAGGAAACAGAAAAGTTTAATTTCATAGGATTAAATCTTGGCCTCACCCAAGTCAATACAAAAACTTCCAGCGACTTCAATGGGACCATGATGTGGGTCATAACGACTAGAAAAAATATCTATTCATTCAATTAGCGTAGCATGATAAAATAAACATAGATCTCAACTCTTAAATTAAAGCTAGAAAGAAGGAAGTCCTTGTGATTCAACAGATGGCACAGTAGCAGTAACTTTGAGACATATTAAATATGAATAAAAGGATATGCAATAAAATATTACCAAGTTAAAGAACAAAAACATTTATTTTAAGACCACGTCTAAACATGTAAAGTGTATAAAATAAGCATGTATTGCAAAAAATATCTTTGAAAATCTAAAACACAGGGTAAATTCCAGCTCTCTAGCTCAGAAACAAAGCTTGAGGAACAGGGGCCAAATCTTAATTCAACGTGCAATGTAGTCTCCAGGCAATGTGTGATAAAAGTGGCGAATGATTCACTGGCACACAGAGAATAAAATTTTTGGCAGGTCTTTAATAATAATAATAATGTGTGACCAGCACAGTCTTCAATAGTACTTAGATAAAAGCCCAGCCACCTCCATACTTCAGAAATGCTGAGTGAGATGAAAGGCATTTTTGTCTCCCCACACTTCTGTCCCTCTCTGTTTTTCCCATCATTCTGTCTGTCTCTCTCTTTTTCATTTTAAAAATTAAAAAAGTTCCTGCTGTGGCTACTGTAACTCTCTTGCCATCATGCTGGAATAGTGTAGATTCTTTTACAAGCTGTACTTCCTATCACAGAATGTCAGGAAGCATTGTATCTGTAGGTGTGGAGAAAGAATGCAAGTGACATAGGTACACTAGTGGCTGCAAGGGCAGTGATAAGAGATTTAGAAAATTGTTTGGGGAAAAAAAACTGTACTGCTCAGTTCAGACTCTTACAGTCCTGAATTCTGTACAGGATTTCAGTGACTAGTATATGGGATAGGCTATTTGTGCCTCTATAAATGCATAGTTATCTCCATTTATTCCCTACTCAGCACTTTCCACAGCACAAACATTGCCATAAACAATGTGGCCATAAACATTTAGTACGAGTAAAGCCAAGGACTGGAATAGTAAAAGTGATGTAAATTGAGATTCAGATTAATTTGCACTGATGGGCAAAGAAAATTAACTAATACTGCTAAAGAATTGTTTTTAATCTACAGTAAAATACTTTACAAGTACACTCAGTATACTAGGGCTCTTATGGAAAATGACTTTTTGGGAACTACAATAACTGCCTGCCAAGGTATTATCATTTTTTAGGCAAGCAAGGCCAGTTTGAACAGTTGAACATTCTCACTGTATCATCCACTGCTACCCGCCGCTCATCAAACATAAGCTGCTTGTCTGTACTTTCAAGGCCCTTCATGGGGATTGGTCCTGCTTTGAGCAGGGGGTTGGACTAGATGACCTCCTGAGGTCCCTTCCAACCCTGATATTCTATTATTCTACCCGCACCCTACTTATCTCTCGTTCACTGTCAAAATGTTGACCCTGGTCATCCCATGATGTCAACCTCTGTTGCCCATTTCTAAATTTTCAAGCAAGCACCTTCATGCTTTTTCCTATGCTGCCCTCACACTTGGTTAGTGTGAAACAGCCACAAAATCACCTCATTATTTTCCTTCAAATCGCTCCTGAAAACTCATTTCTTGTGATGCCTACAGATAAATTGACAAGTTAGGCTGCTGGAATGCAGAAATCACTGCCTAGTATGCTGACCAATATTGTTGTGTTGTTTCTTTGTTATTCCCGCCAATCTTTCTATTCATAACCGTGTGTTTTCTCCTATCTTATACGTAGGTTCTAAGCTCATTGGTGCAGGAACCATTTTTTCTTCTGTTTGTACAGTGCCTGCCACAATGGAGTCCTGGTCCATTACTAGGGCTCCAAGCTCTACAATAATACAAATAATTGAGAATAATTTGAAAATTGATTAACACTGAATGACAGCAATGTATTTAGATGCTGCTTAATAGTAATTCTTATTCATATTCACAAGGTTAAACTGATGACCAAATTTGGAGTCAGGAAGGAATTTTTCACCAAGACTTAATTGAAAGGAACTTGGACTTCCTTTTTGCAAATATCATGGAACAGACAAAATTCATTACAACTAGGAGGTATATTCCCAGATCCATCAATTTCTTTACCAGAAATTTAGTAATCAGCAATTTTAAGTATTAGGACATTTTTATTATTATTATTATTATTATTATTCTTTACTATTTGTATTGCAGTAGCTCCTAGGGGCCCCATTCATGGACCGCTGTAAAAATATGTAACAAAAATTGGCCCTGCACCAAAGTGCTTACAATTACTTCTTAGTTGCTTAAATGGATTTAAGAATTTAACCTCAGACACCAAAGTCTGAAAGTTTTCAGAAGAAGATATTAATTGTTATAAGAAGTTGGCACCCATTAGCCAAAAGAGGTGCTCCTATATTAACAAGTGTAATATCCACTGAGGAGGATAAATGGCCTTTGTAATTAACCGCAATACATTCGCTGTATACCATACTTTTAAAAATATGTATATTTTGGACCCTATAGTCAAAATTGTTTTCTTGAGGAAATATTTAAATTTATAAAAAATATACACTCATTTCTTAAAAGTTTAGTTTTAGTTAAAAACAAATTAGCAATTCCTATTTGTTTTTCACAGATTGCCTGACAAATTGATTAGTCAATGGCTGCATCTGACCAGTTCAACATTTCAAAACACTGGTCAAATCAAACAGGCTATTTAAACAGCTGGACCACTGCACTGTTCTAGAGTCTTGGATTCAGAGGCAAATTCACATCAACGGAGACCAGGCTTGTCAATGATATGAGACAATGCTGATGTTGTTACACAATGTGATGGAGGTTTCAGACTCCCCCTTTTATTCATGTGTGGTCGCAACTGGGGAATCTAAGAATCGAATCTGACAGCTGTCCCTGAAAAGACATACACCAGGCCCTTCCACTGAGAAACAATACCACAAAGAGACAGCTATTCTAGCGAGGGATGGCAGGTGAAACTGGAGTGAAAATGCAAGGAGATATTCTTATCCAAGAATAAAGAAATAGGAAATAACTTAGATCTCTGGGGATTGTGCACACAAAACTAGGAAAATTCATGTAGTTTTGAAAATGTCTTATGCTTATATTTTGATCTATCATTTGGAATGTATGTTACCAAAGAGAAGCAAAATAAAAACATAGTTTGTGTCATGCTCATTTGTATCCTATTTGTGAAATCAGACATATGAATTAGTATAACAAATAGTGATCACATGCCCATTTCCGATAGGAAACATCAAGAAAACTGGCACTGGAACAATACAAGAGTCCTAGAAAAAATGACACTGAAAAAGTGAAAATGACAGGATTGTGATATTGATGCAAGGGAAAAAATATTTTTCTCATTTGTGTGCTTCAATTGTTTTGTAAATTGCTGAAATTTCTTCAGGCAATGTATCTCTACACTTGTGTGGTATTAAGCATTGAAGTTTGGAGTAGTGGGGAGAGAACATGAAAGTGAGAGATGCTGTGTAGTAGTCTCTACATCTATAAAACTGGTAAAAGCTAGGAAATTTTATGTCAGTGCACCCAACAGTTAAATAATTCTTTATAAAGGAATCTGATGGAGTTGGCAGCTAAAATATCACTATCCTGCTATATATCATTGCAAGACTTTCAGCAGCATATTTTTGGATGGTTTTGTTATGGAACTATCTGAATACAGATTATCTTTTACCAAGTCCAGCTCTGATGCAAAACTCAGTCACTAAAAACTTCTCTGGGTTTTCCCAGTAGCCATTATACTTTTCTATTCTCTTTAATACCCAGGCCTTATTAGATGGGGGACTTAGTAGCACTCTTCCTTCCAATAGAAGAGTGTGGATAGCTTCTTCTGAGACCAACACCAAGCCAAAACTGTCTATGAAACAAAAATCAGGAGATCCGGAAACAGAGTCAACTCAACCCATAAACAAGTCAATTTTTGGTCACAGCCTTGGGAGTAAGAGCCTTGAAACCAAATCTCCATCTTGACCACAATGATCAGCTTAACTCCAGTACAGAACAAAATTATATGAGTAATTGTTTTAACTTTTGGTTAAAAGAATACATTTTTCCTTTCCAATCTATCATATTCTATAACGTGACATTTACCTAAATTCATACAATAAATTCACAGGTTACAATTTACTATACATTCCACATAAAGGCCAACACTAATAGATACAAATTTACTAACATGAAAAAAAGGTCAACTCATCCTTGGTCTAAATTTAGAGATTACATTTGAGAAAACATCTCATGACTTTCCCCAAGCCCACAGAGACAGGCTGTGAAACATTTAAAACTAAAACATTTTAACTAAATTTGGCATCTCAAACACCACTTGGTTGTAGCCCTGGGATGAAATCCTGACTCCGCTGAAGTCAAAGGGGCCAGGGTTTCAGCCCAGAATCTAATAGAAATCATGATAAACTACTTGCTATCTAGCTGAAATAACTGTATTATGAATATACTAAAAATAAGTTATTTTGATATAGAACTTATTTTAACGCAAGATAGCATCTGGCTTATAGTGTTTTCTGCAAAGGTTTCATATTGTAGCTATTATATTTGATGTTACTGCAAGAAGGCTCAAAAATGCCAGTTAAAAATATTTATTTTCAAATACTTTTCATAGAGTACATGTAAGTGATTGTCACTGTATTAACTTTCACTTTGCTGTGCAAATTATTTCTAAAGCAAAATAGTGTAAAACTGGAAAGATCTGCTAGGGAGTGTGAAAATTATTTAGTCCAAGTATGTGGCTAGCCTCTGTTATTATAGCATTATCCCAAAATGAAGAATTAGGTGAGATTGTGATGTTGCACTCTATATGATTTTATGAAAATATGCTAATGAGTGTGAATATAATGCAACTGGAATATGCTTCATGCAAAAGGTCTCCTGTAAGGTATCATTACAAAGCTTATAATCTACTGAGTTTGGTCATCCTATTTGTATGTATGTATCATTCTTGTGTCTGAAACTATAAATATGAAATAGAACTCTGAGGGCCTATTGTAGTTATGCAAAGTGTGGGCCATTAATGGTGGTTTGGAATCTTAATGGCTCTCATCAACCAGGACAATTGACTGTGGATGGCTCTGTTTGCTTGCAGGCCTTCCTGTGAGTCAGGCTGGGAGGAATGAAGGCTTGGGGTCTCACAGGACGTGTGACCATGTCACCTGGTACTGAAATCCATCTTAAATCTGGTGCCTTTTCATTTAGAAGGAGGGGTGGGAACCCAGAGAGACAAAAGATTCCCACCTTGTGCCAAAGCTATACAAGGGGGGAAACAAAACAAAGGGGGCTGCAATCATGAGAAATCCCCTAGCTACCACATGAGCTGGAACAAGGGCTATACCAGGGGAAAGGATTGTGCCCAGACTAGGAAGGTGTCCAGTCTGTGATAGAAGCTTATTGAAACAGCTGAGGGTGAGATTTTATCTGTATTCAGTTTTCTTACTGTACTAGGCTTAGACTTGCGTGTTTTATTTTATTTTGTTTGGTAATTCACTTTGTTCTGTCTGTTATTACTTGGAACCACTTAAATCCTACTTTTTGTATTTAATAAAATCACTTTTCACTTATTAATTAACCCAGAGTAAGTATTAATACATGGGGGGGGGCAAACAGCTGTGCATATCTCTCTATCAGTGATATAGAGGGCGAACAATTTATGAGTTTACCCTGTATAAGCTTTATACAGGGTAAAACGGATTTATTTGGGGTTTGGACCCCATTGGGAGCTGGCTGAGTGCTGGAGACGGGAACACTTCTTAAGCTGGCTTCAGTTAAGCCTGCAGCTTTTGGGGGACATGGTTCAGACCTGGGTCTGTGTTTGTAGCAGACTAGCGTGTCTGGCTCAAACCAGGCAGGACACTGAAGTCCTAAGCTGCCAGGCGAAACAGGCTCAGGGGTAGTCTCAGCACATCAGTTGGTAGTTCCCAAGGGGTCTTCTGTGATCCAATCCATCACAAGGTCTACTGACTTTCTATGGATCATATGAAGGTTTCTGAGTCATTGTTGCCACAGTCTCTGTTTATATAGGGTCAGTAACTTGTTTAGAGGAAGCTACAACTGGGATTTCAGAACAAACAAACAAACCAACAAACAAAAAAGATTTCTGTCCTATTCCCAAAGGCCCAAATTAATCTCAGGCAGTGTCAACTTATTCCAGGCTTATGCATATAACATGCTATAAAAAAAAGACAAAAACAGAAGTCCTGGACCAAGGAAAGTTTGGCACTGTGCAATGATCATTGAGGAATAGTCACTCAATAAAAAAATACCTTATTTGCCCAAAATTTGCCTGATACATTCCTTGACTGTTTCAACAGTTGACCAGCCCACTCTCTCATTGCTTTAAGGTGCACATTTGAAAGTGTGTATGTTATGCAGCTTAATATATTTCAAACTATCATTGAACTCTACGGGAAAGCCTGATTCCTGTAGTGCATGGTGTGCAGTCTTTCCTAGTGCTAACTATCTGCACCTAGTTCCTCCCCTTTGCTGCAAAATCAAGTTAGTTTCTCTTCTGTACTTCTTGGGAAAGCTCTATTTACTCACCTCCTTTGTAAAGTGCTTTGAGATTTACTGGTGAAAAACACTGCAAGATCTAGGCAGTAGTATTATTTGTGAATAGGGGGTCAGATGATTTTTGACTGGTGGATGATAAATGCTAATTTCAAACTATTTACTATGATCAGAGCAATATATATTACACATAATTTATAAGCTGCATGTGCACACGAGAAAAATTCATATTTCTCTTTCTCAGTCTACTGGTTCCAGAGTCCTACTCAGATTCTTTCAGGCCTGGTCTACACTGTGAAACTAGGTCAGTATAACTACGCTGCTCATGCATGTAAAAAATCCACATCCCTGACACCGTTGCCAATTTTGGTTGGACGTATTCCTGGAGCTTTCATCAATGATATAATCTTTAATTAAAAATTAATCTTTATTTCTTGGAGACTTCAGAGCAATCCTGGAGGGTTAGCAACCCTAATTATGACCATGTGAAAAGAGGGGGTTACATTGAAATTGCTTTGGAACCTGAGCTATCATACCATTATCGAGCACCAACTATAAAAAAAAAGCAGTGTGGGAATCAAAAAAATAAATTGTACATATATAATACATTTAAATTAGTAGTTTAAATGTCTGAAGTTACATTTATAGAAGTAATTTTCTGCTTTCTAATAGGGAAGAAAAACCATGGAATAACTTCACACCTTTCTTTTATTCTTAAAAATATTTGACTAACGTTTTTTAAAATTTCAGCATCTAACTCAACATGGGAAACCAGAGATTACCATATTTTTTAAACAGATTTCATACTGGCCTTTCCATATGAGAAGGCCAAAAACCTACTTCATAGTAAATCTTCTCACATAGTTTTATCCATAGTAAATAATGTCTTTAATTCTGAACTACTTATCTGAAATAATTCTTCAGTTAAATACAAGCTGCCTGACATGAAATAAACATTCAGTAGTACATCAGAGACGTACATCAGCGTATTGTATGATAAAGTGTCTCCGTTGTCCATCTGAAAACACAGAAAGGACATATTCACCAGGTTTCCCGTGGCTCTCTCGCACCAGGAAGTCTCCTTGCTGCTTTAACAGCTCCTGGGCTTCTATTCTTGGAATTGCACCATGATACCAATCTTGCTCAGCCAATGGTTTCTCGCTGGTTGATATTACATCAAAGAACTTTAAAAAATATAAAGGAAAAGAAGTTAGCAAACTGTAACCCATTTTCTATGTTTTTTCTTTTCATGAAATTCATGACAGACTGTGACAAACACTTTCACACTTCTCTCTAATTGTCTATTTCCATTAGATAATTGAGGCAATACACCTATTCTCAGAATCAAAGTGAACTGAACAACTTTTTTAACTATGTTTTTTTTTAAAATAGAGGCATATGTATATATAAAAGCTCAGCACAGATTTCTGAAAATACAGACAAAAGGAATATCAATAGTACTATCAAGGCAATTTCATTTTTACTTTTTAAAAAACCTCTTTCTTGGCTGAATTATCTTTCTCACTTTCAAACTTCCTTGAAATGCTCTTAACCTTTGAAATGAACTATTTCCTTACCCAATGAGAAAGGGGGTAGGAATTTATGAGACATTATGTGTGGAATTTTCAAAAGCACTTGCATTGATTGAACTCTACGTTCACTGATTTTGAATCCCTCCCCCCCCCCGACAAAAGCGTGTAACAAAGTAGCAGCATTAGGAACCAAGTTTTTTTAGCAGTCTCTCAGCATATGTGCAGTGTGCCCAGACATTTGACAACATCGTCACCAGCCAGGTGAAGAGCCGGTAGTGATTTAGTATTTGTATTGCAATTGAACACAGAAGCCTAGCCCCATTGTACTTCTGAACTTAATAGCAAATTCTGAGGTAAGACATACAATAATAATTATTTTTTATAGATTGCAACTGGAGTATGACTTGAGCATTTTTAAAATTTATCTTTGTAATTTATGTATTTATTTATTTAATATATGCTAGAATAGGTGGTTGTTGCTTTTACAATAAAGTCTAGTTTTCAATAATCAGGTCAGATCTATTTGTTAGGGCTAGACAGTGCAACTCCATGTTGGTGAGCACTTACACAAGCAGTCCCAATGAAATCATGCAAGTGCTCTCTATTACAAGGTGGGCTGTTTGTTTTAAATTAGGAACTCCATTTTGTTTTATGTGTGGAACATATGTCTAAACTTGCCAAGGAAAGCCCTGCCCAGGAAAGGTGTCTGACACCTTGTTGAAAGACCATCATGGAGAGCCATCAACTCTGAAAGTCTCAACTACTGACCCATGAGCATGGAACAATGATTTTTCTACACACAGGGCTCCACGCAGGACAGGGGAAGGGGCCTGAATCAACCCAGTGGAGGATATGGCAAGGAGAGAGCACCTCCACTTAAGAGAGGGTACTGCTCTGTGCAGGATGCCAACCTTCCCCACATATAAAGAGATCTTGCTGGAGATAGAGGGTGGGCAAGAGGGACTCTGTCAGCCTGAAATGCTGACAAACATCCAACTCACAGAAGGGGCAAGATCAGAAATGGGAAGGGTGCATTCTCAGGAATTTTTGTTGTTGTCAAAGATCGGCAATTTTGAAGTAATCTTAGAGTAAAGTTTCTGCAGCTAAGAAATAAAGTCCTTTGCTATGCACGTGTTCCCTTGCCTTCCTGCCATGTTGTCCCAAAAAGGGTTAAACTAGAAGTCCAGAATGCCCACAACCTACGTGGAGTTCTAGGGAAGTGGGTGTAAGCAACTGGGAAGGCTTGAAAGGCTCAGAAATTAATCTTGGGATTTAGGGCGGCTGCAGTCACAGAGCCTCAGAAGGTCTGAGCCTGGGAATATGTCCTATCGACCCAGAGCTAGAAACAATTACTAGACTCTACCCAGACAGTTTAGAAGGATGTGAATTTGTCACCCAACTCTTTTGTAAAGGACCTATTAGCAAACAAAGAAAAATACTGCAATACCTCCCAGAATATCATATTTTCTTCCTAATTTTTAATATTTCCATTCAAAATCAGTTAAAACCCAAGATCAAATTTCTCCATCATTATTAAAATTCAATAATACCAAAGGTATTCTCCTTTGAAATTACCTACATATAAAATAAACTTTTCAAATTACAAAGAAAAAATGTCTCATAAAAGGTTAAATTAGTTCAGTTTTTGTGAAAGATGCTGGGATTGACAGCCCAAAAGATTGAGACCTCACTGAATGTTCACAGAAAAGCTGCAGGATACTGTCAAGGCAGCAAAATCTTCTGCATATCACCTCAGTGCTACTCTGGAGAGAACTTCTCTAGTGGTATAAGATAGTTTCAATACATAATCAGTTCATGGCCTTCCTGCTGAAATGTGCAACAAAAGGTGCCATTTGTGATGGACTCTGTAATGTGGACACTAGTTCACTAAGAAGGAAACAGACTAAGCCCATACAGCTCAGTTTATAGAACACAAACAAGCAAGTCATCAGATGGTAACAGTTTCTCACTTCCAACCTGCATCATGTCTGAACCAATGCCCATGACTGTATCATTACCTGTCCCCAGCATAAAATATCCTAAGAGTACTTCTTTGAAATAGAGAAGATTTAGGGGAAAGAAAATGGGAGCAGGTTAAGCTTTCTCCCTCCTCCCCCCGTTTCTAAGAACTTGCATTGTACTTAGATAACATTTAGAAAAACTGTTTAAATTGAGTTAAAACTTTATTGGGAAGGCTTTGTCGGGTTTTTCTCTCAAATTTCACAGAATTTTTTTAATTCATTCTGTGGTCATTTTAGCTGAAGCATGAATTATCAATTAAGTATTTCTTCACAGAAAATAAATGAAATCTAAATCAATAAATGATGGTGCTTTCTATGTTATATAAATTATATCACTTCTGCATGAACAAACCCCCTCTCTCTTAATAATGGTATTGTATAAATTAAAGTACTGTTTTAAATAAATAGGATATATGATCATTTGCACTTCAAAATTGCTATTTAGGGGAATATGGTTACAGCAAAGAAAGAGTATCTAAGAAAGATGTATAATCATTTTGACATTAATTGCAAATGAATTTATCACTAATTACTAAAACACTAGATTTCTACTACATTTTAGATTTAGAAGAAAATTTTGCAGGACTTAATATGAATAGTTTAAACACAAAATATTGCCCTTTTAAATAAGGTAATTTCTGTTTCACTATTTTACAATTCCTATCTGTTTTTCTCAAACAATGTTTACTGTAAAATATCAGGAGGTAGCCGTGTTAGTCTGTATCCACAAAAACAACAAGGAGTCCGATGGCACTTAAAGACTAACAGATTTATTTGGGCATAAACTTACTCCATGCATCTGAAGAAGTGAGGTTTTTTACCCACGAAAGCTTATTCCCAAATAAATCTGTTAGTCTTTAAGGTGCCACGAGACTCCTTGTTGTTACTGTAAAATAAGACTTCAAGAAACATTCAATTGCTTGATAATACAAATTAGAAACTAAATAAGATATATATTCTAGGACTCAGATTTTTTTTTATTTTTAGGGATGAAGATGTCTCTGTCTGTATCTGACACTGACATATATAGTCTTTCTCCCCCTCTCTCTTTATCTAATGGAGGAATTCAAATATTTAAATGGGAAGATTTTATTTCTAAGTTTCTTTTACTAACCAAATTAACAATCACCATAAAATTAAATGGTATTTGAAATAAACTGAAATGTATCATCCACATTAACATGAAGTAATTTATTTCTATTTATTATTCTCTCTCTGCCTCTCTCTCTCCTTTCTTCCCTTCAGGAATTTCTGTGGTTCACCATACCTTATCTTGGGCTTTTGGGGGGGTTCCCTCAGATTCCCCTTCACTCTCCCCTTATGTGTCGACCAATCTCCCCTTTCTCCCTTGTGGATACTCCCCTCCCTTCCACTTTCATCTGAACTTAATATGAAGTTGAAATAAGTTTTACTCTAACAACAGCATGTGAAATTGGCTCTCAAGCAGCTGCTTATTGAAATGTAGAGCAAAAGGTTTCTGACTTGGCTTTTTTTTTAAATGGAGATTTCCCACCCCCATTAGCTGTGAAGAGACTGAGCAACAAGCTGTCTCTGAAAAAAACAAAACCTAACTCCCTGACTTTCAGTGTAACACCACATTAAGGTTGTTGATAAATGTGTGCTCTTATAAACACAGCAACCCGCCACCCACATACATCCTCAATGATACTCTATTACTTAATAATGAACATTTGTTCTATTTTCTCACATATAATTAGCTGAAACTTGTTGTACTGCTTTTATTCAGTGGTCTTTAAGCAATGAGAATTTATATCTTTTTTATCAGGCAGATATTTTAATTCTCCCCTGGAGAAAGGGAAGGGCATACTCTTGGATTAGTAAAAAGACAGAAATAAATTTAGGTTGATCCTTTTAGAATTTTCCCTCTGGCACTTTTCTTAACCCAAGCAGCATAATTCTTACATTGCCATTAGACACATTCAAATATAATTTGCTAGTTCTTTTGCAAGGCAATACAGTATATGAAACCAATAGCTACTTCAGGGCAAGGGAACCAAAAATGCAATGAAACTACAGCATTTTACAAAACATTACATATTAAAGCAAAAGTACATAAACCACAAAAATGTAAGATAACAGTGATAAAAACAAAATTTAAAAAATATTTTAGAACCTGAAATAGCTGAATTTGGTAAGGACAACAACCCATTGTATAAACACTATTACCAAGTTCATTAAAAAACAAAACAAAAAAACCCACAATAGTCAGGAACCAGGAAACACCATTACTATCATCACAACTGTCAGATATCTGCAAAAAGTACAAAATTTTTCTAATTTTTGTTTTCCTACCTCACATCATTAAACTTTATATTACTGCTCTTTCAACTTATGGATTCCTGACTTGGTTTTAGTCTGACAAAAGCCATTAAGTCTGTTGGGATTTTATTTTATTTTATTTGAGTCTCTATCTCTTCTCTCTCTTACTGTTCCTACTTCACAGGGCTTTGAGCTTTTCTCTCTGTTTTCCTTTCACCCTCTCTACTTTTCTCCCCTATACTCCATCTCTATCCCTCCCTCATCCTTTTCTTATCCATCTCCTAAAGGTACTAGAGCACTACACCAGAAAAGCTGTGAAGTTCTGGCTTTGGTTTCATAAGAGAGTTGCCTGGTCACACAATGGTGACTCTCCTTTCTTCCAGCTGCTAAATTCCTTTAAAAACAAAAACAACTAAGAAAAATACATTATATGCTTTTCTAAGGGTATGTCTACACTATCCAGATCGGCGGATAGTGATCGATCCCGTCTACACTAGACGTGATAAATCGACCCCTGATCGCTCTGCCGTCGACTCCTGTACTCCACCACGGCGAAAGGTGGAAGCGGAGTCTACGGGAGAGCGGCGGCAGCCGTGAGGACGCGAGGTAAGTTGACCTAAGATATGTGGACTTCAGCTACACTATTCTCGTAGCTGAAGTTGCGTATCTTAGGTCGATCCCCCCCAGTGTAGACCAGGCCTAATACTGAAGAAACAATTGCTGTTGTCACAGTTATGTGACAGAGAGGTCAACAAATGGTCAGAGAGGTGGTCTGCATGACAGTAAATGGCAGGGGAGCTATCCAGCAGACAGCGGCCCATGGCAGCAGATCTACAGTTGAATCCTCAGCTGCATCCAGTAAGTTGTTTGTGGCTCCTCTATTCTGGGGCTATTCCACCATTCGTATCTTCACCATAGTTTGGAGAAGTCTTCAAGCTCTCTAAAGTGCATTAGGATTAAAAGAGTATGTCTACACTGCAGCCGGGAGTTGTGATTCCCAGTATGGGTAAACAGACTCGTGCTAGCTCTGCTCAAGTTGGCATGCAACATCCACGCTAATATTTTAGTGTGCTAATTTGAGCAATGCTAGTGTGAGTTTGTCTACCTATGCTAGGAATCACACCTCCCAACTGCAGTGCAGACATATCCTTACTCCAAGAGGCTATTACATTGACTGAGTTTTCCGGAATACAGAATAATCTGATCAAGGCCCAAAATACTTGCTATACTGCTGTGCCAGGGGAAATAGGAAAGAGTTGCAAAGGGCTTATACACCATCTCCACACAAGCCAAGAATTACCCCATGCTGAAAGAATCCTTACTTGCCTACTTAGAGCAGCTTTCTGGCCTCTTTGCAATACCATCACCCAGAGTCTCATTCTAAATGGTATCGTTTCTTTTCTCTATTGGTAGCAGCACTAGTAGCAATTCCCAAATGTTCTGAGATAAAAGCTCAGCCAAGCATCCCTTAAGGCTTCAGAGTAGAATACTAAATAAGAGACTAACTTTTTAATCACCTGTATCCCCTCCTCCTTTTGTCTATCAGAGACTAGGCAAACCACATGGATAAAGACCTTGAGAACTATAAGACATCTAAATACTAACAAATGCATGATAATTAACCTGAGCTTTACTAAACTCCTGGGTGTTTGAGGAAGTACAAGGTTTCTCTGCTACTTTCTCCAGAGGGCACTAAAAAAAAAAATAGAAGGTTTTCTTCGGTTATGCATGACAGTAACTATATTTCCCTCTCACTAACTGTGGACATTTACTATTATGATAATACTGCATTTAAACCAAGATGTTGTTTGTTTGTTTGTTTGTTTGGCTTATAGCTTGTCAAAACATTGAAAATGTATACTCGGAAAGCGAGCAGCTAAAATGATATTTTAACTGGAGATATATTCTGTAATGGAATCAACACCAATGTTCTTCAAATTTTACTTCTACATGCTATTATTTAAAAATGTTTGTATGGCTTTTAGTTTAAAAGAATTATATTATATTGTTGTATAACACATCTGGCATATTATATACCATAATATATTTGACTGATTCGTAATATACCTGGAATACTTGGAAAAATGCACATCGAGTTTGAAATGCCAATGTTCTAACAGTTAATCTTCACACCAAGAAGCAGTGCCACATAGAGGGCAGCAAGAAAAAGATTAATGGCCAGTAGCTAGTTACTGTGGCAGTTAGCTACAAAATCAAAAAGGAAATTGTACCCATGCATATATAGGGTAACCATTACTAAAAGGTTGCATTAAATCATTAACTCACCACAACACATGACAAAAATACTTAAAGAGTGCAGATGAATGGGTGATATGTTCTAATTTAGTAGGTCACTTACGTAATTAGATACAGAACATATACTAGGATATTGCCCTTCTCTGGAATTTTGTTAAGGTTCTTCATAGACCTGCCCTTCTCTTCTCCTCTCCCTACTCACTCACTCACCAAGCATCATCCTCTTCTCTGTCCATTCACACAATATTGTCACTAATTGGAACAAGCGCCTTCTCTGCGGCTCCAGCCATTTGGAACTGACTTCCTGTACCTCCCTGCCTCCATAGGCCTGATTCTGATCTCACTTACACCAACATAATTCAACTGACATAAGTGTAGTTACTCCTGATTTACACTGATAAAGATCAGAATCATGTCCATAGATTCTCTTGGTAAAATCCTGATTCCGCTGAAACCAATAGAAGTTTTGCCATTAACTTCAATGGAGACAGGTTTCATTCTCAATTTCACTTCAAAATGCTTTTACAATCTTAGTTTCTCCTTCTCCCTTTTTATTTATTATTTCATTCTCTAAAATGGTTTGGGATACACTTTTTATGGATCATGCCATAAAAAATAAAGTTGTATTGAATTATACTGATACGAACGAGGCAAAGGCAGTGGCATAACTATACAAAGGCTGGAGGGCAACACACATGCTCCAGAGTATCTTACTGTAATTATGAACATATGAAAAATATTGTATTGTTATGCCAATTTCAACAGCTCTATATCTTAAAAACATGATTAATCTTACAATGTAGATACTTCATCTCTTTTTTGTAAAGATTTGTTCCCTTTAGGTGTAGTGTTGATCCAGTACAGCTTTAGATGTGTCAAGCAATGCAACCTGTCTACACTACAGATTATGTTGGTACAATTTATGTCACCCAGGGGTGCGAATAAAACAGCCCCCTGAGCGACATAACTTACACCGACCTAAGTGCTGGTGTGGCCAACGGTATGGTGGCAGAAAAGCTGTGTCCCGCCGGCATAAAGCATCCTCACTAGATGCACTACAGCAGTGCAGCTGTACCGCTTCTAGTGTAGACTAGCCCTCACTCTCAAGGAGTTTTTTCCACTATTGAGCCTAAAATTTCCCTTTCTTAATTTCATCCCATTAATGCTATTTATAGCCTTGTTTGGACCACCCTAAATAATTCCTCCTCTTTATTACCATTTATACTCTTCAAATACATATAGACATTTTGTCACCTCTCCCACACATCTATTTCAATTATTTTTAGCTAAACTACATCTTACGTGGTTGCTTGGTAGTGATGCAATACTGACTATTGAGAAGGCCCATTCATACCACACCCCTCTTTCTCAAGAAGTTTCCTTTTGGGCTGAAACTTCAGGTGACGGACCTCACCCAAAAGATGAATTTTTTTTGGAGTTCTAGTGAGGTTTGTTTGGGCCTTTTTTGAGTTTTTGGAGCAATAACTTGCCCTTCGCCAGATGTGAGCGCTAAGCTAAGTTTTGGAGGGGAAATGTTTTTAAAATAAAGTTAGATGTCTAAGTGAAATGTATGTAATTCAGCATTTTCTCTAATTTTTTTAGTGTATGCTTCAAAATAGACCAGCAAGCATCACACAACTTGTTTTTCTTTTCCTCCTCTTATTTTTATTTTTTAAACTGTCTTAATGCATCCGGGGCTCAAAAGACTTCCTTTGTTGCTTATGGGCCTGCTTCAAAGCCTATTTAAATAAATGCAAAGACACCCATTGACTTAAATGGACTTTGGATCAGGCACTAGAACACCAGATGTCCCAAAGAGTGCCTCAAAAATCAGCGCATAAGTCAAAGAGCTCCTTCATGCATCAATATCCCTAAGAACTGTTTTTAGTAAGGGGTGTAAATGCATTGAGGTGGCATGTAAGGGATGCACAATACCACCAGATTCCCCAAGGAATACCACAATCAGTCACTGTCAATCAGTCAATAAATTAATGCTTTACAAAAATTAACTTTTTCTGGTACGACAATGACCTCGGAGCAACGGAAGAGACATTTGATACATACTTTGCTAGAGTGCACTAAATAAAAATAGTTCTGACTCATACTGTTATTTCATGGCATTATCATGTCTACTGACCAGTCAGAATTTAGGATTTTCTAATTCTATTTTAATATAATATTTTCCATGTAGGTTGAAGTGTGTTGTAGTGTTCAAAAGAATCCTATCTGGGTTGCAAAAAGTGGGACAATGTAACACCCCATTGTCAATACTACTTACTGATGAAGAGCCCAGCATGGATTTTGGAGATCTTATCATTCCAGCTATGGAGTGACGAATAGTATCAAACCTGGACACCTTATCCTTCTTATCCTAGGTTGGGAGGGAAAAAAAGAATATCAGCAACAAAAATAAACTACACAACAAAGATTTCTGAGTATTTATAATCTGATATACTTTTTCTGTTTTGGTTAAATATAAACGGATATAAACTAGCATAGCTGCACAAACTTCAAAGATATGCCAATTTACATCAGATGAGGGTCTAGCCCAAATTTTATAATATTAAATACAGAAGTTTTGAGTAATTATTTAAAAATAAAATTACTGTCAACCATGTAACAGATCTGAAATTCTGTAATAGTACAGTCAGGTCTCACCTATTTCTTTAGCTGCCCTAGGGTAGGTAATTTTTGAATAGAACAATTTTTTTTTTTTTTTAAAGAGTAGAATACCAAACTCTGCAAGTAGCTTTTTTGTCTGTATCTCATTCAATTTTTACCTCCACTGTCCTTCCTTTATTATCCCTTCCTGTTCTGTACACCATTGAGTGCAGCCTGAGGTGCACACAGAACAAAGGTGTGGAATAGATACCAACAATAGGAAGAAAAAGTGACAAATGGGGGAGGGGGATGTGGGAAATGGGTAGAGTGTGTCCATCCAGTACACTGAATGAAGTATGAGTCCTGTAGAAAAGTGGCTCTCAACCTTTCCAGACTACTGTACCCCTTTCAGGAGCCTGATTTGTCTTGCGTACCTCAAGTTTCACCTCACTTAAAAATTACTTGCTTACAAAATCAGACATAAAAATACACAAGTGTCACAGCACACTACTGCTGAAAAATTGCTGACTCATATTTTTACCATATAATTATAAAATAAATCAACTGGAATATAAATATTGTACTTACATTTCATAGTATATATAGAGCAGTATAAACAAGTAATTGTCTATATGAAATTTTAGTTTGCTATTGCTTTTTATGTAGCCTGTTGTAAAACTAGGCAAATATCTAAATGAGATGATGTACCCCCTGGAAGATCTCCGCGTACCCCTGCTGTAGAACAAGTAGTATGCTGTAATGTAACTAAAGACCATATTATAATGCATATGCAGAAGGGGACCCAATTAAGGTAACATGGACTGTTTTAATGCTGACATTTCCTAATTTCTGAGTGCTTGACTTTTCAACTTTAATATTTTTTAAGGTAGGAAACTTCATACCAAAAAACCCCAAGTCTTTTAAGAGAAAACTGGAAAAACAGAAATTCCATCATATAGAACCATACTAATCAGCACATCAGCAGGGTCTGAATCTAGGAACTTTAAATCTCAACACAGAGCTCCATCACTTGAGCTAAAGGAGTAAATGATAGCAGAAGCATGGATGGAGATTGGGGGGGGGGGAGTATATAGAAGGCACTGTACCCCCCACCAAACTGTTTATCAGAGGTTTTCAAACTGTGGAGTGTGCCCACCTAGGGGGGTGCAGAGGAACATTCGGGGGAGCAAGCAGCAATGCCAGGTGGCTCGGGCCAGCCGCACACAGCGGGGCTCGAGGAGGGAGCACCATCTCCACCCCTAACTCACTCATTAAGTACACTGTAATTTAAGTATCACTAACAATCAGTAAATCCAGAAATTAGGCCTATACCTATTATTAATAATAGTAAGCCCCATGACCTCCCCAAATATAAAAGCCAAACTACACCTATGAGCAGAAGTAGGCTATTATTGTCTATATCGACCAACCACTAGAGAAGGATGTGATGCACACTTTGCTGGCAGCATACACTATTTACTAGACAACAGTGAAATATCAAGATCACAGGTGGAGGGTAAAAATATTGTTTGGAGGGACTAGGTCCGGCTCTATCCCGGCCTAGTGTGGATCTGAGGGAGGGAGGGTTTGGAGACCAAGACAGTCCCACATTAACCCCGGACAGCAATGGCTCCTGTCTCACAGAGGTTGCGAACTGAGCCTGCCTGGCCCCACATCCACCCCGAGCAGTGGCAGCTCCTGTCCAGGATTTGAAAAATAAGTCTGCCCAGTTCTGCACTCACTTTGAGCAGCAGTGGCGCTGCTCCTGTCCTCTGGGTCTGGGCCAGGCCCTGAGGTTGGAGAGTGAACCTACCCAGCCCCACACTCACTCTGGCTCCGTCCTGCCCCCCGTGCTGGGTCTGAAGGATGGAGAGAGAACCCAGGCAGTGGTGGCTCCATTCTGTCCCTTGGTGCTTCCCTGGGCCCCGCATCCCGCTCCAGACTGTTGCCTCTTATCACTAGGAAGAGACTCAAAGAGCTCATCACAGCATTGTGTGGCACATGCCAAGGCTTTGGCTTTGCCTGCAAAGGCGAGTGTGCGCACCAAGGGATGGGGGCAGCCCAGCAACTGCTGAGCTAGCAGGTAGATAAACTTGCTGGGGGGTGGAGGTCTGAGCCCTCTGTACCACTTAGCCCTAGCCACTCGGCACCTATAATCAGGAGTCAGGATCCCGGGGTTCTGTTACTGGTTCTGGGGTTGATAGGGGTCTAGTAGTTACAGAAAGAGCAACCAAGCACACAGATTTGGCACATTTATTATGAAGGGCTGCGCAGTTGTGGATGCCGCTTACGTCTGACATGTTAGAGGAGTGGGTTCGGATTCTTGTGCAAACTTTCAGTTACCCTGTCTGTTAAATGGATGGAGTGATACTGATTGCCTCCGAAGGTTAGGCCTTGCTCAATAAGAAATAATCTGAAGTGCACAAAAATCTGAATTCTAGTCAGTGCAAGAGCTGGGACTAGAATTCATGGTCCTTCTTTGGCTCCTTCCATAAGCCAGAATTGCAACTGCACTTGTTCTGTTTGCAGCTCAGTCTCTGTTGGGCCAAGGAGAATACTCAGTGCAGATGGAGTGTTCACCAAGCCAATAAAAAGCTCTAACAGATCACAAGCTAATAGAAAAGTTTAGATGTTTAAAACCTGGCTAAATCCGAGTGGATTTTCATGAGGCCCGCAAGGCACTTCCCTATTCCCAGAACTACTGTCAAATTTCAAATTCTTGCACCACAGAGCAGAGGCCCTACAGCGCTTCAAAGATTTTTCCTTATCTGCACTCCGGGAAACAACTAATCTGTTCTGATTAATCTTTTCTTTCTTATTATATTGAATGTTTTAGTTCTTCCCCAAAAACAGGGAAAACCAAAAGGACAAAAGTACAAAAAAGTAAAGGAAAGGGAAAGAATGGAAAAAAGAAAGAAAAGGGGAACAGCAGAGCCACACCTCAGTTTCCGTCCGTCAGGAATTAATCAAATTCTTAGATCAAATCTTTTCAAATTTGTCTGAAGTCCTTCCCTTAAACATTACCCCTCTCTTTAGCTGCTAGGTCAGCCAAGTCACTGAACCAAGTTTCTATCCTGGAGGCAGTTTGCTCTTCCATCTAAGCAATATGAATCATTTGGCTGAATTTTTTCAAAAGAACTTAATTTAAGACAGAAAGCAAGCATGGTAAATTTCAGCCCAAACAGTTAAAATTTGGCAAAGTAAAATACCAACTAAAATAAGAGGCTTATAAATAAAAGTGTGAGGCAACCCTAACTTCAGCACTGCTAGCATCCCCACACAATGTCAGTAATACCCCCCAAAATTTGTCATGGTCCATCTTTTCTCCCTGGCCCCTTAAGCAGGGATGATAGGTTGGGCTGGGTAGCAGAATACGTGGGATTCTTTGGAGGAATTTAAATTAAATTGTATTGTATCTATATCATGTATTGGATCTTGAGGTAACAGGTCTATTGGGGTTTTTTGAAATTGTCTCAGAGCTTTGGAACTGTAGAAGTTAAAATTTGAAATAACTGAATAAATACATAAACAATTATGCAACTTCAGCTTTTCTCGAAAGTTTTCTAAATGGTCAACAAAATGTAAAACCAATAAGTAAGGTTAAGATTCTGTCATGGGTATTTTTAGTAAAAGTCAGGAACAGGTTGCAGGCAAAAAACAAAAATTCACAGAAGCCCACGACCTATCTCTGACTTTTACTAAAAATACCCTTGGGGTAAGGGGGGCCAAACAAATAGTGCTGCTGGGGCTTGAAGCGGCTCCAGCCCCACCACCGCTTGTGTGGAAAAGGCTGATCACAGCTGCTCCAGCCCCAGGGGGATGACCCAACCCCAGCTCCTGCTCTGACGGGTCGGGAACTGCTGCTCCTGCAGCCCTGAGTCTGGCTGCCAGTCATCTGTTCCGACTGACCACCAGTAAAGATGTTCCGGTCGCTGCCCCCCTCGTCGCTGTTCCGGTGGCCCCAGGGCTGACTGCCTGTCATCTGTTCCGGTGGCCACCCGCCTGGCCGCTGTTCCGTTGGCCTCAGGACTGGCCAACAGTCAGCTATTCTGGCGGCAACTTCTCCAGTAGCGCTAGGGCTGACCTGCTCCAGCCCTGCCCCAGACACAGTCATGGAGGTCCTGGAAAGTCACCGAATCCATGACCTCATGACAGAATTGTATCCTTACCAATAAGTAAATATTATCTACAGCAGGGGTTCTCAAACTGGGGGTCAGGACCCCTCAGTGGGTCGTGAGGTTATTACATGGGGGGGTCGCGAGCTGTCAACCCCCACCCCAACCACCCCATTTTGCCTTCAGCATTTATAATGGTATTAAATATATAAAAAAGTGTTTTTAATTTATATGGGGCGGTTGCACTCAAAGGCTTGCTATGTGAAAGCGGTCACCGGTAAAAAAGTTTGAGACCCACTGATCTACAGTATATACCCACTATGGAAACTAAGGTACTACTGCAATTCAGCCAGTAGGCAATGCCTATTCTATTTGCTAGTTAAAATAAACAGTTATTCCTTTAACAACAATATTCCGCAATGTGTCCATAGTTTGCACTATAGCTGCATAAAAGCAGAATATCACCAAAAAGAAGAGGTGAAAGTTAAATAATCATGAGAATAATCATGAGGCAGATGGGGAACTTATAAAACAATGTAACTTACACTTGTTCACCATGTGCCCAGTTACTCACAAATAAAACATTTCACTCCTTTTACCAGTCTCATGTCTACACAATACTGCACGTCATTTTAAGTTACAATCTGATAATATAACTGGCCGCCCTGAGTCCACTGGCAGGTCAATTCTATATCAATGAATTAAATGGCTACTTTAAAAAAATGCTCACTGCATTACCATGGATACTGTACTTAATTTTGCTTACATGCTTGCCAGGGCTTGGGATGATCAGCTCATTTCAAGCACCTCAGGTAATGACACGATAGAGTGTCTTCTTCTGATAAACGAGTCATGGGGATTAGCAGTGGCTAATGACTGCTCCTCATATCACAGAGGGGAAAAAAATGCAGAGAACATGTGCATTCTGATGAGTTTCCCACAAATACATTCAAATAAAGCCTTAATTCTACACTTACAGCAGATTTTCTAAAGACAACCACTAGAAAAGCCCTGGCAACATTAAGCTACAAGTAAGGTTCTATCTTTCACTAATGGCTTTCCCTTTGTTCTAAACTCTTTTTGCCCGGGGACCCGAATGAGGCATGATCTTGTTTCCATAGGGGTATTAAATACACCAGATTCAGTGCAAACAGATAATGACACGTAAAAGTCAAAATGGGAGCAGAGACCTATAGGATCTCTGCCTAATGCACAGCAGTCAGTGACTATGCCATCTGGACATCAGAACCAGAAACAGCAGCGGTGAAAGCAGCAGCATGTCGGGCCACCGCTCACAGGAGCCAGCGCCCAGCCTGGGCAGTTCCTCTGGCATGGCTGTACCACCCCAGCCCTGTCCACTGGGGCGGGCACCATGCTCACCAGCAGCTGTCCTGGTGACTGCAGGTGAGGCAGCTGTCCTGGTGAGGCTAGTGTGTGAAAGCAGCTCACACACTCCCAGACACAAGTCCCTTCCACACCACAGTGTCTCTCTCCTGTCTGGCAGCGTGTGAGCCGCTTGCACACACTAGCATCACCAGGGAAAACTGCCAGTGAGCCTGTTGCCTGCCTCAGTGGACAGGGCTGGGCGGTATAGCCACGCCAGAGGAACTGCCCAGGCTGGCTCCTGTGAGCGGTGGCCCGATATCTGCTGCTTTTGCCACTGCAGGTCCTGGTAGAGCCCTGCAACTTTGTGGATATCCGCATCTGCAGATATAAATTTTGTATCCACACAGGGCTCTGTAGGTCAGTGGTTCTCAACCTTTTTTCATTTGAAGATCCCTAAAAAATTTCAAACGGAGGTGCAGACCCCTTTGGAAATCTATTGTCTGTACCCATATAGTTGAATTCTGCTCAGTCAGTTTTCAGTCTAAGTCTTTCACGGACCCTTTAGACATAGTCCACAGACCACAAGTTGATAACCACTGGACTAGATGATGACAGTGGTCCCTTCTGGCCTTGGAATATATGACTATTGCTATACAGTCTGCAATATTTGTTGTAAGCTAGCCTTTATTTTCCCTCAGCTGCTGCATACCACTTTACAAGAACCTCCTAGAGCCCACATTCTATACATGGGGTTTATTGACTAACGTCATCAGAGTTGTGGCTTTTTTTCTTGTCTCCATCAGTTGTGGCTTGTCTCCATCAGTTGAAAGAGAAGAAAAAGCCTGTTGAGTTGGCATAAGAGCACAATCAAAAAAAATCCTCACATTCTACATTTTGCTGCAGATTTTGGTTTATTAATTCAGTCTTTTTAAAATTTCTTAGCACACATTCATACTGCTTTTTCCCCAAACTAGTGCACAGAATGTGCCTCCTACAATGCATTTTTAATTGATTTAGTTTTGTAATTGCACTCCAGTTGAAAGTAATTAATTTAAGAGGTGCAACTGCAATAACCCCTCTCCCCACTATTTTGCACAAAGCTTGCATGGTGAGAAAGACAAATCATAGTGTCAATGTTCAATAAGAACATTGAAATACATCTGAAATACACTTTGTGATTAACACAGCATTTCTGAGTGTACTGCTAAAACAGTAATTGTTTAAAAGTGGCTTTTTGTGATAGCAGTAGCATGACAGCCTACAATGTAAAAAATTACAACTGTGTTACCTGATGTTTTCTCTTCTGAAACTGATCAAACTTTCCATCCATTCCTTTCAATATAAGTCAATATGTTGACTTCTTCAGATTCCTGAGATAGTCTAAACTGGTAACAGGGGTTTTGAGGCTATGCTATGACTTTTCCATCCACCTGACACCTACTTTCAAAACTGCAGAAATTCTTAACTATGTACACTGGATTAAAGTTTGCTAGAGGAAGGTCTGTGCAGAATAGAAACTCCATACCTTTATTTCAATAAGACTTTTTCCCTCCTTGTAATGTAAGATCTTGTGGTTTTCCAACTAACCTAAGATGTGCTTGTTTTAGAGATAAATTTCTAATTCCAGCACTGCTCTCAACTCTTAAATTTCTAAGTCTCACTGCTCTCAACTCCTGCAAGTTTATGCTATCACAGCTTTCTGCCCCAGGGACAATTTTCCACAAAGGTGGATTAAGGAACTGACAGTGTTATGGTGCCACCAACTGGGAAACATGGAGTCCTGACACTGTTTCCGACTGTATAAACTTCAGCCAGACTCCTCCCTCCAGTTTTCTTTGCCTCCTCATCTCAAAAGCATGAAAGTTTCGCCTCAGCTCTCTTACTTTTACCCTCCTTATGCCTCTCTCCTGCCTGAAGAGACAAAGAGGAGAGGAAAAAGCAAGGAAAAGGGCAGGAAACCTGAGGAGAGAACATAAAAGTTATTGCCTCTCTTCTCTGGAGAATCCCTCACATTCTTCTAGCAGTTTGTGGCTCTCTGGGCTGGTGAGATGTACAAAGATATGCTTCTGCATTTTGTTTGTACCCTTTTCTGGATGTTGCTGTTGTGAGTATAGAGCCTTTATGTGTTTTCTTTGTTTTGTTTTTTTATCTTCTTTTTCACACTGGTTTTCAATCATGGCTGCGACTCTTCTGCACTTTTTCCAACTTGTCCAGGGTAGAAAAAATTTGTTGTTTTTCAGATTGCTCTATGTTGTCAGACTCTGTAGGCTCTCCTTCCTAGTGATAAAGCTGGAGGAAGAAGTTGATCTGGAGGATTTGACTGACTTCTTTTTGTGCTTCTTTCTTTAAAAATGATTTCTTATTGACAGCTGCATTTTGAAACAACACCATATGCATGAGTCTTACCCCATACATGAAGCCAACAGCTATTTGAATACTAACCATTTGTTTGAACTAGGGAGACCAGTGAAAACCATCAGCATCCAGCTCTGTTTGCCAGGGATAGTGAGATATGTATCGCTTGCCTGGTTTCTGCAGAGAGATCTAGAATTGATGTCCCGGACCATAAGATTGTAACATGAACACATAAAAAAAGAGAAAATCCAAAGCTTTTTAAAAGTAGCTTAGTTTTGTACTACATAGTGAGTACGCTTAAACATTTGTACCAATTTGAGACACATTTCTGGTTATACCAGAATACCAGTATTCTGAATTTTAAGTAAAGGAAATCTCTCTCAAATCAGTAGAAACTTTCTAAGTTTGACCACTGTATACTTATTACAAAATACGCTGTTGGATGTTCTGAGCTGCAGCAGGGAGCGGGAAGAGCAGGAGTTGCAGACATGTGGAGCACCCTCTCAAGAGTCTCTTGGAGCTGCAGACTGTGTAATTAGATATTATGATGCTATCAAAATAGATTTATTCTGTAGGTATAAAGAATACAATTCATAATAATTCAGTGAAATTCCTTGACATATGTCATATAAAAAACTTAATGGTTCGCATCTGAAGAAAGTTTTCTGATCATACATATGATTTCCTCTATACATCTAAGACAGATAATGCAACAGCTGATTGTGATGCTTTTTCTTTTGGTCATGCTCAGTTACAACAAACTGTATGAGACTGCATAATATTTTTGCAGATACAAAAACATCTATGCAGTGGAATAGGTTGGCCTGTTCCTCTTCTAAAGGAAATGAAGTCCCGCTCTCCCCTCTCCCCCCCCCCCTTAATAGTATCATCTTTCTCATAAGCAGTGTCGGAGAGCCCGCTAACCTAATTTCAAAAAATTCCAACCAGACCCTATATCTTTCTCTATAAATTTTTACAAAGTTCAAATTGGGTATAAATCTAAATCAATATTTTAAAGCAGATAATAATGGCAGTTACTTTTAAGCACTTAAAACCCAAGCAAGGAAACCTGTCTAACATGTTTAGGAACAATTGTGTTTTCTATCTACTTTTTTTTTTTTTTAAGTAACATTTTGAACACAAAGTTTTAAATTCTCTTGGGTGACTTTTTTTCATCTTTCTATTTAATATTCTGCATTACAAAACAAAGCAAATTTTATTACGATTTCACATTGCTTAATATGAAAGAATCATGAAGGTACTGCTCAAGATATCAGATGACAAAAAGCAAAAGAAAATAATTGCATTTGATGGATGAATTGTATTGTATTCCCAGGCAACAGCTTGGAGAAATGAAAATAGGCAAAGGCATTGACAAATATAAAACTAACTTCAGAGTGGCAGCTTTCCTGGTTGGTGGAAATTCAGTTGCAAATCCTGCCCCTCCTTCCGTAGCCTAATAAGACCCATCCTGCAGCCAAACCAATGTGGTTCTAGTGCATGTGGTGAAGAGGAGGAGGAGGAGACTGGGAGCAGAACCAAGTAGGAGAAAGCGATCAGAGGCAGGTGGATATACAGATAGGTAGACTATTGAATCCCACGGAAAAGAGTGCACAAGTGATAACGTGCTAGCAGAGCCAAAGCAGTAGTTGTGGCTATGAAGTAGCTCTCCTGTAACTCTTTGGCCTATGGAGTGGGAGTGATAGAAAAAAAGGTACCTCCTTCATCAAACAAGGGATTATAATGTAATTTATTTGGAGCTAAATCCTGAAGAACTTTTGCAGTTATTACATTAAGACAAATTCCCACAGACTTCAACAAAAGTTCTGTCTGAATAAAACAAAAATGAGAAAGATTTCAGGGTTTAACCCTTCAGTGATTTTTTTTTCTAGTGCCCATCACCATAACAATTGTATAGAAAATTACTAAATTTTAATTAGAATATCAAAGGGCAATTTTTTCAAAGTAAAAGCATTAAGTGTCAGCCAAATGTCACCTTTGACTTTGAAATTATCAAAAAAAAAATCTGATAAATTTGTTTGATCTTTCTAGATTTAAGGGGGAAATAGCAAGTTTTAGAGGTGATCTGCCAAAGATTTTTTTTTAAATTGTGTTTTGCCTTGTTTTGTTTCTTATGATATATAATATATAAAAAAATTAAAGAGTAGCTTTTTTTTAATGAAATAAGCATTACCTGAGAATAGATACTGTTGAGTCTGATCTTCTCTGATATTATTAGAAAACTTCTCAATGGGAGAGAGTGTTTGTGAGCGATCACTTCTTAACTAAACAAAGACACCCTGGCCAACATCCTTGGCCTCCATCTGCTGCTTTGCAGTATTCAGGAAGCATAAAGCAGCCAGAAAGCTGCCTTAGGTCGGGTACTGGAGATTCACCTTGGAATTCACTAAGAAATCCCTGCTTGACATAAACCTGGCATAGTCAACTCAATGTTACTTGTTCCCATGGTCCCTCCTGCCTACACACACACACACACCTGGCAGTTTCCAATGAGGGTGGAGCAATTTAAATCAATGCAATCTAAAGAACTGATTTAAATCAGGTTGAGGCTTTGTAAAACTAATTTGAAAATTTAATGTTGATAAATACAAAGTAATGCACATTGGAAAGCATAATCCCAACTATATATATAAAATGAGGGGGTATAAATTAGCTGTTACCACTCAAGAAAGAGATCTTGGAGTCATTGTGGACAGTTCTCTGAAAACATCCACTCAATGTGCAGCGGCAGTCAAAAAAGCAAACAGAATGCTGGGAATCATTAAGAAAGGGATAGATAATAGGACAGAAAATATCATGTTGCCTCTATATAAATCCATAGTACGCCCACATCTTGAATACTGTGTGCAGATGTGGTCGCCCCATCTCAAAAAAGCTGTAATGGAATTGGAAAAGGTTCAAAAAAGGGCAACAAAAACGATTGGGGTATGGAACGGCTTCCGTATGAGGAGAGATTAATAAGACTGGGACTTTTCAGCTTGGAAAAGACACGGCTAAGGGAAGATATGATTGAGGTCTATAAAATCATGACTGGTGTAGAGAAAGTAGATAAGGAAGTGTTGTTTACTACTTCTCATAACACAAGAACCAGAGGTCACCAAATGAAAAAAGGCAGCAGGTTTAAAACAAATTAAAGGAAGTATTTCTTCACACAACGCACAGTCAACCTGTGGAACTCCTTGCCAGAGGATGTTGTGAAGGCCAAGACCATAACAGGATTCCAAAAAGAACTAGATAAATTCATGGCTATAAGCCATGATGGGCAGGAATGGTGTCCCTAGCCTCTGTTTGCCAGAAGCTGGGAATGAACAACAGGGGATGGATCACTTGATGATTACCTGTTCATTCCCTCTGGGGTACTTGACACTGCCCACTGTTGGAAGACAGGATACTGGGCTAGATGGACCTTTGGTCTGACCCAGTAGGGCCATTCTTATGTTAAATACCTAAGACTAGAAGGTTTCTTTGCGTTATTTTTATTTTAGGGGTTGTTTGGTTTTTTTGTTTAAAAAGAAGATCTTACAAAACTAAAATGAATTATAAAGGAATTATGAAAACATTTCTAATTTCAGTGAAAATCTCTTATTTATATATTCCTCTGCAGTACTGAAAGTAGAAGCATAACCGGCAGTATACAAGTTACAACAGGCTTATTGTAAATTTTTGTACAAGCACAGACCAGACTGGGACAGTAGAGAGATGCAGCAACATACATGTAAGGTCCCACAATTACAATCAAATCCATTGGCATTGTTGTCATTTTAAGTATTGAAGTCTTCATTTTTGGGGAATATTTTTTAGACTAGATAGATTCATATATATGTTGACATCGTAATTTTTCCTTTGCCGAAGTGTACAAAACTAATAATGAAATTCCTGGTAATGTATAGTAAGAAATGGGTTTCTGGTCATACATAAACATCGTATCATATTACTGATATTCTGAGACTGCTCCTTTTTATTTGGCTCCATCTCTATAGAATAATAATCAAAATGAATCTACAGTAGAACATGGCTTCCATTTACCGTCCCTTTGACACACTGCATTTGATTTCCTACTCACAGCACAGAAGTCTTGCCTCAAATCATGAGGTGGGCACCTAACAATGGAGGGCATATTTCTACAACCCCTATATTAATGAGCACATACTTACTTGAGTAGTCCTATTAAAGTCAGTGGGACTGTTTGTGCTACGGAATGTCAGTGAAAGTTGAAGAATCTAGCCTCAATTAACTTCTTAAAAATCAAATAAAAATAAAAGTTGACCCCTAAACTCCTCAAATGCTTTATTGTATCCAGACTGTTCTATTTATACTACTTTCAGGCTGTTTAATTAATTTATTATTATTAACA
Source organism: Terrapene triunguis (assembly GCF_002925995.2). Classification (NCBI taxonomy): domain Eukaryota; kingdom Metazoa; phylum Chordata; order Testudines; family Emydidae; genus Terrapene; species Terrapene triunguis. Next base: position 60,040,278 of record NW_020664420.1, on the reverse strand, counting down.
ATGTCTGTAGAACCTTCTAGTAATAAAATGAAAATTCATTAATTATATAAAACTGACCATAGTGGGCAACATTACAGAAGCACTGTGCAATCTCCAAAAATATCAGCAGCTACGATGTCATTTTGTCAGAAGGAAAAAAAAGGGACAAAAACGAAACCAAATTAAGAGGTCTTGCATCATGCTCTGAAGTTTGCTACACTCAAGTCCTGGCAGACCACCAAGTATAATGAATTCCAAAAACAAGAGCCTTCAGCTAAAAAATCCATGAGTTAAATCCCCAACCTCCATTAGCAAGTGACTCCCAACTGATCTTAACTGCTACAAATGGTTATAGAGCAAGTCTGTGCATTGTATATTTTTATACTGTGTAAGAAGTAGTTACTTTGTGCAGTAACGATGGTTTTTCGAGATGTGTCACCCCATGGGTGCGCCACTGTAAATGTGTTTGTGTCCCTGCACTGCTAGAACCTTGGTAGCAGTGTCCATTCATCCCGTGCATGCATTGCCTCCCTTCTCATGCTCTGCCACAGGGCTAACCAATGCTATGTGAGCGAACCCTCCTCAGTTCCTTCTCTACTGCAGAGTTATGATGAGGACTCTGAAGTACAGGGGAGAAGGGTGGGGCGTGGAGCACCCATAGGGACAGACATCTTGAAGAACTATCATTACTGCACAAGGTGAGTAACAACTTCTTCTAGTAGCGTCCCTATGGGGCTCTACTGTAGGCAACTCCCAAGCAGTAGCCCTCACTAGAGGCTGAGGCTTCGGAGACAAGTCTGTTATGGATGATGGTACCGTGGCACTGAATCTGGCATCTGTAGCAGAGTCCCCGAGGATGGCATAGTGTTCTGCAAAGGTATGTGCTGATGCCCAGGTAGCTGCTTTGCAGATTTCTAATATAGGGATACCCTTGGAGAAGGCGACGGATGAAGAAACCAATCTCATAGAATGTGTGTGGACTGTAGATGGAGGTGCTAAATTGTGAATCTGGTAACAGAGTTTAAAACTGTTCAAGACCCATTTAGAGAGTCTTTGAGCTGAAATCGCTGTGCCTTTGGACCTGTCTGTGATGGAGAGGAAGTGTCTCGGAGATATTCTAAAAACTCTTGTCCTGTTCAAATAAAAGGCCAAGGCTCTCCTTACATTGAGCGTATGGAGGATGGCTTCCCTATTATCCTGGTGAGGCTTAGGATAAAAAGCTGGAAGGTAAATGAGTTGCTTCACATGAAATGCAGAAGTCACTGTGAGGTGAACTTTGGATGTGATTTAAGTGTGACTTTGTCGGGGAAGAACACTGTAAATGGGGGATGTGCCATCAGGGCTGCTGTCTCCCCTATCCTTCTTGCGGAGGTAATGGTGAATCTCAGGAATGCCGTCTTCATGGAAAGGTGAATTAAAGAACAAGTGGCCATGGATTCAAAGGGTGGTCTAGTCGGTCCTTTTAACACTAGACTGAGGTCCCATTGTGGGGTAGGAAGCTTGGATTGGGAAAAGAGATTTGCTATGTCTTTGAGAAATCTCTTTATAGTTGGTTGGGAAAAAATGGAGTACCCTTCTACCTGCTGGTGAAAGGTCGTTATTCCTGCTAAGTGTGCTTTTAATAAGTGAATAGAGAGTCCCATAAGAACTGGGTCAGACCAAAGGTCCATCTAGTCCAGTATCCTGTCTTCCAACAGTGACCAATGCCAGATGCCCCAGAGGGAATGAACAGAACAGGTAAGCATCAAGTGATGCATCCCATCGCCCATTCCCAGCTTCTGGCAAACAGAGGTTAGGGACACCATCCTTGTCCATCCTGGCTAATAGCCATTGATGGACCTATCCTCCATGAACTTATCTAGTTCTTTTTTGAACCCTGTTATGGTCTTGGCCTTCACAACATCCTCTGGCAAAGAGTTCCACAGCTTGACTGTTCGTTGTTTGAAGAAATACTTCCTTTTGTTTGTTTTAAACCTCCTGCCTATTAATTTCATTTGGTGACCCCCTAGTTCTTGTGTTATGAGAAGGAGTAAATAACACTTCCTTATTTACTTTCTCCACACCAGTCATAATTTTATAGACCTCTATCATACCCCTCCTTAGTCGTCTTTTCTAAGCTGAAAAGTCCCAGTCTTATTAATCTCTCCTCATACAAAAGCCATTCCATACCCCTAATAATTTTTGTTGCCCTTTTCTGAACCTTTTCCAATTCCAATATATATATTTTTTGAGATGGGGTGACCACATCTGCACACAGTGTTCAAGATGTGGGCGTACCATGGATTTATATAGAGGCTATATGATATTTTCTGTTTTATTATCAAACCCTTTCTTAATGATTCCCGATTTCTTGAGATTCAACAACTAGTCTAGGACTATGGGTAGAGTGGCTGTATCTGGGGTGACCCTTTTGGATTGGCACAAAGATCCGGAACCTGTTCCACTTCTGTCGGTAAGTACGACAGGGTAGTCACTTTCCTACTGTGTAATAACACTTCCTGTACCTCTTCAGAGCATGATGTTTCTGTGTGCTGGAACTATAAAGGAGCCAGGCTTTGAGCTGTTGTATCCACAGGTTGCGATGGAAAGTGCATCTCTCGTTCTGCAAGAGGAGGTAAGGAGTGATTGGAAGGAGTCATCAGGGGACATAGCGCCAGTTGTGGCAGATAAGGGTACTACGTCTGTCTGGGTGAGAGTGATCAGTATCATGTTTTCCCTTTTTTTTTTTAACTTTCAATAGGACTTTCAGCAATAGAGGGAATGGGGGGAAAGGCATAAAGAAAGCCCTTGTCCCATGAGAAGAGGAGAGTGTCTCCCAAGGGATGCTGTCCGATGCCCGCTCTGAAGCACTACTGTGGACATTTCTTGTTCTGGTATGTATTCAGTAGGGCCATTGAGGAGTCAGTGATGTGGACCTGATAGCATGGTCCGCCACATGGTCTGCCAGTGCCTGGCGTGCTGAAGACTGTACCAACATTGATATCTGTACCGAAGAAGCCATGCCCAGGGTGGATTCTATGGATTATTTGCGCTCAGTCAGTACTGATGAATCCTTGTCTGTGCCCATTGTGTCCTTAGGCATCCCAACATGCTCTGTCAGGGCAGTACTGCGCAAGCCCTGGGTACCAGACTTTGACAGCTTCAATGTTATTGGTACAGATGATACCAACCAAGCCGGAGATCGTTTTCAGCTCAGTCAGGGCTTGCTGTGGGGGACTCTCGGCCCTTTTCTTAGAAGCCTTGCGTGAGTGGCTCGTGGGCACCTTTTTGGGCACACCTCCCTTAGAAGTAGAGGGTTGCTGAAGGGCCATCTATATTGGTAGGAGTTTGAGTCTCAGCTCTCTATCTTTTCTGGATCTGGGCTTTAGTTGTTGGCACAAACTACATTTCTGTAATACGTGGTGCTCTCCCAGACAGTGGATGCACTGAGAATGTCAGTCAGTCACCTTGATAGATTCCTTGCAACTAAAACACTTCTTGAAGCCTAGAGAACCAGGCATACCCTGTCCAAGGGGGTCCCCCCACGGGTGGGGCAGGAGGTTGAAGGAAAACAAAGTCTAGAATAAAGCTTTTGAGGTTTGAGGGCAATAAAAGGAAAGTGGTAAAGAAAAGAAAGCTATCCTTTTGGAACTTCCCTAAAATTAACAATTCTGAAGAAGTTAACAATCCACTAATGGTCACCTAAAGCTCCATCTCTAGCCAGGGACAGTTGAGAAGGAACTGAGGAGGGTTCGCCCGCACAGTGTTGGTTAGCCTCGTGGCAGAGTATGGGGCGGGGGGAAGCCACGCATGCGTGGGTTGAACAGACACTACTACCAAAGTTCTCCAATCAACAGTGCAGGGCCGCAGACACATCTACAATGGAGCACCCATAGGGACGCTACTTGAAGAAGACTATTGTTTTGGATCTTTTCAGCAAATCTTATTTAAACTAATTCACACTAGCAACTGGGAGACACAAAGTAGATTATGAAATTTGGGATATGTTGTATCCTTTAAGGCACAGCGCAGAATAAGGGGCAGTGCTCCAGGGATAGCACCAGAAGGGATTCTGCCTCAGGAAGGCATGTGTCCCTGTACAATCTAACACACATAAGGGGAGTGCATCTGCTGCCAGGTCCATTAATGGAATGCAGCCTGTTCCCTGTACAGGTTGGTGTGGAAAGCAGGGTTGGTTCCCCCTCCATCTCTTTTGGGCACCATGCATCTGTGGAAGAGTAGGGATGTACTCCCTTTACTCCTGAGTGTAAAGACTGCAACTGTGCATGGTCCTTACTTGGGCCAGCGACTGATATGGAACTGATATATACATTATTATATGAATACTGATTTGTAATAATAACTGTACCAGTGCAACCGTTTTTCAGAGGCTGAAAATAAATAATGCTATTGGGGTTTTACAAATGCGTGGGTTTTTTTTTTTTTTTTATTATAACATGTGTGATGCAAGTGCCTTATAAGACATAAGTTTCGTAAAATAACATGATTTGGTTAATTTTTTTCCGGAAACTATTTACAGGTATCATTAAACAACCAACACATTCAATGTACAGTAGAATATCAGTAGTGAAAGCAGTGAAACAAGTATGTTCTAAAACTCTTTTTAAAAAATAAACCATTTCAATACTTTGGCAAACTCTATGCCTCCAAGCTACTTAGAATACTACTGTGTGAACTGAAAGATTTTAGCACCTCAACTTTCAAAAGCAACAAGGTTATTTAAAATTATTCAATATGATACCTGGCAACTGTACCCCGCTTCGAAATGCACGTTGAAAGATACTGCAAATTCTTTATCACAGTAAAACAGAAGACTGATGGAATTAACCTTGATCAGCTTTAATAAGACAGGGAAGAAAATATGGTCTTAACCAGTGTAGCTTTCACATTAACTGTATTAAAGGATAAAGTGACACTTTCAGAAACTGAGACAGAGTTTCTAAGTAGATTAAAATCCATTTGGCTATTTCCATTTAACAGACAGTACAGTTAGAATTTTACACTTCCATCTGGTTTCAGTTTATTAGAAAAATCAATGTGTGCATTAATGTAAGATATGGCAATTTCAAGAAAGCTGCAACATGCAATTCCCTTAACAAGAGATCTGAGCCAGACTTAAATGAGGAACCTGTGTGGGATGCCTGTCTGTAATTACTTAAATTGACAGTTAACAAAAATTCCACTATTCCTGCATCTGTATGATTAAATTTAAAAAAAATATTTTAGAGCAAATATTTGGGGAACAGAAATTCAATATTATATACTATTTCAAATTAAGTACTTGTCTAAATAGCAAATCTTTCCAAACATATGCAATTAACATGCAGTAAAAAATGATAATGTGTGTAGACATACTATACATAGGTGGTTTCCACCTTGCTCTGAACAGAATCTACACACCTAAATTTAGTTCTACTTGCATCCCCTATTGGCTTGGCTTTACATATAAGTCAAATAAAACGTGTTAGCCTAAGATTTCTTTCCACATTTATCTGTTCATGGAGTTACCATGTAGAGCAGGGGTAGGCAACTTTTCAGAAGTGGTGTGCCAAGTCTTCATTTATTCACTCTAATTTAAGGTTTCATGTGCCAGTAATACATTTTAATGTTTTTAGAAGATCTCTTTCTATAAGTCTATAATATATAACTAAACTATTGTTGTATGTAAAGTAAATAAGGTTTTTAAAATGTTTAAGAAGCTTAATTTAAAATTAAATTAAAATGCAGAGCCCCCCAGACTGGTGGCCAGGACCCAGGCAGTGTGAGTGCCACTGAAAATCAGCTTGCGTGCCGCCTTTGGCACGCATGCCATAGGTTGCCTACCCCTGATGTAGAGTTTCACCTTTGCTAGACCCAAGTTCCCTCTGGCCAGAGGGAAACTCATCTCCCCTCTATCCAAGGTAGAGTTAACAAGCTGTACTCACACAGTGAGTTAAAATGAATCTGTCAGCATCTCCCTGCAGAATTTCAACACTGGCTATACCTGGATGGGTCAACAGACAAACCCTTCCATCCTGCTATATTTATTATACACAAATTATTATTTCTGGTTCATCTGGGCTGGTGTTAGAGAAAAACTTTGTATAAAACAAATGAATATGGGAAAGACAGGCTGACATGGGTCACAATGCTACCACACAATGGTACTGGGAAATCATCTAAAACAGTGGTTCCCAAACTTGTTCCGCCGCTTGTGCAGGGAAAGCCCCTGGCGGGCCGGGCCGGTTTGTTTACCTGCCGCATCCGCAGATTCGGGCGATTGCGGCTCCCAGTGGCCGCGGTTCGCTGCTCCAGGCCAATAGGAACTGCTGGCAGCGTCCCTCGGCCCGCGCTTTTAACTAATCTACAGGGCAACTGCTTGAGCACTGACTTACAATTTTATTTGCTTTGCTAACATTTACTAGAATACCAACTAACAAGTTTCTGCTCATTATTGCTCCCTACAAATAAGATATCAGTACAGGTGTACAGGAAGAACAGAAAATTCAAAATAGACAAATATAGTGGGTGAAACTGACCTTTTTGGCAAAAATTCATGACTTTTTTAACCAATTTGTTTCATATTATTGTGGACTACTCCATGTTTATATTTTTTTTACAAATTTAAGGGTACTGAAAAACATTCACAATCATTCTTGACTAATTAGTAGAGTTGGAACCACTTGACTACTGGATGCAGTACACTTCTTCTGAATTAAATCTTGGCTAAGAGGTGTAAGTGTAGCTGGTAGTTGCCTGCTAAGTGTGTGGACTGAGCTCAGAATCGCATAGCTCTTTGATCCACACTTTGTCTTTGCCTATACTCCCATTAAGTGAGCCATAATATTTTCTGGAAAAATCTCTTTACTTTTGCGAAATCCTTTAATAAAAGACACTATCTGGCAATGCTAGATTTTGAGGCAGCCAATTTTTTCTTGGCTGCTCCCTACCGAACAGTCTTTCTAAATTATACAAATCTACCTTCTGGCCGTCACACAGTGAAAATCCCTTGCCTTCTGGGATTCAGGGCTTCGGAAAAATAAAGGCAAAACAATGTCTTGCTTCAAATGAAATTTTGTATTCACTTTCAGAATGAACTTGTATATAATAAACAGAATAATCCAGTCCTATGAATTGGAAAGTTATTGTTCACTTAAAAATAAAGCAAAAAAGAGAAGACTTTTGATCATTAGTTGAAAGAAAGTAAGAAATTGTTCTAGAACAGCACTTTTGTAATAGCTTAAAGAATAACATTTTATTTCTAGGGTCTGATACTCTGGATTTTTCTCTTCGGAATAGAATACCTGTCATTTTCAGGTCACCAAGTATCATCCTAGTGACATATTTTGTTAGTTTTCTTAGATTGTCCCGAAGACCGCTTCTCAAATAAAAGTTATGTTCCTTCCAGGGCTTTGTCTAGTCCCTCCTGAAACCTTTTCTAGAATGGTCTTTCTGACTCACACCAGATGCCAAATAGCACTCAGACTTGACAGCAGGCTTTAAAGGTGGTCTTCTACCCTGCTGTTAGTAATAAGATAAATACCTATTGAAAATAGCCTTCATTTTGAGAAAAAAACTCTGTAGTTTGGAATGCTGGATGAGATCCTGGTGAAAGAGTAACTAACATTGCTATCTTGCAGTGAAACAGTACAGAGAAACTGGGCTTCACCCTAGATGCAGTTTAAGTGAGGTCACTCAAATATGGCTGCATGTAGACTCCATCCAATAATAATCTCATTCATAGCACCACCAGTATATTCTGTGAATATTCAAGATGCTGATAAGGTGTTGAATAACGTTGATGAATCTCTGAAATTTTCGTTTATCAGTACAGTGGTGTGATTTGTTTAAGCCTATGAAGACTAATTCCTTGGTCTGGATCATTAGGGACACAGCAAATATTTGTATCCAATAGCGAGACTTTTCTAGGGAGAGATTTCATTTTCTTCAGAACCAAGACTGTTCTGAATTTTCCTGTTCTTTTGGGAAGTAGAAAGATAATGGAATACAAACATGTATCTCTTTAATTTGCTGGTGTTACACAGATGGTTTCTAGCTCTAGATTTGTTAGACTTTAAATAAAAACGGTTACTTAACCTAATCTTCTAGATGTTTTGTCCACATGCACCCTAAGCAAGTGAGACTGGATTCTTTTACCCAACAGCATCTGTTGGAGCTGAACCTGCACCTACAAGACTTAAGGTCCCTCCCCCAACTGGAGGGCATAAAAGACAGCTTGGGTTCAACCTTCCCTCAGTTCTGTTACCAATATGGAATCCCAGAGGAATAGAACTTCACAGTAATGTAGAAGGGCAGAACACAGGATCCATGTGGACAATCTTCTCAAAGAACAGTAGTTTACTGTAAGGTAAGTAATTGTTCTTCCTCTGAGTATTTTTCCATATGGGTCCCAATCCCAGTGACTGATAGGCAACTAGCTGTTTGCTCAGCAGTGGGTGCTAGGAGTCCTAATTAAACAGGGGCTGTAGGATAGCCCTCCCAAAAGAGGCATTTGATCTAGAAACCTCCACTAAAGAACAGAGTCTTGTATAAGTATGGACCAAACTTCACATAGCTGTCTTACAAATTTCAGAAATAGGGACATTCTTCAAACAGGCAGAGGAGGCTGCCTGAGCTCTAGTGCAGAGATTCCCAAACTTTTCTTATTGCATACTCCCAGATCTATAAGTATCACTGATACTTTGTGTTCTTCTTAACACTACCTGTCCTTAGCCATCTGTCCATATTTCACTGCTACATACAGCTATAATTAAAGTGTCATGTATACAACTGAAAAAGACACCCTGAACAAGACCCAGGGTAGATCCTTTCCAGCTTGACTGGGAACCTTTGATAATTACTCTCTGAGCAATGTTCCCTCTAATTTTTCCCACCCATGTGCGGAATAAATTCTGTTATGTTCACCAATATGAAGGTGATGTGTGACATCACCTTCATATTGGTACAGTAACTCCTCATGTAAAGTCGTCCCGGTTAACGTTGTTTCATTGTTGATCAATTAGAGAACATGCTCGTTTAAAGTTGCACAATGCTCCCTTATAATGTCGTTTGGCAACCACCTGCTTTGTCCACTGCTTGCAGGAAGAGCAGCCCATTGCAGCTAGTGGTGGGGGCTTGGAACCAGCGTGGACCAGCAGCCCCCCTATCAGCTCCCCGTTCCCCTAAGTTCCCTGTGTGGCAGGCGCCCAGCAGGCTATCAATTGCCGGGCAGTTCAGCTGTCCCTCCCCCCACTGCCATGTGCTGCTCCTGCACTCTGCCTTGGAGCTGCTCCCCGGAGCCTCCCGCTTGCTGGGAAAGGGGAGGAAGGAAAAAGGGGGCTAATGTCAGGGTGTCCCCCTCCCCCCTGCTCCTGCACCCCGCTTACCCCATCTCCATAGAGCAGGGGGGACACGACAGGGCTCAGGACAGAGGGAGCTTGCTGGCAGCAGCTGCTGTCAACTTGCGGATATATTTAAAAAGGCAGTTTACTTAGAGTGCGGGCTCTGGGGTGGAGCCAGGGATGAAGGGCTCAGGGCTCAGGAAAAGGGTTGGGTGCAGGGAGGGCTCCGGCTGGGGCTACAGGCTCTGGGGTGGGGCTGGGGATGAGGGGCTCAGGGCTGGGGCAGAGTGTTGGGTGCAGGGGGTGAGGGCTCTTGGACAGCACCGGGGAGGAGTGGCTCAGGGCTGGGGCAGAGGGTTGGGTGCAGGCTCTAGCTAGGGGTGCAGGCTCTGGGGTGGGGCTGGGGATGAGGGGTTTGGGGTGCAGGAGGGTGCTCTGGGGCTGCAGTGGACTCCCCTCAGCACTCTTTCCCCGCAGCAGCACCTGGGCGGGTTCCCTAAGCACCTGCATGGCGCTAAATAGGCTGCTGCATGGCCGCACCGCCACGCAGCTTACAGGGAACTTAGTCTCTGAGTAGTTTTCCAAGTAGTTGTGCACCTATCTTATAGTAGGTTCATCTAGGCTATATTTCTCCAGTTTATGAGAACGTTGTGTGAGACCGTATTCAAAGCCCTAAAAAAAGTAAGATACATCATATCTACCGCCTCCCCCCATCCACAAGGTTTTTTACCCTGTCAAAGGAGGATATACGGTTGGTTTGGCATGATTTGTTCTTGACAAATCCATGTTGACAGTTACTTATTACCTTATTTTCTTCTAAGTGTTTACAAACTGATTGTGTATTTGTTCCATTATCTTTCCAGATATTAAAGTTAACCAGACTGGTCTATAATTCCCAGGTTAGTAAGTAGTCCAATAGCACTGAAAGGGATGTTGTCCAGGGAGACAGCGGTGCTGAAATGCCAAAATAGAACACTTTTCAATTAGGTTTATAAGTCAGTCTTTCCTGCTTTGGAGCAGAATGTTCTGAACTTCAGCTGAACAGCTTCCTTCAGTGGGTGTTAGCCAGTCAGCACCCAGGCTAGCTGATGTAATGATGACAGGACCAGAAGCAGGAGCTGACCTTTTTTGTTTTGAGACTATGTCAGACAAAGCAGGTAAGATGATATAGAGCTGTGGTGAAAGGGTCACCATATCTAAATCCAAGAACTGTGTAGAATGTCCTGGGTCTATCAATCATCAATCCTACATTTTGCATCAGTTTTCTCAGGACCTTGATATCATGGGGACTGGCAGAAAGGCATACATCAGTCCCGGTGTCCAAGGGTTGAGAAAGACATCTGACATGAAGCTCAAATTGTCTGAATCTGACCTTGTGTACGTGGGGCCCATGCGCACCAAGTGTGGGATCCACATAGGCAACTAATGAAGAATGAGATTTTCACTGAAAGGGGATTCTATAGGAAAGTCGTGATAGAGCATCAAGAAGCATTTGATCAAATAAGACATGTACAGCTTCAGTGATATATGTATTGGTCATAAACAGAGATGGATCATTTATGATGAAATTTGAGGAGGCTGCCTCCAAGGGCAGCAGGTTCTTGCATCTGGTGAATGCCAGAGATTTTTATGGAAATAGGAAGTGATAGAGGGGTGTCCCAACTCCTGTTATCTGCTACCCTGCAAAGACTGAGACTGATCAGAACAAAACTTGAAACTCTCTCTTCTCTCTCCATCCCCTTTGTTGTTTCAATCAGTCCTCTGGCATCAAAAATTATTACAACTTTGATTCTCCTGGGAGAACTGGTATTTAAAAGGAGGCGAGCAGGACAGGTGAGCACTCTTTTTAAGAAAGTGTGACCAAAAAATGAGAGAAAATACAAAAAAGAAGAAATAAGTAAGATGGAAGAAGATCAGAAAGGACAAGTCCTATAATTGGTGGAACACATTAAGCTACAAAATTATGTAACAACATTTAAATGAGACTAAACAAAATATGTATTATGATCACTCATTATGTTAACAATAAAGCAGCTTGTTATTTCTATTAACTACCCTATATACGCAATCATAAGCTGGTTCGTTTATAAGCCGACCCCCCAGATGGATAAGTAAAAATGGAAAATATTTATGACCCGTTCATAAGCCGACCCTGTAATTCAGGGGTCAGAAAACTTTGGCTCCAGGGCCATCAGGATAAACCACTGGCGGGCCGAGATGGTTTGTTTACCTCGAGTGTCTGCAGGCACGGAGGTAAACCTAAGTAAACAAAGTGTCCCGGCGCGCCAGCTGCTTACCCTGACAGGCCGGGACAGCAACTGGTGAGGAAATTTTTTGGGGAGAAGAAGCTGGGGGGTCAGGGGAATAACCTCTGTGACCACCCCTATATAACCCCACTCCTAGCCCGGGACCCCCACACTCTCCCCATCCCATCCCTTCCCACCTTATCTGAGGAGGGCCAGGGGAGGATGTCTCTGGCCTGGCTGGAGCTGCTCCGGCTGGCCGGGCAGCGCAGCTGCAGCCTGCTCCGGCAGGCCAGACCGGGCGGCGTGGCAGCAGCATGTTCCAGCAGGCTGGGCCGGGCGGCACGGCTGCAGCGTGCTACGGCGGGCCGGGCGGCGCAGCCACAGCCTGCTCTGGGGGGCGGGGCCGAGCGGCACGGCTACAGCCTGCCAGCCCCGGAGCTGCAGCTGCTTCGGAGGCTGGGGGGAGAGCAGCGTGGCCAGAAGCGGAGAGACTCTGGCCCCGCTCTTCCCTTCTGGCTCTGCTGGCTGTGCTGCCTCTCCTTGTTCCCTCTGTTGGAGGGAGGGGCTGTGTCCCACCTCTCCCTCTCTATACCCGTTCATAAGCGAACCCCCTTCCCTGGTGCTTCCCTTTTTTACTAAAAAAATTTGGCTGATGAATGAGTATATATGGTATTTTAAAATGCTTTGGAACAAAGGGGAAGAATGTTTGTTTTTTTTAAATCTCACGGAAGACTCTTCCCCCAGATCTCTGAATGAGACAGTATTCTATCTTTGATCCACTGACATTTTACTTCCACTGTTTCCTAAAATCCTGATGAAAAATACTGCTTCACATCCATGCTTCACGTATACTTACAATGAAAAGAAATAATAAATCCACCCAATGAGATTGTAATGGGTAAAAATATTTAAAATGGCTTGATAAACTAGTGCAGTGCTTTGAAATGTGGGAGACGTGTTAGATTGCCATTCCCCATTTCTCGCTGGAGGGATAGAGTCTAAGAGAAATCAAACTCAGGTCTCCTGAATGGCAGAACAAAGCAGAAAACACGCCTACGCCACCAAACCAGGCTGAAAATGAGAGTTTTGATTAATAAAATGAGTTTACAGCTTATGATTTTGCCATAGATCCTTCATATGACACAGGAAGAGGTCAAGAAGGATGTTGTATGTCAGATTTTAAAACTTTTGGAAGCATATGTAAATAAATAAATGTCTTCAATTACTTTTAACAGGGCTGATTTTTAAACAGGCTGCTTCAAAAACCATAGACATGAGACTGCCACCATTATGAAGGACTGTTACCCTGACGGCTGCAGGAAATTCATTTGACCTGAAGCCTATTACTATGACAAAAATTGTAAGAGTTCAGCATAGCAAGTGATGATTGTTTAGAAAGTATCACTACTTTTTCCTCCCCTGACCAAACACTTAAATATTTGTTTGAGGGCAACATATGTTTTCTGTTCAAATGGTCCTCAAGGACCTTTTTACTGGAATGATTGTTTTGCAGCCAATTCCTAAGACAGCAGCATTCATTAGACAAACAATGGTTTTTTCCTCGGACAACTTGAAAAGCTCTTCAAGTGTCTTTAGATTCACTCACTACTTATACACTATTACTGCACTAGAAATACTTTCAAGAGCTCTGAAACCTGCTCTCATCTGGTCACCTCTCAGTACTGAAAGAGCTTGTACATGCTCCAGTTTCAGGCATTAACTACTCTTTTTATTTCTAATAATATTCCCAGGTCTCAGTACCTTGTCATTTAAATCCTCCTTATCGCTCATTTTCCCTTTCCTTGAGCAGGACTGGAACACTATAGGGATTTTTTAATAAAGTATTCTGGCTTTAGGAAGTTTAAAGTCTTTGACCTTGGTTCTATTGGAAGAATCCTGTAGGTATTTCAGAAACTGCCAGGCATTTTCCTCACCGGAAGAGGCATTGAAAGATTGATATGATTTATTATAATTTGTGAATTCTAGCCCAGTGGCTTGACATCCAGCTGGGGCCAGGGCATGAGTGGGCTTCTGTCTCTTACCTTATCGTTGGAGGACCTTCTTTCCTCTGATGTATGTCCAGTAGGCAAGGAGGATTTGGAAGGAGGAGAGACGGAGGCCAGAGCATACTCGCTCTTATTACAAGAAGTGCAGAGTTCATTCTCCACACTTGGTGGAAGTAACTGACATTTGGAGCATTTTTGCTCCATGGTTGGTATGACAGTGAACCAAAAATGTACACCTCCGCTGGTGAACTGGTAAAGTAGTCCCAAAGCAAGATACCACTTAGATGAAGTTTATCTGTCTGGGAATGCCGCCAACAGAACAGTAGTTATAATTCCCAAATCTGCAAATTAACATATACAGTTTCTATAACACTGCTTCCACGGCTGAGATGAAAACAAGACGGAGAAGTCACCAAAGCCACACCAACCTGATCCACAATTTGTTTCTATTCCCTCTCTGGCAGTAAACTCTAGAACCCTGAATTACTGGAAAGAAATGTTACAGGAACGCAGTCATTTATATTATATATTTATAAGGGCTCTCCTGCCTCTCTCTGGTAAGTGCTCTCATGCACTGTTAGGATGATAAACAGATACCATGAACCAACAAGTTAGTGGTTATTTAATCCCAGAGACAGAGAAACAAGGGAGCCCTTTAATAATATATTACAAAGCAGCAAAATACTTCCATTTTTCTCAACAAGCAACAAGAAATAGTTATTTTACTCTCCACCCTCCAAATTGTTGTTACTGCTGTAATGGAACATCCCAGAAGCTGACAGTTTCCTGTGTCTCTCTTTGAATGTGAAAATTCTACAACATGAGGCAATACTGGAAAAAGAGGCACTTAAAACAATGCATCCGAAGAAGTGGGCTGTAGCCCACGAAAAAGCTTATGCTCTAATAAATTTGTTAGTCTCTAAGGTGCCACAAGTACTCCTGTTCTTTTTGCGGATACAGACTAACACGGCTGCTACTCTGAAACCTGTTAAAACAATGGTGATCCTCTCCTGTAATGGCATGTATTAAAGAAAAATACATACTTAAGGAGTCATGTTTATCAAAGGAGTCACTGATCTCATTATTTCAGTGCATTTTAAAAGATATATACCTGACTTTACATATTTGGGAATTTTTGATTGTGGCTATGGCAATATGATAGTTCAATCAATTGAACTAGAATCTGCCAAGTTAAAACCTGTACTGCATGGGAAGCTAAGAACAGTGACTCAAGTGAGAGCTAGAGGTCTGTAAGTCACACTATTATGAGGACAATAGGGTAATGGATTCCAGGGACATGGGATAGGATTCCAGAGCTAAAATGTCAGGAGCCAGAAGAGTATTTTAAATATTTGTAAATTGTTTTTAAAAGTATTACAAACATTTTATGATTTCAAAAATCAAACTAAAGTATATTTTAATTAAAATGTGACTATTGGTATTTTCCCAACATCAATGTATGATGCCGCCCGTGACCACTGTGTACCATGTTTTGCATAAATTTACTATGATGAACCACTAGCCATAAATATTTGATTTACTTGACCAACTGTTTTTGCAGTTAGCTTCGTTTCTTACTCAATCTGTTAATGCAAAATTAATTCTGAATATGTTAAAAGGGAACGTCAAATATTAAAATTAATTATGAAAGTAGCCAGTCTTTACCAAAGATTGATACCTTTAAAGTTGTTTGTAAATATGTCAACAACTGGTACTAAGTTTCTTCAGTAATTTCTACTATAATAACAAAGGCAACAGAAATTTTAGTGTAAGGGATCTCACTTGAACATTTATTCTCTGTTATCCCACTGTGTACAACTCAAGTAATGGAACCCTATTCTGGATGGAATGTAGGAGTTAAATCTACCCACAGAACCAGGAGCTAGTAAAATGGCAGTTATGTAGCTTTTCCTCTGGCTTTCACACCACAGCTGCTATTCCAATGTCAGCCCCTTTGTGACATTTGTATGTGGTGCTGGAATCTCTAGATTCATAAAACCACAGACCTTGCAACCCTTCCCCTGGTTTACTCTTATCAGCCCCTTGAGATCCTGATATATGCAAGCGGCATCACAGACCCTTTATGTAGTATTTACAGAGTGAATAGTAACTTTATGGTGCTGTCCTCGGATGTAGTCCTATTGCACAGTTATTATATAGGGCTTACATGGTAGAGAAAGACCTTGTGCTAGTCCTCTTTACTATAGGTGATTTTCAGTCTGTATATGCATAGCAAAGAATGCCTCAGGTGAGTTTGGATGATACAAAATGAAAACACTGTCTTTTCCATACATATCCGTACTTTATGAT
Source organism: Terrapene triunguis (assembly GCF_002925995.2). Classification (NCBI taxonomy): domain Eukaryota; kingdom Metazoa; phylum Chordata; order Testudines; family Emydidae; genus Terrapene; species Terrapene triunguis. The sequence goes on along the minus strand of NW_020664420.1, from coordinate 60,024,417 downwards.
TAGCAATCAAAACCATATGGTGGTAACGAATACTGTTTTTCTGGCACTTAGCTTCCAGCAAATTTTTCAAATATAACAGATTTTCTACACCAATATTCAGTTTATCAGTACCTCCAGTGTAATCCTGCAGTATGCAAGATAAAACTCCTACAGCCACATGGCCATGCTGAGATAACCAAGCAACTTGAGAATGTTCTAAAGTGGATCTAAAGAAGCGCGGTCATCTTACCACAGCATACTGCCCTGTTGTGTCTGGTTTTGTTTTTAAAAGGTTACATTCTTAAAACAAACAAACAAACATTTAAAAAAATGCTTTAAAAATATTTTTGCACTTAATATATTGTTTCATATTAATATTCAAAGAACTAAAAAATATTTTAAAATGATTGTTTCTACTGTTTAAATCTGAATGGAGATTTCATTATCCCTTTAAATAAAAGGAGAATTGCGCACTGTAGAGTTTAGCTTCCAGATTCTCCTTAGATAATTTATTTTAAAACCAATTAGAGCTATAAGCAGTCTGTGCTGAAAAATGGTTTGTCTTTGGCCCTGATACTGCATGGGCTGGCTTCAAGGGGACTACTCCTGTTATTAGACCTAGCAGTGTTTGCAGAGATCCCTAGTTCCTAACATTAAACAAAGCCTATCACAACATAGATAAAGCTTTGTTTATGTGACATAATATGAGAAATGAATGGCTGCTTTTTAATAAACTGGAATAAAAAATATGTAATGAATATATGTCATACTTTATTTTCTTTCCTGCAGCTTTAAAGATAAACTGGAAAAGTAGTCCCAAAGCAAGACAGTTCACCAGCGGAGGTGTATATTTTTGATTCAGTGTTCTAAGATGAGGACGACAGACCTAAATGGGTTTATAATTGAAGAAATAATGATCCTCCTGAATGATTAACACAATAGATATGTCAAGTAATTTAAAGACGACTAGCAGAGCTACAGCTAAGAGATAAAAGTCCATTATTGATTACTCAGCATCTGCATAATTTAAAGGAGTTTTATCACAGAAATCCTGTTAATTATTATGACAAACTGTCCATTTATCTAAATAAACATTTTGTCTAATCTCTTTCCTCCTCCTTTAGATTGACTAAGCATTACTGTCTCAATGCGCAGGATATCTGAACTGGTTTAATTACATTAGATCACAACAGACTGTAGTGTCTTTACCAATGCCCATTTTGGCAGTTTTGTTAACACTGAATTGACTTTTAAAAGTGTTGGCAGTTTATGAAAAAGTTGCATCTGTAAACCAGAGAGCCACCGAATACGATATAAAAATAAAAAAACTCAACTTAAATTTTTTCATATTACAAGTTCTTCAAAATTTCAAATCAGAGCAGGTAAATTTCTCACCCAATGCCTTTTGTACCACCTAAGCTTTGCCGATCTATGATGAGGAGGGAAGAAGGATGCACTATGCACCTTCCACACCCGCTGAGTGCTAAGGAAAAAGAGCTCTTTGCTGACTCCAAGATAGACACCACCTTGGAAAACAGATCGAGAACTAGCTATTTGATCTGCACTCAAAAAAATCACATGTTTGGGGTACATCTACCGCAATTTATCATGTTTGGGGTACATCTACCCCAATTTCATAGCTGCAATTTTACCTTCACCTCTGGAGTTGCAACTGCTATTGCAACTCCAGAGGTGAAGGTAAAATTGCAGCTATGAAAAGTTTATTGAATCCCTATGCCCGCCCCACAGTTTGAGGGAAGGAATGGGTGTTTGTGAATAGATGTTTCAAAGAAAGATCTGAGATTAAAGTTAATTATTTTTTTAAATTATATCATATTGTTCTTCAATGATGTGATATGCTGTAGTGATTTCCATATTTTTATGCTAACAAATGTTGGCGAGGCCAAGCCAGGGCTATCAGGATTACCTTTGCCCTGTCCTGTTTGATCTTTATGTGGACCCTGTGGATTAATGGCACTGGTGGGAAGGCATACATCAGAACCCCATGGAGTAAGAAGGCGTCTGACAGAGAGCCTCTGTCAAGCCCCCGAATTGAACAAAACACGTGACATTTACTTTTCTAATGGGTCGTGAACAAGTCCACTCGGGTAATTCCCCACCTTTGGAAAATCACTCTGACCACCTTGGGATGGCGAGATGACAAGGTTCTGCTGAGGCGATCTGATAGTACATTTCTGGCCCCTGGAAGGTGCATGGCCACAAGATGAATGGCATGCTGCACACAGAAGACCGAGAACCAGAGAGCTTCCTGGAAAAGGGCTGACAACCTGGCTCCACCTTGCTTGTTGATATAAAACATTGCGGCAGTGTTGTCCACCTGGACTTGTACCACCCTGCCTGGGACTGGAAAGCCAGGCAGACCATGCAAACCACTTTGAGCTCCCTGACATTTATTTGGAGGGAGCGATCGTTCCACGATCAGTGGCCTTGTGTGCTGAAGTCACCCTAGATGGGCTCAAGGCCACCCAGATGGGGTCTGGTACTCTGACTACCAGGTCTAGATCATGCCTCGTGGGGATGTAGAGCAATGCCAGCCACACCTGCAGAGGCTGGAAAGGGAGCCAGGCATGACGGCCCACATAAGTGCAAGCTGCCATGTGGCCTCGTAACCTCAGGCAGGTGCAGGTAGTAATGAGCGGGTGGCACTGTACATGAGAGATCAAGTCTGACATGGCTTGAAAATGGGACTCCCGAAGGAAGGCGCTGGCCCATGCAGAGTCGAGGACAGCCCCTAGGAATTCCATTCATTGCACTGGTATGAGGGTCAATTTCTTTTTGCTTACTAACAGGCCCAGGTCAAGACAGGGGGAGCGCACCAGATCGAGATTCCTCGGCATTCAATCCCGCAATCTGCCCTTGATCATCGAGGTAAGGATAGACCTGGACCCCTCGACGTCTCAGATAAACAGCTACTGAGGCCATTCATTTTGTGAATACCCGTAGGGCCAACCAGAGACCAAAGGGTAGCTCCATAAATTGAAAGTGGCGCTGGCCCACCACAAAACGGAGGAACCATCCGTCCGTGGAAGATGGAAATATGAAAATAAGCAGCCTTGAGTTTGAGACCGGCATACCCGTCTCACAGATCCACGGAGGGAATGATAGAGGCCAGGGAGACCATGAGGAACTTCAATTTCTTGAGATATTTGTTGAGTTGCCGCAGGTCTAGAATGGGTCTTGGGCCCCTTTTGCTTTCAGGATTAGAAAGTAGCAGGAATGGAACCCTTTCCCCTTCATTTCCCAAGGGACCTCCTCCACCACCCCTGAACGAGGAGTTGCTCACGAGAAGGGTCCCTAAAGTGGGACGGTGAATGGGAATGGGAAGGGGGATAGAGCCAAGAATTACAGGGTGTAGCCCAGAGATATTATTCCTAACACCCAGCTGTCTGATGTGACTCAGAACCAGGCCGGTTGGAAGGGACGTAAACAGTCGAGAAAGGGGTAAGGTAGATCCATAGTGATTGGGGCGTTGCTCTCAAGTGCACCATCAAAACAAGCACTTCTGGCCCCCCAGGTGTTTGCCGGGCCAGGCTGAGCTGGTCAGCGGGAGGTGGAGGGACAACGACGACAAACTTGTGTCTCTTTTTTTTGCCTCAGTCTTCACAGACAAGGTCAGCTCCCAGACTGCTGGGGAGGAGGTGAGCAGCTCTCAGTGGCGAAAGAACAGGTTAAGGACTATTTAGAAAAGCTGGACATGCACAAGTCCATAGGTCCAGATCTAATGCATCCAAGGGTCTGAGGGAGTTGGCTGATGTGATTGCAGAGCCAATTGGCCGTTATCTTTGAAAATTCGTGGCGATCGGGGGAGGTCCCGGATGATTGGAAAAAGGCAAATATAGTGCTCATAAAAAGGAAGAAAGAGAACCTGGGGACATACAGACCGGTCAACCTCACACTTCAGTCCCCGGCAAAATCATGGAGCAGGTCCTCAAGGAATCCATTTTGAAGCACTTGGAGGACAGGAAGGTGATCAGAAACAGTCAACATTGATTCACCAAGGGCAAGTCATGCCTGACCAACCTGATTACCTTCTATGATGAGATAACTGGCTCTGTGGATATGGGGAAAGCGGTGGATGTGATATATCTTGACTTTAGCAAAGCTTTTGATACGGTCTCCCACAGGATTCTTGCCAGCAAGTTAAAGAAGTATGGACTGGATGAATGGACTATAAGGTGGATAGAAAGCTGGCTAGATTGTCGGGCTCAACGGGTAGTGATCAATAGCTCGATGTCTAGTTGGCAGCTGGTATCAAGCGGAGTGCCCTGGGGTCGGTTTTGTTCAACATCTTTATTAATGATCTGGATGATGGGATGAATTGCACCCTCAGCAAGTTCGCAGATGACACTAAGCTGGGTGGAGAGACAGATATGCTGGAGGGTAGCGATAGGGTCCAGAGTGACCTAGACAAATTGGAGGACTGGGCCAAAAGAAATCTGTTGAGGTTCAACAAGGACAAGTGCAGAGTCCTGCACTTAGGAAGGAAGAATCCCATGTACCGCTACAGGCTGGGGACCGACTGGCTAAGCAGCAGTTCTGCAGAAAAGAACCTGGGGATTACAGTGGAAGAGAAGCTGGATATGAGTCAGCAGTGTGCCCTTGTTGCCAAGAAGGCCAATGGCATATTGAGCTGTATTAGTAGCAGCATTGCCAACAGATCGAGGGAAGTGATTATTCCCCTCTATTCGGTACTGGTGAGGCCACATCTGGAATATTGCATCCAGTTTTGGGCTCCCAGGCTTCTTGGCAGGGGAGCGGTGCCGACTGGTGGATGGGGCTTCGCTCCGCACAGAGGACGCGGTGCCCGGCGGCGGGTCAGGCCAGCGCGCCGGTGCCGGGGCCAATAACGACTCCATAAGCAGGGCCCGGAGTCGGATCTCGCGTTCGCGCTTAGTCCAGGCCTTGAAGGACTTACAGATTTTACAGCGCTCACTTATGTGAGCCTCACCCAGACAGCGAAGACACTCGGAGTGTGGATCGCTTCTGGGCATGGAATTGCGACAGGAGTTGCACAACTTGAAACCTGGGGCTCGGGGCATGCCCCGGGCCAGGCTACTAACTGCAGAAACTAGTAACAGTCGAGGATCGTACTACCAAGGATAGAAGCTACAGCAATGCTGGAGCACAAGTTCCGACTACCTTCACTGGCGGCAAGAAGGAACCGAGGCAGGGGGAGCGCGCAGCCCCCTTTATGGCACGATATAGAGGCGCCACTCCAGGGGTCGCAGCGGGGCTCCCCCACTACGGGTACAGCTAAGGGAAAAACTTCCGGCACTGGTGCACGTGGCAAGCATGCACACCTACTGTGGAATACACATGAGCAATCACTCGAAGAAGAACTGGGATTGTTTAGTCTGCAGAAGAGAAGAATGAGGGGGGATTTGATAGCTGCTTTCAACTACCTGAAAGGGGTTCCAAAGAGGATGGATCTAGACTGTTCTCAGTAGTGGCAGATGACAGAGCAAGGAGTAATGGTCTCAAGTTGCAGTGGGGGAGATTTAGGTTGGATATTAGGAAAAACTTTTTCACTAGGAGGGTGGTGAAGCACTGGAATGGGTTACCTAGGGAGGTGGTGGAATCTCCTTCCTTAGAGGTTTTTAAGGTCAGGCTTGACAAAGCCCTGGCTGGGATGATTTAGTTCGGAATTGGTCCTGCTTTGAGCAGAGGGTTGGACTAGATGACCTCCTGACGTCCCTTCCAACCTTGATATTCTATGATTCTATGAACACAAACTTAATAGTGTTTACAATAGAATTTTATTTTGGATGATATTTTACTGAAATTAATTTTGTTCAAAAACATTAGCTAGTGTAATTTCTATTTCCTTATATCTGCAGTCATTTATTGTGTGAAGTGGGGCTAGAAACTAAGGGCTTGTCTACACTACCACTTACTTTCGTATAATTTATATTGCTCAGGTATGTGAATAATCCACAGCCCTGAGCGACATAAATTACACCAACCTAAGCACCTGTGTCGACAGCGCTATGTCAGTGGGAGAGTTTCTCCAGCTGATATAACTACCACCTCTCATGGATATGGAGTTATTATGGCAACAGGAGAGCTCTCTCCAGTTAGCTTACAGCATCTTCACCAGATGTGCTTCAACAGTGCAGCTGAGCTACCGTAGCACTTCTAGCGTAGACTAGCGCTAAACCTTCCAATTATGCCAAGTTCCAGCTAACAGTCCAAATGGTTCTAGATATATAAACACACACACACACAAATGTCATCTGATCATTTAAAAAAAGTTGGATGGTTTATTTCAGACCTTTCCGTGAGGTCCGAAGCCATAACCCAATTTTTAACTAATTTTTGTTTGCTAGTGGCTAATATTCAAATTGCTATAATGGTGTGTGTGCAGCCAAGAAAAGTGAAGGGCAGTGTGTGCGCTCATACGAGTGTGTACAAAGTTAGAGTGTGAGACAGAGTCACGCTCTGTCCCTCACCTCTGATGCCCCAGAAACTGCTCAGACCCACTTTCATCTTGCATGGAGGCTGTATTTTATGCTAAACCTGTCCACTAACAGTAGTACAGTGCAACACCATAGTTTTAACCTCTACTTCTTTCAGCCTGCTAGGGCCCTAGGAGGAAAGGCAGGCTCCCTCTCTCTAGGGAGCTCCTTCATTCCAGGCTCAGCTAGCCCTGTCCTCCTCTCTCTCTCTCTAACGCTTCCTTAAGGCCTTTTTATCAGGATGGTGAGCTGAGGGCTAATTCGTTTCTTGCTCCCCAACCTCTCCTTCTGATTAGCTAATGACTCAAGTACCCATTATCAGGGGGAATAATTGAGGCTATGTTGATCAGAGTGCTGACCCACATGTCAGATCTCAGGACTCTGTCACGAAGAGAGAGAGATACAGAGAGTATTTTGAAAGTGGCAGCACAAAAGCTGACCTGCACCATATACAAGGAACACAGGACACTTACTTAAAAAAAAAAAAATCATGTAGTTATGATTTCTAATATTTTTGTTGATTAGCCTGAGAAAAAATAGGAAATTTCAGCTTTGCCAACACAGCAGGTTATAATATAAATGGTGTGGAAGCCTAAAAACTGAGAACTAAGCTGTAATTTAATGAACATCTTACCTAAACCAATCATTTTTGATGAGTGTTTTTAATTTTAACATTAAGATTTGGAGCAGACAGTTTTATGTACATCTGTCTAAAATCCTCTTGGGTTTCATGAACATAAACCAAATGGTAAAGTTTCTCCAAAGGTCACTGAGTGTAGGGTTTCTACAAACTCCAAAATACCAAGCCAACTCATCGGTTTCATAATGAAGCTAGAACATTTAACCGTATTTTCTCTCTCTCCCTCTCTCACACACACACACACACACACACACACCCCTCTTGTGCCAAAGAAGTCTAGAAACATCCTGGCCTGTTGCCATTTTCTTACATGGTTTGGCATGCAGATCTCTCTCCTCCCACATTAGAAGCAGTTAGTTAGCTTATCACATCTTCCTGACTTTACAGGTAGCTGACAAGGAAAGCCTAAGAGTACCTGCCTCCCCAACATAAACAGGATCTCTTCAGCATAGAGGTCTGTAAATACTCCTGCTTGTCTCACTGCTGTAATTACCCTCTTCCAGCTTATGGAGCAAACAATGCCCAAGAATACACTATTGGAACAGTCTATTATTTCGACCAACAGTCCAACAAAAGACAACTTACAATGAGCATGATTTATTACATTATTCACGAAAATCACATTATGGGTGTACAGATGCTTGCAGTTCTTCATTACCAACTAATAGGAACTCCCTAAAACAGTGATACATTCTGCTACATTTCTGCTCCAGAATGATTTTACAGGCAGTAATTGCAATAGGACGAGCAATTGTATTTACAGTCCCCTACCTGCTGGTAAGTGGAAAGGCAATCCACCCTCTCCCCTGAATATATTCTGTGAATATGAGACAACAGTAGTTTTCACCATGCCCTGAAAAGTTCACAGATGTAGAAAGACCCAGTCAATCAATAGAGCTGGTTGGTCCCTCTGGATGGTACTATGACTCCCTCTCAGTTGGCTGCCTGCAACTATATGATATTCTCTGCTGAGCAGTCAGGCTTCTGACCCCAAAGATGAGCAACTCAATACCATGAGTGGCTGCATGGTTCAGTGGTATAAGCACGGGACTTACCATAGAAGTGACTGATCTGTCATCTTCTTCATAATTTACTACCGGAGGTGGCTCTTTCCCATCATTCTCCTGAACTTTTTGTTCTAGAAGTTCTTTCTGGGCTGTAAATTTTGCCTCAGTGCATCTTAATTGCTGAACTGTTTGCTTGAGTTCTTCTAGTGCTTGCTTCTGGCTCAGCAAAAGCACAATGCTGAAGAGAAAAAGGACAAGCACAAATTACACACTGATTATTTTAAAATGAGTTTTTCTTATCAAAACAATATTGGGGGAAACATTTTTGTCATTGGTAATTTGGTTTCCCTTTTCTACCTTTCCCACCCACCTATCTCAAGTGGAGGATACCCAAGTTACCTCTTCTTTGAAAAACAGGAAGAGATCTCTTATGTTAACTGCTCTAAGTCCTTCGTATGAACAAGTCAAATATCACAAAGCTTTCAAAACCGGAAGAAGAATAAAAACAAAGTGCAGCAAGCTTATATGTTGTTGCCGCACCTTCTCTCTCAAAGGAACTACACAATTAGTAAAAACAGAGTTTTCTTTAAACTTTTTCATTAGTAAAATGGAATTAAGGAAATGCCTGGTCTTTTTTCACCCTTTAAAATTCACCAAATCAAGTTCAGTATTTCTAGTCTTGAGCAGGATACAGAGAAACAAAGGTATACTCAATTATGGAAATCCTAGAATGTGCATTCTAAATTTAGGCTAGTACCAAAGATTTTATTATCCCTTTTTCTGAAACTTCTTCATTTTGTGAGAGCTGGGCTAGGGTGACACACAGAGGTATGCACATGGGAGAAGGAAAATCCTGAGGGAGGGTTGTTTTGGTTTTGTATTTTTTAAGATTGTAAGCTCTTTGGATAGAAATTTTAATCTATGTTTCTACAGCATTTAGTATGTAATTAATAAATAATAAAAATAAAACACATATTACAAGTAAAGAGGTGAATACCCTGAATTTAAAGCCATGTAGATAAAATAACACTGCTTGAATGCTTCAGACATTCTGTTAAGAGCCTCTGATTAAAATAAAAAATAGTAACAAGAATTCATCCAGGTTCACTAGAAGTGTAAGAATCTCATTACCTAATTGAGTGGAATTTAGCTAACTGGAAATTATTTAATTAGCGTAGTGAAAAATAACGGAAAAAGCAAACGGCTAAAGCTTTTGATATTTTTTCAATAAGTATCTAATGCATTAAGAAGATGACTGGCTTCAGCCGTCTCAGAGCTCATACTAACTTATTTTTTCATTGTTTTATTCATTAAGATAATATTATTTAAGATATTACGTGCCAGTTCACTGTTATTGGAAAGTAATGGTATCTGTCATAGAGTCAATTAAATCTTGACTGAGGGTGGAAACAATCGGGGAGAGGGGGGAAGGAACTAAGTACAACCCCAATTCTATTAATCAGTTCTTATAACTTCCGTTTCAAAATAGAGGCTAAAAGCTATATAATCCGATCTGGAAAAAGGTTGATCATAAATCATAGAAGATTAGGGTTGGAAGAGATCTCAAGAGGTCATCTAGTCCAATCCCCTGCTCAAAGCAGGACCAACACCAACTAAATCATCCCAGCCAAGCCGGGCCTTAAAAACCTCTAAGGATGGAGATTCCACCACCTCCCTAGGTAACCCATTCCACTGCTTCAACACCCTCCTAGTGAAATAGTGTTTCCTAATATGTAAGCTAGACCTCCCCCACTGCAACTTAAGACCATTGCTTCTTGTTCTGTCACCTGCCACCACTGAGAACAGCCTAGCTCCATCCCCTTTGGAAACTCCTTTCAGGTAGTTGAAGGCTGCTATCAAATCCTCCCCCCCCACCCCACCACTCTTCGCTTCTGCAGACTAAATAACCCCAGTTCCCTCAGCCTCTCCTCGTAAGTCATGTGCCCCAGCCCCTTCATCATTTTTGTTGCCCTCCACTGGACTGTCTCCAATTTGTCCACATCCTTTCTGTAGTGGGGGGCCCAAAACTGGATGCAATATTCCAGATGTGGCCTCACCAGTGCAGAATAGAGGGGAATAATCACTTCCCTCGATCTGCTGGCAATGCTCCTACTAATGCAGCCCAATATGCCGTTAGCCTTCTTGGCAACAAGGGCACACTGCTGACTCATATCCAGCTTCTCATCCACTGCAATCCGGTAATCACTGTAATGTAAGCTGATGACTCCATTCAGCGTAACACACAAAAACTGTGATTTTTTTATAATGCTTGATTTGCTTTATTTGTGGCATTGTTTAATATTAGAGGCTATTAATATTCAGCATAATATTCAAACGACTTCTACATTCAGTATTTGGAATAAGATGCCTTGAGTAAAGAACATATCCAACCTAGGTCCAAATATGGAGACAGTTCAAAACACAGATTACGTTTGAGTAGTGTAACTCTGGAAACTCCTTCTTCACACCCATATCTGCACAATGAGACCTGGTGGATCCACAGTCTAGGACACTCCCACCTTGCAGGGCTCCAGCCTGAGCCCAGAAGTTTACACAGCAGTGAAACAACCCCGCAGCCCGAGCCCTGCAAGCGCAAATCAGCTGGCATAGGCCAGCAGCGCATGTCTAGTTGCTGTGTAGACATATCCTGAGAACTCCCTCGTTCTGTCCAGAACTGAAATGAACAGCTGGGTAGATCTTCTAAAAGAACTAGTTCTGTCCAAGTAAAATGCCAGAGCCATTCTGACACCCAAGATATGAAGCCTCTTCATCATTATGATAATGTGGCTTGCAGGGCAGGGGGAAAGGGTGATAAGTATATAGGCTTGACTGGGGAAACAACTTTAGTGAGGAAATTTGGATGAGGATATATCCTTAAAAAAAAAAAGAAAAAAAATGCATGGAGGATCAGCAACCACGGTATATAACTGTATATAACAGAGGTAATGGCCACCAAAAAGGCTACCTTTACAGACAGATGTAACAAAGAAGTGGTGGCCATCAGCTTCAAACATGGCCCCATGAGTGTAGATTGTGACACACTATACCTTGTGGGAGCATCCTGTCATATTCCTCATTTATATATAATTGAGATATTGCATAATAAACAGGCCATGTGAGGTATCAGGGAAAAGGTTATGATCTGCTGAAAGTCACTGTTCTATCGAAATATGTATATCATGAATGTATATGAAGTTATGAGAATTGTGTTTTATGGTTGTCTCTAAAATATGCTGTGGGTTTGGGACGCGCCCAGATACTAGCTCTCCAGAGACAATCTCCTCTCAGGACTGCATCTACCCATCTCAGAGGAACAGTGCTCACCAGATCTCTTGTGCTTTCTCCTCAGTACCAGAGAAGAGGATTGGTGCTTTCCTTCCAACAATCTTCTCTGGGGTGGAAACAGCAATGTCTGGAGGGACACTCCTTGCTGAAATGGAAGCACTCAGCACCGCACCAAGCACAAAGGCTCTGAAGGTGGATGCAAGACAGCCTCCATAAGAATGTGGTTCAATCTCACATCCCTGTTTTTTATACAACGCTTGAAATCTCTATAGATCTGGTCACAGTCTTGAATGTGGACCTCACCCGGACAGTTGGAGCAAGGATCACTCACCAGCAGAGATTTCTTGCAATCGGCACAAGACTTAAAGCCTGGGGATCGAGGCATCCCCCAGTACTGAGCATAAACATTTGCACTAAGAATGTCTCTGTCAGAAAACCAAGAAAACAAAGAAAGAAAACCTAGACTAAGTACAATAATGAGTGCCACTAAACAACAAGAATGCCCCCACACACCTACACACTATTTAACTATATACAAATAGACAGAAAACCAATGATAGTGAGGAAAAACTTGGATAAACAAGTTGACATGCTCCATCTACAGATCACAGCTGACAGAAGGAATGGGGGGAGAGAGGGCGGGTCATGACAGCTGCGCCCTTTATATCATCAATCCATAGCATGAGTGTGCTGAAGGCAAATGCGCCACCCTGATGGATACCACGACAGGGAAAAATCCCCAGCTCTGGGGCACTGGGAACATACAAAGCTGAAGTGGAACAGACATATGCAAATCACTCAAAGAAGAACTGCGTATTACAATATAAACAACTTTTTCCTTTAAAATTTTCACCTTCCAATATCTCTGCCACACTTACTCTGATTTTTTTTCACAGGTCTTAGAAGATTCTTCTATTTTCTTTTCTAGTTCCAACAAAAGCTCCTCTTTGTTCAAAAGCGTCTGCTGTGTCTGAATCAATTCTTCTACTACTGTTTTCAACCTAGAATACAGGTCAATGTACAAATCAAAAATATGCATGTACTACATACATACAATTTAAACTGTTTGTGCACATGTTTATGTTTCTCTGTATATCTAAAAAGAAGAGCTGAAAATAGAAGCAGCAATCCTTAAATTAGTTTCTATTTTGCCAGTTTCCCTTTCTTGGTAATATGTTTATTAAATTGCTTATTTTGTGAATGTACCTTATTATATGGGGACACTCTAGATGTGGGTGCACACTGTTGGGAGTGAAGGCATATTTTAAGCCTGATAAAAGTCTGCTGTGATTTTTAAGAATCTGTTTGGATAATTTTTAACAGCTTAAAGCTTAAGTAGAACCGCCCATGAAAATGAAGAGTAATCACATTTGTGAGAAAAACAAAAAGATAAAGCATCCATAAAGCTAGAAAAAATTGGTTTGAGTTAGCACAAAACTTGTACCGACAGGGGTGGAGAACTGATATGAAACAGAAACTAATGCATATTCATAAGAAAAAATAACAAAAGTTATAAATAGTTAGTCTAAACCGGGGATGGGCAAACTACAGCCCGCAGGCTGGATCCGGCCCCTCGGGGCTTTCGATCTGGCCCGCGGGATTGCCCCCCGTGGCGTCGCAGCCCCACGCCACTCTCAGAAGCGGCCCTCAGGTGGGGGGGGGGGCAGAGGGCTCCACGTGCATTGCCCTTGCCTCCAGGCACCCCCCCACCCCGCAACTCCCATTGGCCAGGAATGGGGAACCGCGGCCAATGGGAGCTTCAGAGGAGGTACCTGGAGGCTTCCTGGAGCGGCACGGGGCCAGGGCCAGGGCAGGCATGCAGGGAGCGTGCCCTGGCCCCGGTGCGCGCTACTGCCACCCCGGAGCCACTTTAGCTAAGCGGCACCGGGCCAGAGCTCGAACCCCTCCTGCACCCCGCCCTCCAACTCCCTGCCCTAAGCCCCCTGCCTGCACCTCACACCCCAACTCCCTGCCCTGAACCCCCTCGTACACTCCGCACTCCTCCTGCACCCCAACCCCCTGCCCTGAGCTCCCTGCTGCACCCTGCACCCCTTGTGCACCCCAACCCCCTTCCCTGAGCCCCCTCATACACCCTGCACCCCTCCTTTGCCCCAATCCCTTGCCCTGAGTCCCTTCCTGCACACCGCACCCCCTCCCACACTCCGCACTCCCTCCTGCACCCCACCCCCCTGCCCCGGCCCTGCATACAATTTCCCCACCCAGATGTGGCCCTCAGCCCAAAAAGTTTGCCCACCCCTGATCTAAACAAAGGGAAGCTGAAGAGGTGTATTTGTCTGGTGCTGGAGATGTCTGTGTGGTGACTATCCAGATGAGCGTCCCACTTGTGTGTAATTGATCACTACTTACTCAGCAGATAAAGGCTTCATTCTTTGATGCAGTAGCACTTAAAATGCTTCTTAGGCATTTTAATTTTTTTTTAAACTTGAAGCAGTTGCTAGGCCAAGAGCATACACAGTAATATATAATAGAATCAATTCCTTCCCAGCATTCATCCAGTTATTAATTCATTAATATAAATATTCCAGGCAACAGTGGCATAACACAGTTAACAAAAAGGATTGGATTTATTGTTTTGGAGCTTTTCTCCTAATGGTCTACTACTGCCCACACTTTTTCAACTGAAAGAAGAGTCAAATCAAGCAGGCTTTAGCTATCTGGGAATTGTATTCCATATACACTAAAATTAGATTAATCTGCATCTGATCCTGTGATATATAGTAATGATTTAACTCCTACGTAAACTCATTGTCTATTTTACAATTCCAGATTTAAGCTTGCAACACTTCAATTATCAATACATATAATTACATGTACAGATTCCTCATTATATATTAATCTCAAATTTAATATTAATTAAAAATCCTTTCATTTTAAAACCTTGATTAAGAATGTTTATTTGCTGACCCTACATGTGACTGTAAATATTTCTTTCACAACTTTCAAAAATTAATTGACCTAACAATAATTTTATACAGATTAGGCACTGTATTTAATTATGAACCATTAACATATAGAAATTTAAATCCAAATTAATATTATCATTTGTCTCTACAGTATATACTTACTTTCACACAGCATCAACATTTTAATATGCTCTACAATTTTTAAAAAGTGTATGCGGTGTTGTGGTAGCCATGTTGGTCCCAGGATATTAGATAAACAAGGTGGGATAATATCTTTTATTGGACCAACTCCTGTTGGTGAGAGAAACAAGCTTTTGAGCCATAGTGCTCTTCTTCAGGGCTTGAAGTTTTGTGTGGCTTGATAGCTTGTCTCTCTCACCAAGCGAAGTTGGCCCAATAAAACGTATTACTTCACCCACCTTGTCTGTCTCATTTAAAAAATTTGATTTAAAATCAGAGGACCAAGTTGGAATAGGAAATTGATATAGCTCTTCCCAATACCTCTGAACTCTGTGAGGAAGTTTGGACTTATCTTTGAGCAAGAGAAGATAAGTTAGTTGTTTTAATCTTCCTTTTTGTTCTAAATAACCGTCTGAAGTTTGGACATCATTTAGGACTGGCTAGAGCTGGTATCTCAGACTATCTTGTATCATCACCCTGTTTACAATTTGTCACAGGATATTTCACCATGGACCCGCATCTGTCTTCTGGACAAAAGTAGTTCAAAATAAGACTATTACTAACTCATCAGTCACTCTAATCATAGTTAGCTTTCATAATAATTTCCAAATTATTCATCTTTACACTGAACATGGACATATCGAAACATTATGAAACCTTCCATATGCTGGGCTTACAAATTATCTTAATGATCTGGAAGAGCTACTTGGGAATTCTTCTTGATCACTGATTTAACAGTCTCAAATATTAATAAATATGAATACATATTTGTATAAAATAGCTGTTTGGAAGATTTGTTTAACTCATCTGGGTACTGATTCATATTCCCACTCACCTTTTTACTACCTCAACAGACATTCTCTACCAGCCATATATTGTTTGCTCATTTTATTCATCCCACTATCTTCCAAATATAATATTTTAATCACAGTATTATATTTTAAACAACCTCTGTGTTTGCATATGTTAATACAGTAGCTTCCATTAAACCACCAACACTTATCAGCAAATACCACCGTTTCTGTTTGTACTTAGAACAGAACAACTGGTAAATGCTGACACGGAGACCACTATGTGTATACTATGATTCTTTATTGGATTATTTACTTTGCTTTGCATTATTTTTAAACATAAAACTGATCCAATTTTCCACACAATGTATTTTATAATGAGGATAATGGTTTAATTAAACTTAACCCAATAATATAATGTAGGAAAATATGTTTTCTGTAATTTAAGTAAATTAAAGGGGTGTTAGTAGCAAAGGGAAGGCTTAAATAAAAAATGTAACTAGAAAGATAAGTGGTAAAAGTGCTGAGCTCAAATTGTAGCTGGTAAGAGAAGAGAAGCCTGGAATTATCAAAACTGATTCTGACAAAGAAAAATTGTTTTGTGATGTAATACACTTATCGTGACCTTTAACGTAACAATTTGAACTTGAAGAAAAGGGCCAATTCATAAAATCTTGTTTACTCAAAGCCAGAAAAGGGGTAATTTCCAAACTGCTCAAAACTGGTTCTTAGCTAAAGTGAACAATTGGCTCTGACATCACTTGTTTGTTAAAGACTATAAAAAGGTGAGCTCTTAGGGGGTTCATTACTAGTGTCTGCCTGTGCAAGCTGGAGACAACCATCGTTGGTTCGAGCATCCCAGAGCCTAGTCCTGCGATAAGCACCTGATCATTGTTTATAACTGTATTTTATTAGGGCGTGATGACTGCTTATGCATCTAAGGCACATTTGAAGCAACTGTATAAATACCATTCGGCCTTTGAATTTAATAAAAGAATTATGGCTATATTAATATTTGGTGGTATCCTGCATAAACAATAATATCAATAACCTTCTCCACCAGGAGAAGCTCACCCAGAGCTATAACAGCTGGATATTGATTTCTTCATACACCCTCGTTCAGAAACTGACAGTCTGAATTACTACAAATTATCACTATGTTGGGAATAATTACAGTAATAATTAATTACAGATACAAATCTTCGGATAGATGATTAACTTATAGTACGTTTCCTGATAAAGGGACACATTGCCATCAGCACACTGTGGGTGCACAGTGGATGAGGGACACAAAGAACCTTCCCCTCGGACATCCTGTGCAAGAATAAAGGACAGTTGCAATCCCTGGCCTCTAGAGAAAAACTTCTCTGGAGAGCAAAGAAAATACTCTCTTCATGCACCGCCAAAGGAGACAAGAAGAAAGGTAGTAGCATAGCTTTGATCCTTTCCACAATCAAACTATGGGAGTACACTGCACCATTCTTCAGGATGATAGAGAACACACTCTTCATCTGGACACCAAGAGAAAGAAGAACTCCCCACAGCTTCCCTGAGACAGTGCAGCTTCATATGAGCTCATACTGGGGACTGAGGCTAAATGTCACAATCTAGCCAACAGATACTTTTTGGGGAAAGGTGGCAAACAACAGTGATATTTAAAAGAATTACATCACATGCTATTCTGTATTTGTTTTCTTCTATTTATTAAATATTTTGTTTAATTACTGTTTGTTTAATTATTGTTTAATATTTTGTTTAATTATTAAATTCACTACAATTAGGACATATATAAGAACACAACCAGCTCTGCTTTTATCAGGGACTCATGCATAATAAATTGTAAATTTAAATTGCAAAAAGCACTGACTTTTCACTTAAGCAGTCTATTCCCTCAATATAGGGTGTGCATATTTCCCATTACCATCAGCAACAATCACACACACACATCAAAAGAAGAGTAGATTACTCTATGTGTTATGCCCATAAGCGTGCTTGGAGTCTTGCTGAACAGTCCCCAACCCAAAAAGTTTATAACCTGACCATGAATGCTTCTTGGTGTAGATTTGCAGAGACTATGGCCTGCATTTCCCACTCTCAGAAAGCCAGGCTCGGGGGATCATCTAGTGTGAAAGGTGTCTGCTGGTGGAATCTCTCGGGAAGCAGGTTGGAGAGCTACAGGAGGAGGTGGCTAGGCTGAGGCACATCCGTGCCCACAATGATTTCATTGAGAGTATTCCTATGGAGATGTCCGAGGGCAAATGTGGTGGCTTACCAAATAGATGTTAGTACTTTTCGAAGCATAGGGACATGGAAGGAAATATCTGTGAAAGCAGCCAATCACTAAGACAAACAAGTTTGTTTACATTTGCAGGAGTTAATGCTGCCAGCTTCTTGTTTACCATGTCACCTGAAAGTGAGAACAGGCGTTCTCATGGCAATGTTTTAGCTGGCGTCGCAAGATGGTTACATTCCAAATGTGCTAAAGATTCATATGTCCCTTCATGCTTCAACCACCATTCCAGAGGATATGTCCATGCTGATGACGGGTTCTGCTCAATAACGATCCAAAGCAGTGGGGACCGACACATGTTCATTTTCATCATCTGAGTCAAATGCCACACGCAGAAGGTTGATTTTCTTTTTTGGTGGTTCGGGTTCTGTAGTTTCCACATTGGAATGTTGCTCTTTTAAGACTTCTGAAAGCATGCTCCACACCTCATCCTGCTCAGATTTTGGAAGGCACTTCAGATTCTTAAACCTTGGGTCCAGTGCTGTAGCTATCTTTAGAAATCTCACATTGGTACCTTCTTGCATTTTGTCAAATCTGCATTGAAAGTGTTCTTAAAATGAACATGTGCTGAGTCATCATCCGAGACTACTATAACATGAAATATATGGCAGAATGCAGGTAAAACAGAGCCAGAGACATATAATTCTCCCCCAAGGAGTTCAATCACAAATTTTATCAATGCATTATTTTTTTAACGAGCGTCATCAACATGGAAGCATGTCCTCTGGAATGGTGGCCGAAGCATGAAGGGGTATACGAATGTTTAGCATATCTGGCACATAGATACCTTGTGATGCTGGCTACAACAGTGCCATGCGAACGCCTGTTCTCACTTTCAGATGACATTGTAAATAAGAAGTGGGCAGCATTATCTCCTGTAAATGTAAACAAACTTGTCTGTCTTAACAATTGGCTGAACGAGAAATAGGACTAAGTGGACTTGTAGGCTCTAAAGTTTTACACTGTTTTGTTTTTGAGTTCAGTTATATAACAAAAAAAATCTACATTTATAAGTTACACTTTCATGATAAAGAGATTGCACTACAGTACTTGTCTGAGGTGAATTGAAAAACACTATTTTGTTTATTATTTTTACTGTACAAATATTTGTAATAAAAAATAATATAAAGTGAGCAGCGTACTGTGTTGTAATTGAAATCAATATATTTGAAAATGTAGAAAAACATCCAAAAATATTTAATAAATTTCAATTGGTATTCTATTGTTTAACAGTGTGATTAAAAATACGATTAATCGCTATGAATTTTTTTGAGTTAATCGCATGAGTTAACTGCGATTAATCGACAGCCCTATTTATTTTCTTTCTATATAGGCATATTTGATGCAGTGGACAAAGAAATTTTCATTTAGTTTCCAAAGGGCAGGAAAGAATTAATATTATTCATATGAGTGAATTGTGTTCTGGTAACAATCAGTTATACAGAATTAGAAAAACCAGTGGAAAAGACCTACAGTACTAGGTTATCTAGTACATACCTTCTACTAATGGAACAATGCTCCTCACAAATATCCATCTCTCGTGTAACAATATCATTTATACTTAATCCTTCTTAATGTAAAAGAAGGTTCTAGATGTTCTTGGTTCCAGAGCCCTTTACCTAAGAGTACTTTTGCAATAAATTTATGAGAGACTGTATATAATCCCAGGCTAGTAAATAATGCTAGTAGATCTTATCAATATTTCAGGCAAACAAGTCTTGGAGCAAACTTCTAATCACTTCCCACCAAAGTATTCATAATCCAACATGTTCTATTAGCAGCAGGACCTGTGATTCTAACCTCTCGGTCCTATTTTGGAACACTTAATGAAGAAATATTTTTTACAAAAACAATTAGGTTTTAAGTCATTTATACTGTAAAAACATAACAGAGGACAGAAAAATAGTCCCAAAACTCCTATCTCCAACAAGACCACTCTTGCCTTCCTGCCTACTCCTATGATAGCCCTCCTTTCTGTACTGCAAACATCCTCAATCTCTTGCTTCAAAAGCCCTCTTCAAAATCAATCTTTCATCCTGCTTCCCATTCCTTTCCCCCTTACTATGGTATTTACATCTCTTATCTCTTATTAACTCAATCTCTATCTAAAAACATTAAAATGTGATCTCTGGGTTACTATATACTGTAAATATTACTCCACAGAAGTTTTATTTGTTTTAATCCTCATCCTTCCTTTTCCTATACTTTTTCTCTGTCACCTTCAAGTTTTATAACTGTCCAAGTAAGATTGTTAGCTCTTTGGGGAGGCAAGTGTCTTTTTTTAACCTCTAAAAACCCCTTCCCCTTTCTTTGTGTAATAAAGGTGGCAAAAAGCTAACTACTAAGAAAATCAAAACTGGCAACTAACAAAAAATAGTTAACCATATTTTAACCTCTCTCACCCACTAATTTAAAGAAGTTGGTGCATTGCACGACCATGCAGAAAACAACAGCTATGTAAACACAAGTGTCTAGAAACTGGAAGATGAAGACATGCTGCCTATATTATTTATCATGTGTGCCATTCCCTGTTAGCAAATCTCAAACGATTTATTACATATATTTTATGTCATATATTAACTCTTTCTAACTACTAGAGGGAAGCTTTGAGGTCTAAGCAAAATGGTGAAGACAGAAAAACAAAAACCTCACAACATTTACACATAGGAACTGGATTTTTCTCCTTGATCAAATCCTTTCAATTCCTGTCTTTTTTTTTTTAATCATCTGAAAATTATAGTTACCATAAAGTTTATTTAGAAGCAGAATAACTATTGGTAGTTACTGAAGCAATGACCAAAAGTCCAGGAAGTGATCTGATTCATTCTGTCATCAAGGTACTGAAGGTGAAGTGTTAATTTAATACTAGTTTCCAAATATTTATTTTGTACAAGGAGCAACAAACCAACCAGTGGATAATCATTTGAAATAACCTGAAAACATAATTTCTGAACTTGTATCTTTTTAAATTTGATAAACTGATTATGTGCACTGTGGGATGAGCTGGGTGCATGAACTCAAACACACACAGTAACTAATAACTCAGTGGTCCCCAACCTTTCCGAGTGGCGGGCGCTGGACGACTAGCCGCCGAGGAACGTGGCCACCGGACAAGCAGCCACTGAAATGCCGCTGAGAAGCAGCGTCATCAAGAGGCGTCGCCGCCGAAATGCCGCCGAAAATCAGCGACATTTCGGCGGCATCGCTTCATGACGTTGCCGCTTCTCGGCGGCATTTCAGCAGCTGCTTGTCCAGCGGTGCACATAGATGCCCCGACGGGCACCGCATTGGGGACCACTGTAATAGCTGAAAGCCTATGCTGTGAGATGGCTGTAATTCATAAAGTAATACGTGTAAAAAAATCTAAAAACAGCTGAGAACTTAAAACCTAGTTGGTAACAGACCACAAATCTCAGTGATCACAGAATCATAGAAGTGTAGGACTGGAAGGGACCTCGAGAGGTCTTCTAGTCCAGTCCCTTGCACTCAAGGAAGGACTAAGTATTATCTGCCATCCCTGATAGGTATTCAACATTGGAGTGTTTTAAGAGCGGATCATACAGAGATTCCACAACCTCCATACACAATTTATTCCAGTGCTTAACTATCCTGACAATTAGGAAGTTTTTCTTAATATCCAACCTAAATCACCCCTGCTGCAATATAAGCCCATTGCTTTTTCTCCTAGTCTCAGAGGTTAAAGAGAATTTTTTTTCTCCCTCCTCCTTATAACAACCTTTTATGTACTTGAAAACTGTTATGTTCCCCCTCACTCTTCTCTTCTCCAGACTAAACAAACCCAATTTTTTTTTAATCTTCCCTCAAAGGTCATGTTTTCTAGACCTTTAATAATTTTTGTTGCTCTTCTTTGGACTTTCTCCAATTTGTCCACAACTTTCCTGAAATGTGGCACCCAGAACTGGACACAATACCAGGGCGGAGTAGAGCAGAAGAATTGCTTCTCGTGTCTTGCTTACAACACTCCTGCTAATACATCCCAGAATGATGATCGCTTTTTTTGCAACAGTTTTACACTGTTGACTCATATTTAAGCTTGTGATTCACTCTGACCTCAGATCCCTTTTCGCAGGACTTCTTCCTAAGTATTCATTTCCCATTTTGCATGTGTGAAACTGATTGTTCCTTCATAAGTGGAGTACTTTGCATTTCATCCTATTTACTTGAGACCATTTCTCCAGTCTGTCCAGATCATTTTGAATTTTAATTCTGTCCTCCAAAGCACTTGCAACCCCTCCCAGCTTGGTATCATCCACAGACATTATAAGCGTATACACTCTATACCGTTATCTAAATCATCGATGAAGATATTGAACAGAACCAGACCCAGGACTGATCCCTGCAGGACCCCACTTGATATGCCCTTCCAGCTTGACTGTGAACCATTGATGACTACTCTCTGGCAATGGTTTTCCAACCACTATGCATCCACCATATAGTAGCTCCATCTAGGTTGTATTTCCTAGTTTGTTTATGAGGTCACGCAAAACAGTATCAAAAGCCTTACTAAAGTCAAGCTATGGCACACCTGCCGCTTCCCCCTTATCCACAAGGCTTGTTACTCTGTCAAAGAAAGCTGGTAGGTTGGTTTGTCATGATTTGTTCTTGACAAATCCATGCTGGCTATTACTTATCACCTTAGTACCTTCTAGATGAAGATTGAACCTGATTATAATCCAAATTAAAAGAGCTCTCAAGTCACGCTTGTAGCTGTCTCCATCGCTTCACACTAACTCAACAGACATTCTAGGCTTCACAGCGATGTTATGGGTTATCGTGTGTGCTGCTTGTGTTGATTTTGTGTCTGGAGGAAATATCCTGGGAAATTTGTGTTCATTTATAAGGGTGGCAAATGAGTGTGTGCGCTGCAGTGATGGGCTGTGTGTGTTTGGGGTTAATGTGTATAAATAATGGTGTTGTGTGTAGGTCTTATTGTGCTGGGAGAATTATATGAGCTGCTCCAGTGTGGCAGCTGAGCCAAGTAATCCATTCTCCGTCATACAACCAATGAAACTGTCGTATGCAAATTACCTGTAGAGTAATTGGTTGAGTTACCTCTGATATTACAATGGTTTAGGACTCTTGGGATAGCATAGATACATGCCTTATTGTAGCTGTATACCACACAGGTGTAATTCATAAAGTCAAAATAGTTAAGAAGTTAAAAACTTGACAGTAACAGACTGTGAAACCCAGTGATGGTGCAATCTGGTGATATTTTGAACAAAACACTCTCAGTCATGCTTGTAGCTGTTTCCATCATTTCACAATGACTCAACGGACATTCTAGGCTTCATAGTGACACAGAGTGTCATTTCTGGAATCTTATTATACAGTCAAAAAGGATGCCACATTTTGAGAGACATACTTACATTCCTTGCAAGCTTTCTGCTGTTAAGTTATTCCACATGATCTCATTAGCTTGAAGATTTTCATTTTCTTCCAGTAAAGATGTATCAAACACTATTTCTTGTTCTATATTCTCTGGTGACCTGTTAAGTATACAAATAACTTAAGATTTATATTACACAATATACGTACACACACACACACACACTAAGTGTAGCTCAGAAGCTAAATATTTGTTCCTTTCCAAAATGATCATATCAATAAAAAGCATATTTCAATCATACTGAAAACAAAAGATCGAAGATTGGAAACATGCTTGCTTTCCTTCAAAATAAGAGTGGTTTTAAAAAACACACTAGAAAATAAAATAGAAGACTTTTCCTTGGATTAAGATCATTACATAACTAAGGGTTTTAATGGAATTCCATATGGGTGTATGGGTACACAATAACTGATCCAGTTGCAAGTTTAGGACTAACTAATAATATGAATATTAATCTACATATTAGTAACTGAGATAAAATAAAAATGCATGCACATAATTCCAAGAACTCACTGGGACTACTTACCCGAGTAACAAATGTGCAAGGTCAGATCCATAAAGAACAAATAAAACTTATTCTTAAGACAAACTTTGCTTGAAATAATGTAGCACATAGCTAATGTTGTGTATCACATAGCTGTTACTCAGAATTTCTAGCTCCCACAATTGTGTCTGCTTACATATTTTTATCAGTAATTATCAGAGTTTAATATTTTCTTTTTTAAAAAACTTATTGCTGCATTTAAGACTTCTTTATCATTTAACTAAGTCCTTGGACAGTTTACATACATGGAAATAGACAGGTCAGACAATCTTACAAATAAG
Organism: Terrapene triunguis; assembly: GCF_002925995.2. Classification (NCBI taxonomy): domain Eukaryota; kingdom Metazoa; phylum Chordata; order Testudines; family Emydidae; genus Terrapene; species Terrapene triunguis. Next base: position 60,000,610 of record NW_020664420.1, on the reverse strand, counting down.
GATAAAGCATTACAGTCAAGTAGCAATTTAAATGAACCCAACTGAAAACAAACTAAGCATATACCATTTTTCAGTATTAACGCTTAACACAGAATATGGTTTCTTCTTGAGAGGTAAAAATGAATAAAAGGATTAGAATGGAAAGTTTATACCTCTGAGCTTCTATGAAGCTATTGTACTCTGAGTTAGGGTCTATCTGTTCAACAGAAGTCTGGATCTCTTTATGGACATTCACTATCTCTTCTGTTACAAGACTGGTGATCTGACTGTATTCATCAAGGATTCCTTTTCTGGGGGAAAAAATACCATAATTCATAGATTCAAAGGCCCGAAGGGACCATTATGATCATATAGTCTAACCCCGTGCATAACACAGGCCATAGAACTCCTCCAAAATAATTCCAAAAGCATATATAATGTATAACATAGCATGTTTTTATGAATTAAGATTTTTTGAAATATATATTTACAAACTAAAAACACAAATTCAGATATTTTCTTATTTTTTCTAAACCTTTAGTGTAAACCTTCATAATACTTGGCACTCTTTAATATACTAAAGAACTTAGTTTTAAGAATTTTAACCCTGAATTCAAAAAAAGGGGTAAACTTTTTTGTTCTTGTTCCTAGTTTTCATTCTTCATACAACAATTTTACTAATATTTAAAAATTCAGCATGTTTTTAATATTCTTATTCTGTTCTGCTACTGCATTTTTAAGTTACATCTCTGTAGTAACTGATGTAAAATTAAACTATGATAACAAACAGAGTTGAGTGCCTTGCAGTTAGTTGTTCCTATAAATGGCTGTTCCAGCTGGCTACAGAGAGAGAGAGAGAAAGAGAGAGAGAGAGAGAGGAATCGGATTGTACATTATTGGAAGAAATAAAGGACCAAATTATGGCCCCTCCATCAAAGGCATTCGGTGAGAGGGAGGGCTCTGGGAGCATATTCCCTTCCACCACCCTAGTGCCTCCAAACACATAACAGACAAATTAAGGAACCACTAACACAAGCAGCACTATTGGTTACTCATGACACCATATATCATTACCAAGGAACAACTGCAGCTGTACTTCATCTGAACCCCCCACTGATCATTTTATCATCAAAATGTAGAGCTGCAACACTGCCTCATTGGTTTAATAAAGAATGAGCTAGTTTAATCTAAGATAACAAAATATTGTATGTTTTATTTTATTACTAGATCACCAGAAAAAACACACGCATGCTCATGTCACATTTCAACATATATACAACAGTACATAAGGAAGTGTTATTTACTTCTTCTCATAACACAAGAACTAGGGGGTCACCAAATGAAATTAATAGATAGCAGGTTTAAAACAAACAAAAGGAAGTATATCTTCACACAGCGCACAGTCAAGCTGTGGAAATCTTTGCCAGAGGATGTTATGAAGGCCAAGACTATAACAGGGTTCAAAAAAGCACTAGATAAGTTCATGGAGGATAGGTCCATCAATGGCCAGAAGCTGGGAATGAGTGACAGGGAATGGATCTCTTGATGATTAGCTGTTCTATTCATTCCCATGGGGCACCTGGCATTGGCCACTGTCGGAAAACTGGATACTGGGCTAGATGGACCTTTGGTCTGACCCAGTATGGCTGTTCTTATATCTACCAAACCAGAAAACCCAACAGCAGGAATATTTAATTTTTGGCATTCCACAGCCATTTTCTATTTTACCTTTTTACACTTTCAATATTAACTTCAGCTATCACACTGTGTTCAGAAGGAAGACAACAAAAAATTTAAATACTGATCACTACTGACCAACCAGAGTGGAGTGCACAGAAGGATCATTAATCTATTTTCCTTGTGATAATTTTTCAAGTAGATGCTTAATGAACCTCAAAAATGTTGCTTGCCTGGATTTCCTCACTATTTGAGTAAACAGTGGAGGCAAGAAAAAAATTAAAATTCAATCTAATATTGGAAGATATTAAAAAAATTAAAAATACAAGGTACATGATTTATTTGAGATTAATGTAAAAAGAAGTGGGCATTCAGGAAAGCAAATATTTATACACGTCTTAAAAAATGACATTTGTAGAATGGGTTAATTGCCTATTTTCTATAATAGTTTCTGTGATAAAGATTTTCTTCCCTTCAGTTCTAGGCATTTTCTTCCATTCTATCATCAAGTTGAAGCTATACTACATCTTACCAATTCCCTATAGGGCCACCAGTCCATAAAACCAGGATTTGTCAACCATACCTCATGAAGGTGTCTCACCTCCCCCATACTAAAGCCACCCAGATCCTAGCCTGAAATGCCCTGAAACATCAGCTTTGGTTCTACCTTAGACACAATGTTATCAAAATAGTAGCAGTGTTCCAGTGGAACGCCACTTTACAAGGAGTATTCTACTAAAAAGGTGATTATTTATAAATGGCACCTTTTTACTTACGAGATCTGATCCTGTGTGCATTCAGATATCCATGTCTACTTTAGTGACAAAACTAAATTTTTACTGCTTTATACTCCTGTTGGTCCTGCAGATAAGAGAGAAAATGCTGGATTCTATTCCAACTTGTGCATCAACAGAACTATTTATTAAAATTACAGAGATAAAGTGGGTGAGGTAATATCTTTTATCGGTCCAACTTCTGTTGGGGAGAGACACAAAGCTTTCAAGCTTACACAGACCTCTTCTTCAGGTCTTGAAAGCTTCTTTTCCACCAAATCAAGTTGGTCCAATAAAAGATATTACCTCACCCATCTTGTCTCCCTAATATCATAGGACCAACCCAACTAAAACAACACTGCAAACAACAATATTAAATTACAATCATTTACAGCTATGGACCTCCACTGATGCTACTGGGACTACACACTGGTATAACTAAGGGCCTAAGGTGGACCAACCACTCTATTACTGGTGATGATTAAGTTAAGAACTTGGCCTGATTCTCAAAAACTCTAGAGATTGTGTCAGCAGGGCTGGCAATTAGAAAATCCAACTTGTGTACATGTAAATTATGCACACTTTGGGAGGGATTTTCAAAAGCACTCAGTGTTGGTCTTACTCTCAATGGGAGCAGAGGTAGGCCAATACTCAGAGCTTCTGAAAATCCCACATTTGATATGAAGTTACTGATAGAATCAACATGAAACCCTGCAGTGTCATTTTTAGATTAACTTTTCCAAGTAGTATCTCAATTGGGGTATGAACGTATTTTACCCACTACTGAATTTTTTTAATTATCAGGTCTCTAAAATAAGAACCCCAATCTGGGATTTTTTTAAAACTTGAAATGTACATGATATGTGTTGTTTCTCAGCACTTGCCTCCATTAGCTGATTGAGTGCAAAAACCGATGACAGAGTCACAACAGAAGCCATCTGAGACACTAGGATAACTAAGAAAACAATTTCTCCATGGTCTCTGTAGATCAATCCTGGGCAGCCAGGTGGAAGAAACTCCCAGCAGCTGATGGAGAAGTACAACTCAAAAAGTAGCAGGCTAATTTGGGTCAGATGGCTAACCTTCTCTCAAGACCCAAGGAGAGAAAGGAGCGGGTATGCCTACACTGCAATTAGACACCAGCAGCTTGCCCATGTCAGCTGACTTACGCTCACAGCGCTCAGGGCTCAGGCTGCAGGGCTATTTAATTGCAATGTAGACTTCTGAGCCTGGGCTGCAGCCTGAGCCCTGGGACCCTCCTACCTTGCAGGGTCCTAGAGCCTGGGCTCCAGCCTTAGCCTGTGTCTACACCACAATTAAATAGCCCCTTAGCTTACACCCCATGAGCCCAAGTAAGCTGGCATGGGCCAGCCACTGATGTCTAACTGCATTGTAGACACCCCCAAATGGCCCCGGGCTGGTACCATTGACAAGAATTGGACTTTTTCCCTGCCTCCTTTCCTACAGAGATCACAGAATTCTATTGTACCAAGTTAAGGAAGCAGCAATTTGCCCTCACCTATTCCTCTCTTTCTACTCAGACATTAGCAAGGAAAAGGAAACAAGAAGATCAAGGAACAAGTTGTTTCGTACAAGCAGTTTAATTCCTGACAAGTTCTGATCTTAAAGGATCCCACAGTGTTCTCTCCATGGTCCTTGAGAATATGTACTTTTTTCAGGAGCCTTCTTCCTTCTTTTGCTATTCTAGTAGCTGCTCTCCTCGCTAACCCTAACCCCAAATTCCTCCAACTTGTCCTTGTGACCCACCCCACCAGTTGACAAAAACAAAAAACAAACAAAACTAAAACTAAAACCAAAACACACTATAAGCACTAGTGAGAATGGCTGCCGGGCCAGGATCAAAGAAGTCAATGGGAAAAGGTTTTGGGGGGAATTTTATATTTAAATGAATTTATGTACTGCTTGTTACACTAATCAGTGTGTCCAGACCAAGTCTATTGCATCCCAGGAACCGGGGGCATACCAGGAGGCAGGCACCAGCCTTCCAAGCAGGTGCTTGAGGCGGCAATCTGCAAGGGGCGGCAGTCCGTCTGTTTTTGCCCCCAAGCAGAGCGCCGAATTGCCGCCGCGGACGGCGGGGGCAGTCCGTGTGCCCTTAGGGTAGCACGGGCATTTCCGCGGCGGCGGCAATTCGGCGGCAGCTTCTGTCTTCAGCCGGAAGAAAACAGAAGCTGCCGCCGAATTGCCACTGCCGTGGAAACGTGCGTGCTGCCCTAACGGCACACACGGACTGCCTCCGCCGTCCGCGGTGGCAATTCGGCGCGCTGCTTGGGGCGGCAAAAACAGTAGAGCCGGCCCTGCCAGGAGGTATAAAGGCTAGAGAAAAGACTCATCAGAATCTGGTGTCCGGCAGGTCAAGCCTCTTTCTGAAAACCAGAGTGGAAGTGCCTAGGGAGCCAGACATGTCACTTTCTCACTGCTCAGAGTCCATGCAGGTTGAGCAAGACTGTCCCACATAAGCTGAAATGAGTGAGGCCATACATCTGGGGTATATTTTGCCTTTCTATTGCTCATTTGAATAGATATAAACTGAGTGCATTAAAGAACCACTCCTATTTCATGTAATCCCAGATGAGACAGAAGGAAATCTAGGCAGCGATGAAGTGGACAGAAACAGTACATAAACATCAAATCACTGTGCTCAGCGATTGACACTGCTGTCTGTGATTGAGATGAAAAGGGAGAAATCACATGACAAAATTAGGGTCATCTGCAGGTTTAGCAAATATGAGTTTAAATTAAATGATTCATTTCAAAGTTTTAAAAATGAAGATTGAGGATTTACTCAAAAAAACCAACTAATAATTTTAGAAGTTTATAGGGAGAATACCCTGTCTTTGACATGTCCACATATTCCCTTAAGCCTGAAAAACATGAAGTCCCATTTATTTGAATGGACTTTCTATAGAAAACTGACACCAGAACAAACACTGACTTTTTTTGGCCATTCCATTTTATGCCAATAAATAACATTGGTTTATTATTTTCCAATAGTACTAAAATAAAAATTAAATGGAATATTAAATAAAATTGACATCATATTACAAATCAAAAGCAAAAGGAAAAGATTATCTTACAGTGCTTTAACCATTTCTTCTTGCATCTTCTGTAACGAATCAAGTAACAGAGGAAGTGTAGTGTCATAGTACTGGTGCTGATGTAACTGTGCTCCCTTCAGTGCCAACACATACTGATTATGCAGCATGTGAAGTTTCATAGTGGCTTTATCATAACGATCTTTGGCTTTTTCAGTCTCCTTTCCTGAAGGAAAAGAAAAAGGGAACATTCATACGATGATTTAACAGCACACTATTACATCACTGTTTGTTAATTATACCAGAAATGAAGTATTCACAATTGCATTTTAGATCCATGACAAATTCACCCCTTTTTGCACTTCTAAAACTTTAGGCAGATAGTTTAAAAAAAAGACTAACCCTGAGAATTCTTTTAATTCTTGCATTGGGCCAAATTCTGCTCTTCTTACGGATGGCAAAAACTCCCAATGACTCTCAAAACGCTTTTTCTCCACATTATCTTCTTTTGAAACTGGAGATTAACTCTCCTCTACACTAGAAAAATCCAACTGAAAATTATCTAACCAAAGACTCTGATTTACAGATCTGAATTCTTTATTCAAATCTCCCCTAAAGACCCTTTTAACTAACTATAGTGGGCACTTTCCTGTGCATCTCCCGTGTTTTGTCTTGTGTGTCTTTCTTTCAGGCCAAGATGCTGCAATAACCTCTATGGAGGCAGAGAGCTTCACCCATACAGAGCTTATTACAGGATCAGAGCCTTAGAATATAACCTCTCCAAGGCAGCAAGTGTTATGATATTTGTGACACACTCTTGATAACAGTAGTGTCTTGTACAAAAGCAAGCATACGATCAATACTGAAGTAAATGATAATTAATCTCTCTCTAAGAGGCAACAACTACTACGGTTGCATAAATCAAAATACTTTAAAAAACACAAAACAACATTTGCATTTCTAGCGGTTTGAGATTGTAATATTTTTAAACAGGTTTCTGAAAATTATTTTGCCACTTAAAGTTCAATGGTCATGACCATTATAATGCATTTAAAAAAAAATCACTATCTTATGGGTAAACAAAGCTTGTACTAAAGCTATCAATAAAACCCTTTGCCTCCAATCAGAAAAATTCAGACTGTGGAACCACATTTCCCAGCTTCGCAAAGACAGTAATTGTGCACAATTGTTTTAAAAGATAATTTGTTTTCAGGTAATAAAACAAATTTTCCAATTACTTACCTATTTTTCCCCATGTAGAAGGAACAGATTTCTCAGGCTATAAAGTGATCTAGATGAACCCTTCGCATTCTGTGTACCAAACAGAAATCATGTACATCTCCACACTCTCACTAATCAACTCTTTATCTTAGGCACCTATGCTAACTACTTCACCTTCCACATCAGGATTGAATGAATTGCTAAACTCTCCAAAAATTAAATTGTTCGAGTTACATTTACATAGAACTCCTCCTCTGCAGAGTCCACATTCTTAACTGAATATCTCTGTAGTACTTTTCTCAGGGTCACAATCGTTAGATGCTGTGTTTGCCCAAAGAAGAACTAGCGCCTCTACGCTTAAGTTAGGTCGGCATAGCTATGTCAGTCAGGGGTATTAAAAATCCCATATCTCTGAGCTTCATATCTATTCTGACCTAACCCCCAGTGTAAAAGCAGGTTTATCGATGAAAGAATTCATCTGTCAATGTAGGTGTCATTACGCAGGGAGGCAGTGTTCCAAAACCAATGGAAAAATATCTTCAGTCAGTATAGGCTGCATCTGCACTATGGGATTATGCCAGCATAGCTATGGCAGCCTACCTATACCAGTAAAGCCTCCACAGCATAGACCAGGGGTCAGCAACCTTTCAGAAGTGGTGTGCCAAGTCTTCATTTATTTGCGGTAATTTAAGGTTTTGCGTGCTAGTAATACATTTTACATTTACAGTGGCCGGCGAATGGAACCCCAGACTGGCAACGGGCTGAGTGTACCGGCGGCTGGAACCCCAGGCCGGCAGCGGGCTCAGCTCGCTGCTGGTCTGGGGTTCTGTCCACTGGCCCTTGCCAGCCGGGGTCCCAGCCACCGGCCCCGCTCAGCCCGCTGCCGGCCTGGGATTCCGTCCATCCAGGCCACCAGCGGGCTGAGCAGGGCCGGCGGCGGGGACCCCGGGCCAGCAGCAGCAGACCACAGTAAATCAGCTCGCGTGCCGCCTTTGGAACACGTGCCATAGGTTGCTGACCCCTGGCTCAGACATATTCTTATGCTTCAACCAGAGAATGACTGTATTCCGCAGGCAACATAAAACCAGCAGGCAGTTGTTTTTAATTTTTGTAACTGTTAAATTCACTGTACATCTCTTGGAAAAGAAGAACACCTTTTGCAGAACAACATAGAAATCAAAATACCTAACATTCTTTTGAGAGTTTCCATATACAGAACTGCCACACTACCAATATTTTGCTACATGCAAATTATGATATATATAGATATATGCAGCTGTTCACCCAATGCACCATGATGACCAAATGCACAGCTGAACACATTCGTGTTGATCATCATCACAACCACATTGCTGCAGAGACCCTCAGTATTGCAACACCCTCAGAAACACTACTACAAAGGACAAATTATTCCTTTTATCTCTAACTCAGATATGTAATTGCTTTCCATAAATGATTCCTTTATGACACATCACAACTCATTTCAGAATAAATCACACTATCAGTATGCACCCTCAATTTTTAACTAACAGCTTTTGGACCCACTATTAACATAAAGAACTCAACTACAACACTATATCTAGATTGAATTTTTTTACCAATAGAATTCAGCGAAACAACATGCACAGTTGATCAACTTGTCAATTAGCAGTGAGGAAAACATCCAAGTTCTCTTTATCTGTATAATTAATTTCATAAACAGATCTAATTATAATTCTATTGCCATCACTTGTTGACAAATCTGTTTAATGTTTATAGTAATAGACTGCATATACAATATGTTGTGCTATAAACATTATTATAAAGCTGGCAAAATTCAATTATGCAAGTTTGACATTTGCATGAGAATCTGGAGTGCTTGTTAAACTATTCTAGGAAGTCAATTATTTCAGTTTTTATTATGAACTTTTCAAGTGTTTATTACATATGATATAAACATCATACTGTACAACATGGTAGTCCACTATTTTTAAAAAGTGTTTTATTTCAAAAATTAAAGATGGCAAATGGTCTCAGCATCATTCCAGTCCTTACACCTATACATTCTGCGGTCCTGTGCCTTCTACAGCCTAATATTTACTCTGAATAAAACAGCAGAGAAACTGAATTATTACATTTCTTTACAACCATTAATATATTCAGCTCACTTTCAAAATGTACACTTGAGTTTTACATTAAGTCAAAGAGCAAACAGTTCAAAGAACCTGAGTCTCAGAAAATAAACTATGTGAAAAATTTTGTTCTATTTCTGTATTTGCAGACATACTGTATCATCAAGTGTAGGTTAATATGCAAGAAAGTGACTCAGATTCTCCTTTTTCTCTTCTGTATCGTATAACTTTTTATACTTCATCGAAAGCTAGAAGTTAAAGCTCAAATTTGGAGAGGTGCTAAGTACCTGCAGCTACCACTGACAAAAAAAGAATTCACATGTTCAACACTTCTCCAGATTTGGACTATTTGGTTCATATGGCAAAATCCTGAATTCATGTAAGTCAATGACAAAACGCCCATTGACTTCAATGGGGCAAGGAATTCAGTCCTACACTCCGCAGCTAGATATTTGTTACACAAAGTTAAATATACAAATCAAAAAGTGACAAGTACATACATAATATGCTGATGGATGCTACAGAAAACCTTTAGAAGGATAGAAAAGTTCCATCACATATACCATTTCCCCAGCTAACTAAAATGTTACGAAATTGTTACACTTCTATTTTCAATTCAGCTACATGATAATGTACATCCGACTAATAATACATAAATAATTGGCGTCGCAAGCCTGGGAGGCGGGAGAAGTGGAGCAGCCGCTGCGCTGGGAGAGGGAGTCTGAGCTGCACGTGTCAGCGCGCCGCCAGCAGCCCAGCCCAGGATCGCTGTAAAAAAAAATTGGGGGCACCGCTTTTTGGCACCCCCAAATCTTGGCGCCCTAGGCAATCGCCTAGTTTGCCTTAATGGTAGCACCGGCCTTGCTTGCATCACGATAGAAAAGTAGCCCTTTGTGTTGCTGTACTCTGTGGCAAGATGGTTTGGTGCCAAAATAGGGATATGCGTGCAGTCTATCATTCCACCGCAGTTCGGAAATCCCATTGCTGCAAATCCATCTAATATGTTCTGCATGTTCCAAGAGATGCAGGAGGCGATTTATGACCCCCATATACTTGTATGACAACAGCACTTGCAGTGGATTTTCCAACTCCAAAGAGATTTCCTATTGACCAGTAGCAATTTGGCAATGCTAGTTTCCACAGTGCAATCGCCACTTGCTTCTCCACTGTCAATGCAGCTCTCATGTTATTGTCCCTGAGCTCATAGGCACCAACTCCATGGATGCTATAGGGCTGGAGCACCCACAGGGAAAAAATGGTACTGAGCACCCATCAGCAGCCCCCCTATTAGCTCCCCCGCCTCCTCCAGCGCCTCCCGGCAGGCCCCACAAATCAGCACCTCCTCCTCCCTCCCCGCGCCTCCCGCCCACCAAAATCATGCAGCGGCGTGCAGGAAGCTGGGAGGGGAGGAGGGAGGAGCTAGGACACGGCGCGCTCGAGAGAGGGGGCAGAACTGGGCAGGAAGAGGTGGGGCAGGGGTGGAGCGGGGGCGGGAAGAGGTAGGGCGGGGCTTTGGGGGAAGGGGTGGACTGGGGGTGGGGCCTGGGGCTGAGCTGGTGGTCGAGCACCCCCCCAGCACTTTGGAAAGTCGGCTCCTGTGCCTGAGCTGGGAGACTGGACCATGCTCAGTGCACAGAGGCAGGAATGTGACCTTGTGGATCTGAGAGTTCTGCAGCCACTGATCATCATCCCAAGCCTGCATTATGATCAATTCATATTTGATCTCTCACTCCTCATCTCCAAAGGAAACCTGCACAACATTTTCAAAAGACAAGCCTGGGAGCTTCAATTCATAACTTTGCTAGACACTAAAAATCATGAACTGGAGAGAGAGATTGAATTTATGGCTTATTACAACAATCTATAACCCACTAACAAGTCCTACCAGCTGCCTCTCCCACCCCTTCCTTTCCTCCTATGACTGGAAGGGTGTTAATGGGCCTCTTCACCTTAAATGGTTCCTTGAAATGTGTGTTAACAACTCATGCTAAACTATCTGCTCCACACTGTATTTAGTTGTAACACTGAATATGTTTCCCAGACCTGAAGAAGTGCTCTGTGTAAATACGAAAACTAGTCTCTCTCACCAACTGAAGTTGTTCCAATAAAAGATTACTTCACACACTTTGGGCTTGTGTACACTGGCAAGTTTTGTCGCCAAAAACTGGCTTTTGGCGACAAAACAGCGGTAGCGTACACACTGCAATGTGACTTTTTTAAAATAAAACACCTAGTTTTGATGACAAAAAACTTCCACCCCTGCGAGAGACTTTTGTCTTTTCCCCTCCCTTTATTGTCAACAAACATGCAGTGTAGACACCACAGGGTTTTTTTCGATTTTATTGGCCTCCAGAAAGTATCCCACAATTCCCATGCTGCCGCTCTAGTCAGCAGTTTGAACTCCGCTGCCCTGCAGCCAACCCGCCCCTCCTCCTTGCAAGGCCCGGGAATTTTAAATCTCATCTCCTGCTTGCTGGCTTCCCAGAGAAGCTTCCCAGGTGAGCATGGCTGGCTATTGCACCAAACGCACTCCCGCTTGGACCACCGACGAGTTGTTGGATCTGATCAGTATATGGGGAGAGGAGTCTGTTCAGTCACAGCTGTGAGTGACCCTGCAGGAATTGGGACACATATGGGCAAATTTCTCGAGGCTTGTGTGAAAAGGGCTATGATCGGGACACGCAGCAGTGCAGAGCGAAGATAAAGGAGCTGAGGCAGGTGTACCATAAGGTGCAGGAGGCGAACCATTGCTCCGGTGGTGCACCTAAGACTTGCTGCTTCTATAAGGAGCTGAATGCTATCCTCGGTGGTGACACCATCTCCATCGCCGATAGCCCCGTGGATACTTTGCAGGCAGCAGAAAGACGGGGTAACCCGCAGGCTGAAATTCTGGATGAAGAAGTCGAGCTAGAAGAGGATGTGGTGCTCCCAGCGGGGTCGCCTGGTGGGGCAGACAGCCAGGAACTTTTCTCCACTCCAGAAGTGCTCAATGGGGAGCAGGAAGCAGATGAGATGCTGGGTAAGTTGCTGTGGCTTGTGTAGGGAATCAAAAAGTGGGATGCAGGTAATGTTTTCTGTGAGCTGGACATTGCCCTGTGTAGCTAGTCTGCATGGCCAAGCAGGGTGTCGATGGACATCGAGACCTGCAGGGAATCCTCCAGAGGGAGGCTCTGGAAAGTTTCAACTAGGTACTTGTTAATCCTCTGCCACAGATTCCAAGGGATTGCAGCCTTGTTAGTTCCCAAATTGTAGGAAACTGTATCATGCCATTTAGCAATCACTGGAGCTGGGACCAAAGTGGCACATAGCTGAGCTGCATATAGACCAGGGTGAAAGCCTCAAGCATTCAGCAGCTGTGCCCTGGTTTCTCTGGTCACCTGCAGCAGCGAGATGTCAGCCATCAGGTTGGCCACCTGTGAAAAAGTGTTTTTAGAATAAGTTCCCTGCAAAGCTGCCCTGCAAGCCGTGACCTTTTTGTCTGTACGCACAACCACCTTCCCCCCACTCCCAACACTCACCATGATTGGGGTGCTCGCGGAGCTGTGTGCCTGCCTAGAGTCTCAGAGAAAAAGTGATTTCTACTAACAAAATGCCCTTTTTACTAAAATGTTTCAATCATTTGCTGGAATGTAACAATCCCTCTACTGTTCAGCACCGACTTTGAAGAACATGCTACGCACCCCTGTGAACCGGCTTCGGCAGATAAGAAAAAACCCTAGGCGCAGCAAAGAAGACATGTTCCGGGAGGTGCTGCAGCGTGATGAGAGACAGACCAGGGAACGGAAAGAGTGCTGGGAAACTGAAAGGCAGGACAGAAAAAAGAATGCTGCATTTGCTAGGCAAGCGACAGAGCAGATGATAAAAGTTATGGAGGATCAGACAGAGATGCTCAAGTCTTTGATATAATTGCAGACTGAGCAGATCCGTGGCCAACCTTCACTGCAGCACATGCAGATGCACAATTCTTTGCCAACTCCACCCCCCTCTATGCCCACACATTCTTTTTCACTTCACAGCACTCCTGAGTTTTCCCATCACTCCACCCCATCTCACAGTTTACACAATGAAAGCTGGAGTACACACAGTTGTGAGGTTTTACCCTTTTTAACAATAAATAAAGGCTAAGGTATTTAGTGGTACAGTGTTTTTATTCTGTGTTCTACAAAAGCGTATAGCAATTAGTTCACTCTGGGGAACAGGCTTCTAAAGCATTGTGTTGCATGGATCTTGGGCCCCAAAATTGTACATGGATGCACCAGTGAAGCAACTCCAATGCAGACATGTGTTAGTGCCCCTCATTGTCAAAGTGGTTCCTCAAAGACTCTCTGATGTTCATAGCAGCCCTCTGGGCTCCTCTGACAGCCCTAGCATCTGGCTGTTCAAACTGTGCAGCCAAGGGCTCCGCCTCAGTGCTCCACACCTGAGCAAACATTTCACCCTTAGATTCACACAGATTATGCAAAGTGCAGCACGCGGCTATGACCACGGGAATATTATCCTCGGTAAGGTCTAGCCTGCCATTGAGACACCTCCAGCAAGCTTTCAAACGGCCAAAGGCACATTCAATTACCATGCGGCACCTGCTCAGCCTGTTGTTAAAATGCTCCTTGCTGCTGTCCAGGTGCCCTGGGTAAGGTTTCATGAGCCAGGGCTGTAAGGGGTAAAATGGGTCTCCCAGGATTACTATGGGCATTTCCACATCCCGCACTGTGAACTTGTGGTCTGGAAAAAAAGTCCCTGCCTGCAGCTTTCTGTATAGGCCACGGTTCCTGAAGATGGGGGCACCTTTCCAGACCAGCCTGCACTGATGTCCATGAAACGCTCCCGGTGATCCACAAGTGCCTGCAACACCATGGAGAAGTATCCCTTCCTATTGATGTATTCAGAGGCAAGGTGGTCTGGTGCTAAAATTGGAATGTGTGCACCATCAATCACCCCGCCACAGTTAGGGAAACCCATCTCTGCAAAGCCATCCACTATCTCATGCACATTTCCCAGAGACACGGTCCTATACAGCAGGATGTGATTTATTGCTCTGCACACTTGGAGTAGTACAACCCCAACAGTTGTACTCCAAATTGATTTGTGACTGACCGGTAGCAGTCTGGATTCGCCAGCTTCCACATAGCAACTGCAAAATGCTTCTCTACCGAAAGGGCAGCTCTCAATCTGATGTCCTTGTGCCGCAGGTCGGGGGACAGCTCAGCACATAGCTCCATGAAGGTTGCTTTTCGCTTCCTAAATTTCTATACCCACTGGTCATCATCCCACACCTGCATGACAATGCGATCCCACCAATCAGTGCTTGATTCTCTAGCCCAAAAGCGATGGTCTGCCGTATGCAGCTGCTCTGTGAATGCACAAAGCACGGATAAGTTGCTGCCATCCATATCACACTCGGGTGCCTGCGATTCATCCTCTGCTAACTTTGCGAGTAACTCTGCGAGTAACTGTGCTGCCATGCGCGATGTCCTCACAACATCTAACAGCGCATAGGAGAGAAGTGCAGGATCCATCCTCTCTCACTGCAGATGCTGGCGCGCACTACAAAGAATGACAATTGGAAAAAACAGCATGAAAGGAAGCCAGAAAACTTTGGAGGGGTGGGACACAAAGCGGTGCATGACGGTACATTTTGCACATCCCAGGATGCGCCATGTTCCGTTTCCACATTCCCACACCTAGGATGGTGTCGCTAGGCACTGTGGGATACATATCCACAGTCCATTGCTCTCGCTGTGGACAAAGGTGCCCCGAATGTGGACATGATCTGTCAACAGAGGGAATAAATGTAGACATGCTTTCATTCTTTTTATAGCATAATGTTTACAAAACACTGTTTATTTCTGCATTATTTGTGAGTGAGTAACTGTATATGTATCATGTATTCCTTTTTTTTTTTTAACCCTTACATACTCCAAAGAGTCACTGCCCTCTAGCTCAAAATTATAAAGATATCTTGGGTCCCAAAAATAAATTATTGGCAGCTCTAGCTAAGAAAAATAATTTCTAGAATAAACTGAAAATATTATGCAATGCTTCTCCGTAGTAGGTTTGGTAATGGGAGCCAGCAGCTGATGATTCAGGTGTCATGATAAGGTTAATTTGAAAAAATATTAGGGTGACCTCAACAAAATAAGCTAAACCAGTGAAGACTCTCACACTATTTAATACACAAGGCCAAGGAGTATATTGTAATCACATTGCTGGCGTGGACTGACAAGAGTTCTTTGAAAAGCAGATATTGATCTTAAGGTGTAATCTTAAACTATTTCAAATATAAAAAGTCAAAGAAAAAAAGTACAGTTTCTCATTTGGTGTTCTTTTAACATTAGTGCAAAAGCGTACAGCTTTATCTAGTTGTTAGTTTCAAATAAAATCAAAAGTTTGTGTCAAAAATATCTGGAAAGAAAAATACGAATTTTTTAAAATATGCATTAAAGCGCAGTAGTAGTTTAAGGTATATAATTTCAAAAAGACTTCTTGGAGTTGCCCACATAACTGGGCATTCTGCTGCTCTTTCATTTGCATTTTCAATGCAGAGTGATGATTAAAATCCTATAAAAAATGGCTGTTTCGTTTCTATGTCCATTTTTAGTATGACAGGTTCACCCACATATATTTTGCTAAAGAAGTCATAGGCATCTTCATGAGTTCACCTTTGTAAGATGGGTTATATATGGAGATATACCTATTTCACAGAACTGGAAGGGACCGTTTGTCTGAGCGATTGGCTGAACAAAAAGTAGGACTAAGTGGACTTGCAGACTCTAAAATTTTACATTGCTTTATTTTTAATGCAGTTTTTTTGTACATAATTCTACATTTGTAAGTTCAACTTTCATCATAAATTGATTGCACTACAGTACTCGTATTAGGTGAATTGAAAAATGCTATTTCTTTTGTTTGTTACAGTGCAAATACTTGTAATAAAAATAAATATAAAGTGAATACTGTACACTTTGTATTCTGTGTTGTAATTGAAATCAATATATCTGAAAATGTAGAAAACATCCACAAATATTTAAATAAATGGTATTCTATTATTGTTTAATCACGCGATTAATCATGATTAATTTTTTTAATCGCTTGACAGCCCTAATTTTAATGTGTTTCTATAAAACAGCATAAGCCAACTTGTCTTATTTTATTTACTCTGCTACTCAGGAGCATCAACGTCAGCACAGCAGGCTAGTGTACAGTTCTAAGAAAATTATTTGTTGGCCCACTGCTGCTGCAGAGTAGCAGGGAAAGTGTACACAGTTTTTCCTCAGTAAATCATAGCAAAAGGATTTTGGGGGATTTTTGTCTAACACCTCTTTCCTGCTGACACAGTTGTGGATTTCAATTCTAGAAGACAGTCTAATAGTATCATATACTTTACATTTCATCCAAAATATCCCAGGATGCATCATAAACTATGGCCACAATCCGGCAAAGGAATACACTAGTGTTGACCCTTATGCTCAAGTGATATATTTTAAGGCCAGAATGGACCAATATGATCATCTAGGCTGCACTCCTACATAACATAAGCTTTTCACCAAGTAATTCTTGCATGGAACCCAATAAGATTTAGTTGAACTAAAGCACCTCTTTTAGCAAGACATCCAGTCTTGATTTCAATTTTTTAAATGATGGAGAATCAACAACTTGCTATAGTTCATTACCTTTTACTGTTAAGAAGTTGCACCTTATTTCTGATTTAACTGGTAAGCTGTAACTTCACTGATTTTATAATACCTTTGCCTGCTAGATTAGAAATCCCTCTATCATCTGTTGACACTCCTCGTATAGGTAATTCTAGACAGTGATCAAATCTTAATTTTCCCTGTGATAAACAAAACAGACTGAGCTTCTTGAGTCTTTACATGCAAGACGTTTTCCAGTCCTCAAATCATTCCTGCAACTCTTCTCCAACTTCTCTCCACTTTATCAACACCCTTTTCGAAGTGGGGACATCAGAACTGGACACCATATTCCACAAGTCATCTCACCAGTCTGGTATTAAATGCAGGGCTGATAGCACCACGTAGTACTAGATGCCTGACTCTTCCTATTATAAGATCCTATTTCAGTTGCTTGTAACTTTTCCAAACTTTATTTGAACTGAAATTTTCCATGTCAAGTGCCTAACCGAGGCTGCTTTTTTTAAATTTCAGCCAAAACAGTTCAGCTGTTTTAAAGAATAAGGCTAGGTAAATATATGACATTTTGCCCATGTTAAAAAAAATGTTGTGACCTTTACTTTGAACAACTCTAGCACCCCTATGCTCTGAGGGAGGAACCTGAAATTTGGCAGGAGGTGGCTTTTTGTCATGGTTGTATCTTTTGCTGTTGCTATGAAATTCTGCCTAAATTTAGCTGTTATAAACCTTTTTAACAAGCTGCAGTTGGCACATGCTCAGTAGAGACTTCTTAGATGTTAGCTGCTAAAATTTCCAAAGATTCCATCCTCACTGAGCATGCTCACACCTCATAGTGAAGACCAGACTGCACATGCAGCATCCCAACAGAACTGAGTACGCACCAGTTCCAAGGGTGAAGCCGGACTTTCCCTATAATGGCTGCTCCCAGCTGGGGCTGGGCCAGCCCAGGCACTGGAACTGTGCCCTTAATGACCTCCATGCTGGCACCCAGGCAGTGTAGAAGAGGAAGCTGTCAGATTCAAACTCAGAGGGGACAACAGGTGAAGCCCCGGGGCTGGGAAAGGGCAGGCTGGTATTGTTAAAGAAGGAGACGGGGAGATGGGTAGCAGGGGGAAGAAGTTGGAACTAGTTGGGCATCGAGACTTGGACTGGGATGAGAAGCCTGATAACTGGAGAATGGAACTGAATGAAGAAAGAAGATGGGACTGAAACAACAAGGCAGGGGTGGGAACAGACAGGACTGGGACAGGTTAAAGGGGAAAAAGGAATGGGATATAAGAAGTCAAGCTTTGGGAGGGGGGACATAAGAGTCTAAGCCCACTACAGTACAATATCCTTAAGAGCCTGGAATGGAATTCAAGATTCTTGAATCTCACCATTTGTCTGCTGGCAGCAAACATCTCTGAAACCAACTGGCAAAGTGTCTGTCTCATCCCCATCTACTGATGGCCCACATGGAGGGTGACAACCCCCTCTGATATCAATTACTCCCTTAGAGCAAGGGCCAGAGATCTATGCAGTGGATCTAAAGGAGCCAACCCTACTGTTGAATCATGACTAGGGCCCTACCAAATTCACAGCCATGAAAAACGCATCACGGACCGTGAAATCTGGTCTTTTGTGTACTTTTACCCTATACTATACAGATTTCAAGGAAGAGACCAGTATTTCTCAAATTGGGGGCCCTGACCCAAAAGGGAGTTGCGGGGAGGGGGTATCAAGCTTATTTTAGGGGGGTTGCGGTATTGCCACCCTTACTTCTGTGCTGCCTTAAGAGCTGACCAGCAGAACGGGGACTGTTGGCCAGGTGCCCAGCTTTGAAGGCAACACCCCACCAGCAGCAGTGCAGAAGGAAGAGTGGCAATATCACATCATGCCACTCTTACCTTCTGCTGTGCTGCCTTCAGAGCTGGGCAGCTGAAGAGTGGCTGCTGCATACTGAGGGCCCAGCTCTGCAGGCAGCAGTGCAGAAGTAAAGGTGGCAATATCATACCAGGCCATCCTTACTTCTGTGCTGCTGCTGGCAGCGGCTCTGCCTTCAGAGCTGGGCTCCCGGCCAGCAGCCACCATTCTCCAGCTGCCCAGCTCTGAAGGCAGCCTCACCACCACCAGCAAAGCAGAAGTAAGGGTAGCAGTACCAGAACCCCCCCCACACACACACAATACCCTTGTGACCCCCCCAACTCCTTTTTGGGTCAGGACCCCTACAATTACAAAACTATGAAATTTCAGATTTAAATAGCCGAAATCATGAAATTTATTAATTTTAAATTCCTATGACCATGAAATTGACCAAAACGGACCGTGAAATTGGGAAGGCCATAATCATGACAAGTATCAGAGGGGTAGCCGTGTTAGTCTGAATCTGTAAAAAGCTGTTAAGCTGTTCTGTTAGTCTTAAAGGTGCCACAGGAAAAAAAAATTTTGCTTTTTACATCATCATGACAGTATGTTATTAAATGATGTTATTAAACACTTGTTTTTAGTGTTTGCTTTTTTAAGCTCTTAGGAAATTTCACACACCCACACAGTCCACTATGTAAAACGAACATTATTAAAGTTGCAAAGTAAAGTAGCCAAATACTCAGAAATAACAGAATGTACAGCAGGGTGGGCAAACTTTTTGGTCCGAGAAATACATCTGGGTATGGAAATTGTATGGAAATTGTATGGCTGCTCACGAAATTGGGTGTTGGAGGGCTCCAGCTGGGGGGCGGGGGGAGGTAGGCTCTGACATGCGGCCAGAAATGAGGCATTCAGGGTGCAGGAGGGGGCTCTGGGCAGGGGGTGCAGGCTCTGGGGTGGGGCTGGGGATGAAGGGTTTGGGGTGCAGGAGAATGCTCCAGGCTGGGACTGAGGGGTTCGGAGGGCAGGAGGGTGATCAAGGCTGGTGCAGGGGGTTGGGGCGCAGGAGGGGATCAGGGTTGCAGGCTTTGGGCGGCCTTTACCTCAAACAGCTCCTGGAAGCAGCAGCAGCATGTCTCACCTCCGGCTCCTATGTGGAGATGTGGCCAGGTGGCTCTGCGCACTGCCCAGTCCACAGGTGCCACCCCTGCAGTTCCCATTGGCTGCAGTTCCCAGCCAATGGAAGCTGTGGGGGCAGCATGCAGAGCTCCATGGCTGCCCCTACGCGTAGGAGCCAGAAGGGGGACATGCTGCTGCTTCCGGGAGCCACATAGAGTCACGGCACGCATGGAGTGGGGCAAGCCCCCAACCCCGCTCCCCAGCTGGAGTGGAGCAAGCCTCAGACCATGATCCCCGACAGGGATCGAGGGCCGGATTAAAACATCTGAAGGGCCAGATGTGGCCTCTGGGCCGTAGTTTGCCCACCCCTGATGTACAGACAACTTTAATTCAGCCCCCTTGTGTGCATGCATTATTATAAGTCTCTGATTACATAATCAAACTATTTTTTCATAGGATCCCTGCCTCATTCAATACACAGGATGGACCAACTCTGGATATAGATCAGGATTATGTCATAAAGAAGAATGTTGTCTCTCCGACTTCCAAGGTCCTAGGTATCTCAAAACTGGCATCCAGAATTAGTGAAAACTTTTTACTTAATGTCTCTATGCCTCAGTTCCCTATCTATAAAATGGTGATAATACACACACACACACACACACACACACCCCGACACCTCACAGGAGTGTTAGGAAAATTAATTAATGTTACTGGAGCACTCAGAAGTGTAGTGATAAGCACCACAGAAAAAAGTCATAAGGAAATTAATAATTTTGCCTTCAGAGCACATTTAGAATAGCACGCAGTAAATATTGTACGCCACACACTGAACAGTGGAGAGAAAACAAAATACAGAATAGCTGTTCTTTAAGTGAGCACAGTCTACCCTATATGCTGAATGAGGCAGAGGTCTGTGGAAAAATATCATATGTGATCATTTTTGTTCTTTGTTTGTATAGCCCCTAGTATGATGGGGTCCTGATCCATGACTACAGCTCCTAGGCACTCTAATAATGCAAATAATAAATAACAAGAACAAGAAGAATGGAAATAATGACTGGGTCATAATGTAAACAGCACAAGGGGACTGACCTAAGGTTTTGCAGACAACTTTAATTCTGGCATTTCCTAACTTGAGGTCTCAACTTTGCAACCTTAATAATATTTTTAACACAGTTATTTTGTATGCAATACAGAGATAATCTCCTTCCCTATTCTTATTCAACATGCCCTTTTTTATACATCCAAGGACTGCATTTACCGTTCTGGCTACAGCATTGCATGGGGAGCTCATGGTCATCTGGTTACACTGCTCTACAGCCAAAATGCTTCTGAAATAAATGTAGTCAAACTTTACTAATTCTGGGTCACTGAGAACAAAAATGATGCTTAAAATTGTTGATTGGCTCTAGTTTTCAAGATATGCTATTGGGTCAGTATATACGACCCTTGACTTGGGAATGGCGGAGGATAAGTGAGTTATAAAGGGAAGGGATCTCAATTTAAACCAGAAATGACTAAAATACATCTTTGACTGGATCTATGAATAAATCTATGACTGGGTTTGGACAGTACTTGCTTTTTAGGTAAAACAATGAATGATGCAATCTGAAGCTGATATTGCATCATACATGATATGAATTGCATCATGTTATTCCTAGAAGTCATGGATGATGCAATCATAATGAAGCTTACATCACTCTGCTGAACAAATTGCCCTAGATCAGCTCTAGAAATCATACAGTGTCGTGCTCTCTTATTTGTCAGTGTTTGATTTTGCAAAGGGACACATTTCTGTTTAGCCACAGTGAGCAGAGATGCCTCGTACTTGTGTGAACAGTGCAGATAACTTCTGCTATGTTTGTGGTGAAGTGACTTTTGCATCACAAAAGCGCAGTATAACCACTATGGTTAAGAAAGCCTATCACCTTTCTTTTGGCTGCAAAATTGGAGATCAGGACAAGAGGTGGGCCCCACACATATGCTGCAACACTTGTGCAACAAATCTTCGCCAGTGGTTGAACAGGAAAAGGAAATCTATGCCTTTTGCAGTGCCAATGATTTGGAGAGAGCCAACAGATCATACCAGCAATTGTTACTTCTGCATGGTGCCTCCAGTTGGGAAAGGTGTGTCAAAGAAGAAAAAGTGGACTGTGCATTACCCAAACATTCCATCAGCTATACGCCCAGTACCCCACGGAGAAGGACTGCCGGTTCCTGATGCACCAGAATCATTCTCACTTGAGTCAGACGAGGAAGAGGAAGAGGATGAAACTTCTGGTCCTGAACCATCAATGTCACAGGACCCACATTTTCTCCCATCCTCCTCCTCTGAACCACACCTCATAACACAAGGTGAACTGAATGACCTTGTCAGGGATTTGGAACTACCCAAGAGTAAGGCAGAGCTGTTGGGCTCCAGACTACAGCAGTGGAATCTCCTGGCAGATGATGTTAGGGTTTCCATGTTCCGTGACCGTCAAAAGGATCTTGTCCCATTCTTCTTCATGGAAGGTGATCTTGTAGCCTGCAACAACATCAATGGTGTGATGGCAGCCCTCAACATCGTTCACGATCCAGATGAGTGGAGACTGTTCATTGATTCATCGAAGACGAGTCTTAAAGCTGTTTTACTGCATAATGGCAATGTTTTGCCATCAATTCCAGTTGGTCATGCAGTCCATTTGAAGGAAACCTATGACAACATGAAACAACTTTTGAGGTGCATAAACTATGACCAACATCAGTGGCAGCTTTGTGGCGATTTGAAGGTTGTTGCTCTCTTGCTTGGTCTGCAGACTGGATACACAAAGTACTGCTGTTTTCTCTGTGAATGGGATAGTCGGGCAAGAGATTCCCACTACATCAAGAAAGATTGGCCACTCTGACAGTCATTGGAGCCTGGGAGGAAAAGTGTTCAGCATCCACCACTTGTTGAATCAAGGAAGATTTTGTTACCACCCTTACACATCAAGCTGGCTCTGATGAAGAACTTTGTCAAGGCCATTGACAAAACACAAGCAGCTTTCAAGTACCTCCGTGGAAAATTTCCAAGGTTAAGTGAAGCTAAGATAAAGGAAGGTGTCTTTGTTGGTCCTCAGATTCGTGAACTTCTTCGAGATGATGCATTTGACCATGCACTGCGTGGCAAGGAAAAGACGGCATGAAAGCCTTCCAGGTAGTGACAATAAATTTTTTCGGAAACAACAAGGCAGACAACTACAGGTTGTTGGTGGAAAACCTCCTCAAGGCATACAAAAGCCTTGGTTGCAACATGTCACTAAAGATACATTTTTTGCACTCTCATCTAGATTTTTTCCCACCAAACTGCGGAGCAGTGAGCGACGAGCACGGCGAGCGATTTCACCAGGGCATTGCAACAATGGAGAAACGCTATCAGGGCAAATGGAGCCCATCAATGCTTGCAGACTATTGCTGGACAGTGACAAGAGATGCTCCATTTAATGAATACAAGAGACAAGCCAAGAAGCGCCGAGTAGACACTGAATAGGACTAAACTATGTAGATAATAGGTTTTTGCCTTTTGTTTCATAATAAATTTTATTTATATAACCCTTTTGCTGATTTTTGAAGTGTTACATAAACAGGACAGGTGAAATATTATCATGTAAAGCAACCATAAACACATGAAAAGACCTAGGTTTACAATTTATGATTAAAACTCTACTATCTACACAATATACATAGACATAAAATGTAAAAACTTAAATATCTTAGAAACAGTAGCCAATCAGTTGTTTTAATTGTCATATTTGAATTCAACACATCAAAATACATAATAAATAGCACACTTTATCTCTGAAGCAGAAGACTTCTCAAAAATTGTAGACCAGTGTTATTCACCATCACTTCAAACTCCTTAGGCCACAGCTTTCCAGAATGCAGTTCCCCATCCTATATGTATGGCCTACAATCTTAGTTCCTAGATATACTATGTTTTATTTGGCTTTATCTAAACTGATATGTGTTTATGGACAGTTTACCAGGTAATCCAGATGCTCTCTGTAAGTGACCTGTTCTTACACTATTTACCTCTCCACCAATTTTTATGAAGAAATCTGTAAATGTTATAATCAATGATTTTATATTATTTTCAGGATAACTGAAGAAAATATTAACTAGTGTTGGGACAAGAACCAATTCCTGCAGGACACAGATGGAAACACACCTAATTGATGATGATTCCCCATTAAATATTACATTTTGAGATCCATCGATTATCCATCAATCCATCAACAATTTTATATGGTTGTGATAGGGGCAGACTAGCCAAACTGTGCATGGCCCCTAACAACTTAACAAGAGGCATTACAATTGTAACAAGACAATTCACTTGTATGTGAATTTCAAAGATGTACTAGACCAGCAATCATTAACCCATTCATTTGTAGTAATAGAAATCAAGGGTAAAGCCTAAGTATATCTGCCTGTGTTTACCTATATCCTATTAAAAGTTTACCAGTGTAACCAAATTAGCTTTTAGATGCTAAGTCCTTTTCATGCCTTAATTGCACTCACAGACAACTTTGTTCAGTTAACCTGATCAAAGATCAAAGATGTGAGACACTGCAGGAAATTAATATATTGTCTTCAGCTTATCTGTCTCTGTTATAATGAAGGACCGGCTAATTGCCTTATGCAAATGAGTAACTAGATTACCTGTATATGCATAGGAAATTGAATGTTAACTTCAAAGAGGTGGGTCATTGTGTGCTCAACAAAAAAGAATCCTCAGTCACCTGCTGTGCTCAAAGCATGTGAAAAACCTGCTTCAGCTCTAAAAAGAAACCTCAGGACTGATCCTTTCATCCCTAGTCTGCTTAACTTTAAACAGGGAAAGTTTAAGCCCTGGAACTGAGATCTTCCAAGTAGTTTTTTGGAATACCCTAAAAAATGCATGAAAAGACTAACAGACTTTACATCCATGCTGCATTTGAATTCTAACCTTTGGGAATGATTCCAGAGAGACTTTTGCAAGCCAGCAGATTTGTCCAACACTGCTACAAGTCTGATATAAGGACCTTACAAGCATTTGTAATGTATATAATCTTTTAACCATTCAGTAACTCTTCTTTATTATTAATAAATCTTCAGTTAGTTTATTAAGGATTGGCTGACAGCGTGGTATATGGGTAAAATCTGAGACATATATTGATATGAGGTTAAGTGTCTGATCTTTAGGGATTAATACGAACCTCACATATGGATGAATTAGGTTTTCAATAACCCCTCACTATATTAGACCTGTTTGCCTGAATAGGAGCCAAGGACTGGAATGCTTAAAGGCGACTGTGTCTGGCTTCTTGTTAACCAGTGTGGTACTACAGAAGCTCTTTTGTTATTAGCTTGGTGAATCTAATTATAGAATAAACCACCAGTTTGGGGGGACTGTCTGCCCTGTTTCTTGCAGTCTGCTCTAAGTGTGGCATTCCTCCGTGTGGTCCATCCTGGACCCTGGTCACAATAGTATATTGATATTTTACTATGCTAATTCTTTAATCAGAATGTCGCACCTAAAGAGAAGCCCAGATGCTTTGCATCAATATAGTCACCAACATCAAATACATTTGTAAGCCATAGAATCCATGCCTGCCAACACTACACAGTGTGAGGAAGTGAAACTTTCGCCAAGGACCCTAAGACAAAAACCTCCCCCCTAAAAAAATGTGTTGTGGGATCTTTAACATCCCCATATAGCAAGCATCGTTTTTTTAAAATGTCATCTAACAGAATTGTACACAGTAAATGCAATGGAACTCAATTTATCTATATTAGAAAAATGAGTGACTGAGTTGATAAAGTTAGAATTTAAACTCCTTATCCCAGCTATTCTAGGTGTTTCAAACCAGATATTTAGCCAAACCTCCAGCTATATGATAATTATAAGGTTGAAATGTAGACTGTGAAAGACTAGCTGTATCTGTTTAACATGTCTGTTCCTTCTTTAAAATCTTGCAATAAAGAAAATATATAAAGTTAGAACCTGTACACTTAATACTAGCTTATTAAGCCCCAATATAAAAAAAACTGAATTATTATAACTCAGTTGTGCATTTTAAAAGATATTTTATACTAGTACTTCAAAAATATTTATACAATCTGTATCTGTTTATACGTATTGCATATTTAATGAACATGAAAACATGCTTAATAATTAATACAACTGCAAAATCTTTTGAAGATAGGCAGGAAATAATATGGAGGGGTTGAAAACAACTGAGGGGTGGTTATGGGCCAAACATTCCCCTTCTCCTCATTTTTTTACTATCCTGTTGCTGTCTGTGTGCAGGGCTGCAGGACTTATGCATTTTCACTCCTCGTTCTCCGTGCCCCTTCCACCCAACTTTTAAAAAGGGGGTTGCAGCACTTATAAAATAAAGAGAAATTAGAAATCACCATCTTTTGTTTATTAAATTCCAGTATCAGCTTTAGTTTTTCTATAGGAAGTACTAGAGTAGTTCTTCTTCAACGTTTCTAAAAGAAAAATATACTGTACCCACTTTGCTGAACCCAGCAAACTTTCTGGACACAAGTCCTCCCCGTACTGCTTTTTTTTTTTTTTTTTAACACAAGTTTTTATTAAGTGATATTATAGAAGTAAATGAATAAAATTAAATGCAGCCATTAACTATGCAAAAAGCCTCATGCCCAATAATTTTCTACAAGCAAATATGAATCAAATGCAGACTGTCTAGCTTTTAAGAATTCTGAACATCTCAAGAATTAAGACCACACAAACATCCACTGTAGAAATGTTGAGATGCTTGCAGCTTTCTTCATATTAAGTAAATAATGTGATAGACAAGTGTGCTAACAGATTTTAATTTCTAGCAAATGGAAACTTCGCTTAATGATCATAAGCATGTCTCGGACCATAAAAAGTTCAGAAGAGCCACTGACACAAGCAACGGGCTAAGGCATAGAATCATAGAACTGGAAGGGACCTCAAGTGGTCATCTAGTCCAGTCCCCTGTACTCAAGGCACGACTAAGTATTATCTAGACCATCCTTGACAGGTGTTTGTCCAACCTGCTCTTAAATATCCCCAATGATGGAGATTCCACAACCTCCCTAGGCATTTTATTCCAGTGCTTAACCACTCTGACACTTAGGAAGTTTTTCCTAATGTCCAACCTAAACCGCCCTTGCTGCAATTTAAGCCCATTGCTTCTTGTTCTATCCTCAGAGGTTAAGAACAACAATTTATCTTCCTCCCTGTAACAACCTTTTATGTACTTGAAAACTGTTCTCATGTCCCCTCTCAGTCTTCTCTTCTCCAGACTAAACAAACCCAATTTTTTCAATCTTCCATCGTAGGTCATGTTTTCTAGACCTTTAAGCACTTTTGTTGCTCTTCTTTGGACTTTCTCCTATAGGCCCTGATTCCGTGGGTGCTCCGGGGCTGGGGCACTCACAGGGAAAAAAATTGGTGGCTGCTCTGCACCCACCGGCAGCTCCCCGCCCCATCTCACCTCCGCACCACTTCCGCCTCCTCCCCTGAGTGCGCCACTTCTCCCCCTAGCTCCCAGCGCTTCCCGCTGTGAAACAGCTGTTTTGCAGCGGCAAGCACTGGGAGAGAGGGGGGAAGAAGGGGAACACCGTGCACTCAGGGAAGAGGCAGGGCTAGGGCGGGGATTTGGGGAAGGGGTTGGAATGGGGCGGGGCAGGGCTGGGGGCACGAGCACCTGCCGGCGCCAGGAAAAGTTGGCACCTATGCTTTCCCCAATTTGTCCACATTTTTCCTGAAATTTGGTACCCAGAACTGGACACAATACTCCAATTGAGGCCTAATCAGCACAGAGTAGAGCGGAAGAATTACTTCTCGTGTCTTGCTTACAATACTTCTGCTAATACATCCCAGAATGATGTTTGCTTTTTTTGCAACAGCGTTACACTGTTGACTCATATTTAGCTTGTGATCCACTATGACCCCCAGATCCCTTTCAGCAGTACTCCTACCTAGGCAGTCATTTCCCATTTTGTATGTGTGCAACTGAGTGTTCCTTCCTAAGTGGAGTACTTTGCATTTGTCCTTATTGAATTTCATCCTATTTACTTTAGACCATTTCTCCAGTTTGTCCAGATCATTTTGAATTTTAATCCTATCCTCCAAAGCACTTGCAACCCCTCCCAGCTTGGTATCGTCCGCAAACTTTATAAGTGTACTCTCTATGCCATTAGCCAAATCATTGATGAAGATATTGAACAGAATCGGACCCAGGGTCATATTCAAGGTCATAACCCAAAGTTTAGAAATGCTGTCACACATTATACTGGTGTGGGAAGAGAGTATTAATTGAATAAAAATGTGCTACAAGAACAAACAAAATGAAGCTGGGGATGAGGTAAACAGTGGAAGGACAGGTAAGTCAGTCCGAAAAAAAATAATTTTATTTTCGTTTGCAGCACTCAGCGGTTTGGGGAAATGCTAATTTCAAATACTCGGAAGATCAGTAACACACCAGCCTCAATCTACATTACTTGTGAATCCAAAATTCTAATGGACTTGAATGGGAATTTTGGATTCACAAGAAATGCAGAATCAGGCCCACAGTGAGCAGAAGAGAAAGGAATAAAAGATAGTATGCTCTATTTTTTACAAGGTTACAAAACCTTTTCCATTTCCTAAATAGCCGGTAATGCCTGTACTTTCTTAGGAATTATCACAGAAACTTGTGAATAACTTTGGAAACCAGATGGAATGATAAAGTAATGACAGACAGATTTTGTTTTTAAATAAATCTGAAGACCAATAAGTACTGTGAAGCCCAACTATCTTTAATTGTTACCTAAGCCTCCCAACTCAGTCCTACCCCAATTGTCTGTTGCATCCACCTGTTTATTGTCTGCAATATAGAATGTAAGTTTCCTGAGGCAGGAACTGTTTTCTTTGTTAGTTATCAGTGCAGTGCAGAGCACAATGGGGCTCTGATCCTTGATTAAGATTATAGGTGCTAATGTAAAATAAATACTAAATATGAAGAAAAAGTGAAAAGTTGGGTTAGAGCCTGTTATATTCACACTCCAGTGTTCATTGAATCTGATTTATTTCCAAGGTAAAAAATGTTTTTAGAAATATACAAAGAAAAATATTTAAGATCTAAAACAATTAACAAATATACACATAGGTTTTAAGATAGGGACTTCCAAAGGACTCTGAGGAAATTAGGCATTCAACTTCCTACTGAATTTCCAAGTAATTTGAATACTTAGCTCCCTTAGACACCTTTGAAAATCCCAGTCTAAAACTACAAATAAATACATACTTAAACAAAATAGTTTATGATCAGTTTCTCTTCTATTTAAATGTCAAGAGCCAAGTTAAGTCCTTCAGGATCTGTGTTTTCCCTGATACAGTTGCTATAACCAGTATTTAGAGCATAATAAGATGTAGTGAGATCACAGTTGGAACTCCACCTTATCAGTGGCATTTGCTGCTACAGCACCACTATAGCCAACCTGTTTTATCTATTTTATGATCTGAATAAACCTAACGAAAGGATGAAAGTTTAAAAGAAAGGGCCATCACATACCCCATGAATTCTTTAGAAAACTGTACTATCAAGAAATGTGTAAATATATATTATTACAATTAATCTGTCTTATTTCAGCTTTGTGATATTTCATCAACTGAGCTGCTCGAAACAGAAATGTCACTTTGTTTTATTATAACTATTTTCAGGCAATAATAATTAGTAAAGGCAATAATAAAAAGAGCTAAAATGACCACTATTTATTAGTCACTAGTAACATACCTTTAGCCACAGCTTCTTTATACTTCTCTTTGGCAGAGTTAACTTCTTTTATTAATTGTCTGTAACTAGATTTTAATTTCTCCAGTTCTGTCTTTGTGACCTATGAATAAAGCAAAAATAGGAAAGTTATTAAAACACTTACCTTCAGGAGTTAAAGGCTTCTTAACATTAGGAAAAGATAATTACAGGATTTAATTTCCAAGAAATTAAGGATGTATGCTTTTTTCATTATTTCAGGGATGCTCTTGAATATATTGTTATACGCTATAATTAAAAGAAAAAAGAAAATCTGGTGTGTAAGGGGGACCTGCTGTCATCACAAATGTGTGGTGGAGCACATCAGGACATCTACTTTATTATTACTAAAGCTGTGATAGTGCCCAAAGATCCCAATCAAATCTTGCTAGAAAAAAATTAGGATTTTAATTAGCTACTGTTTATGCTTATCTGATCCTCGTTACACTAAAAGAATTTCTTCCAAAGCCTAACACAGAAAAGTGACTGGATTTTAAAAATTTCTCAAATGCAATTAAAGGTGCCTTTGTATAGAAGAGTTAATCTCTTATGACCCAGGCCACCAGTTAGGAGGTCTAGAGGAGCAACTGGCTCCTACAAAGAGATTGAAAATGTGGGTCAGAGAATCTTTCTTTCAATAGACAACTGGACCAGCTCCGTGAACCAGGACATTTTTGGCAAAGGAGCTACAAGAATAGCATTGCCTTTTACAGTTCAAACCTTTAGCACATTGTGGAGGAAAAGAAGTGAGCAGCAAGTACAAAAGACCACTGGAGCATGGGATTGAGAAGACATTTGACAATCCATTGGGCTCTGGTATCAAAAGAAAAACCTGAAGAGCTGTGCATTGAAAGAGAGGCACAAGAGATTCTTTGATAGAGTGACTTCAAACATTCATGGACTAGGAGAGATCACTTGTGCTCAGTCAATCTGAGAGAACACTTAACTTTTCTGCAAAATGGACTGCTCTTACATTTTTTCTCCATTATGAGGAATGTGACGACTGGGACGGCTGGGGTTCATGATTCTCTTTTGCTAGGTCACATAAGCCTCAGCTACTGAATTGTTTTACAAAACTAGCAATTGGTTAACTGTCAGAACTCCACAAAAAGCAACCAGGGCACGTCTTTCAATTCTTAGCTCCAGTCTAGACCAGTTATGGGAAAGTTTAAGTCAGAGCAGGACCATTTCTTGAGTTATCCTGCTCCCACAAGCATGCATGCACGCACACACCCAATCAGTCAGATTTCCATGTGTTGTTAAAATAGACACTGGACAGGAAAGGACTTTTTGACAGACTAGACCTACAGGTTTCCAAGGAAGAAACTGAAATACTGTTGGTGCTGTGAAGCAATTGGTTTCTGTAGATAAATATCCCGGGGCACTGGCTAGAAGAATGAATCAAACAGACTCAATTTTGAAGTTCTGAAAGGATGGTAAATCAATGAAACCAAAGTAAATAAATGGAGTTGGACTCTTAAATGCCGAGGGTACTGATGTTACTCATCCCATGATTAGGAGGTGCTGAGCACAATTAGAAACTGGTCCTTTTACAGAAGAGTGAAGAACAAACACAGGGAAATGAGATTAGTTATGAGAAATCTTTGTATTTAACTGTGAAATGGATCTGCCTCACCTGTCTCAATATGCTCTTCTGTCAGTGATGAAAACAAAGCCAGAAACTCCCTATCTGAATAAATCTAAGAGGATTAAGATAGTCAAAATTATCTTTGGTTTTATCTACATGGTGTCTTAGTCCACACCAGAGGGATGTACATTCTAATGCAGACCAGAGTGTTGCACACCAAGTGTCTTACGTGGACCCTGCTGGTGCACACTAACATTCCGTAGTACATGTTAATGTAGTCACATTTCAAACAATAGTACATTAACGAAAGCCAGTTAGTGCACAACATGCTGGTATGCATTAGAATTTACACTCCCACTGGTGTGGAGTAAGGCATTGTGTAGACAATCCCTAAAGTGCGTACTACTAGCATCCAGGGCTGTGATGTGTATCTGATATTTTTGTCTTAGTAACATCATAAGCCCCTCTTTTTCTCCAATTGTTACAGAAAGAAGAATGTCTGAGATTCGCAATGGGACTGGAATAAACCTGAAGGTAGAGTCTTTACCATTGACATGTGTGGAAAGCATGAGTTTTGTTTGTTTTCAAGTAAGTCCTTAAGGGATGTATCAAGGGATTCCTCAAACAAGGATTCTCTGGAATACGAAACGACCATGTTTTTATTTTGCTATAATTACTCCTCTATGGCAAGATTTTATCCAGCGTGTCCTATGGACTCCAATCAGCACGGCTGATAATCTTGTTGAATATTGGATAGTGTCCTAGGGGGCTAAGGGTATTTTGATATTCTATCTAACAAGGCAGAAATTCTGCTGTGTACTATAGAAGAGGCCTTATGTGGACAAGTAAGTAGCTCAATGAGCCATTCAATAAGTGCTCCAAAGGCACAAAACCACTGGACAGACAACAGCAGGTAAGACTATAAGAATACACAGTATCTCATCAAAAATCAATCCATACACTTGTCTAGAGGACCTCAGGAAGGGCTTGAAAAACTCAACATCTAGAAGACAACATAGTCTACTGGCCAGGGTAAAAAATACCTGTGTGGCCTTACTGCCAAACCATGATCTGCTTCAGCTAAAAAGTAGGCCTCGCAAGGCTCATGTACTGTAGTTAATTGTAATTTACTGTCAAAAAACTTAATTAAAAAAAATATATATATACACACACACACAAATAAATAAAAAACTTATTAGGGTTGGTTGATCAGCAGAATTTTTTTTGTCAAATATATTTGTGATCTTACACTCCATATTCTTTATGAAAATATGATTATGATATGGATATGACATAACAGATAAACTTTATACATGATGGCTCATGTAAGATATCTTTGGAAAGGTTATGATTTCCTGAATGTGATTATCCAATTTGTATGCATGTATCACTTCCTTATCTAAAATTAGGAATATTGACTATGTAACTGTGTGTAATTGGGAGACACCCACCAGACAACCAGCCATCACAGCCCTGATGGCCCATTAGGGAGAAACAACAGAACTGTGAAGATACTAATCTCTCTCCTTCCTGAGAGTCCTCCTGGGACTAGCTGTGACACTACTAGGTCAGGTGGTCCTGCCACCTGGTACTAAATACTATCTTGGACTTCTAGTAATTTTCCACTCACAGGAGGGGAAGGTCAAGTTTGGGCAACAAAAGGCTTCCCGCCTTGTGTAAATTCTATTTAAGGCTGGGAGGGAAGGCATTCCAGAGTCTCCTCCATTGCCTACACACGAAGAAAGATTGCTGAAAGTACCTGAAGGGACACAAAATAACAACCCGAAGGGAAAGGCAGGGGTAAGTCCAGACTGAGACAGGGGTCCAGTCTGTAAGAAAAATAACGAACTCTGAGCTACATAAACTCTGAATCCTGCCTAAATTCAACATTTAGGGTGAGAAATTACATTTTGTAACCTGTTTCTTTAGTGAATCAAGCTTAGTTTGCGTGTTTTGTTTTATTTGCTCAGTAATCTGCTTTGTTCTGTTTGCTTCCCCTTTAACCACTTAAAAATCTGCCTTTTATAGTTAATACATTTATTTTGTTTATTATTAAACCCAGTTTCTGTAATTTCTAATGGGGGAGGACGTCAAGAAGTTGTGCATATCTCCTCATTGAGGGAGGGGGCTAGGGTGACCAGACGGCAAGCGTGAAAAATCGGGACAGGGCTGTGGGGTAATAGGAGCCTATATAAGAAAAAGACACAAAAATCGGGACTGTCCCTATAAAATTGGGACATCTGGTCACCCTAGAGGGGGCGGATTTCACAATATACCTTTGGCTCTGCACTCCAAGTGAGGTGGGCACCTGAGTGCTGGGGCAAGTCCTTTAAGCTGAGTCTTCCCGCAGCGGGCTGTGGCCCTGCCTGTGTGCGCGCTAGAGGAGGCTTAGGAGCCTGGCTTGGCAAGACAGTCTAAAGGGGGGGCCAAGCTGGCAGAATAGGCAGGTTCAGTGGTATCTTAGCACATCAGATCCAGGTGGCATCTTGAACGGGGGCAACCCATCACAATATGTCATCTTTTTTTCTGTCCTATAGCAGAACATGGTATAGTATAGAGTTCTCTCCAGTGTTCTTCCACTACCACCTCCTCCATTTTTTCCCTCTCTAAATTGTTTTCTACCCACCTTAGATTTTGTGTCTCCTTTTTTCCCTTCCCTCACTCACTCTCGCTCCATATTTTGTACTTTTTCTTCCTAACTTATTCCATCAATCTTTCCCACCACCCTAGAATAAGGAGGGATAGCTCAGTGGTTTGAGCATTAGCCTGCTAAGCTTAGGGTTGTGAGTTCAATCCTTGAAGGAGCCACTTAGGGATCTGGGGCAAAATCAGTACTTGGTCCTGCTAGTGAAGGCAGGGGGCTGGACTCAATGACCTTTCGGGGTCCCTTCCAGTTCTATGAGATAGGTATATCTCATATTATTTGATACACCCAAGCACATCCATTCATAGGCCCACTCACAGGATTTGGAAGTTTTACCAGGCACCCGATAGGCTGAGAAGTCAAACTATTAACCACAGAATAATAAGGAGGACACCCATGTGACATGTCAATCTCCCACCAGCTGCTGGGAAAGTGGAGGTTGCTGGGATTCCTAATAGGAAGCTGTCCCCTTAAATTTCAGTAGTAATATTGTATCCAATGAAGTTAATCCGAGGGATGATTATTGCTCATTGAAAATTTGTTGCCATACTCGTTTGGGGGCTCCATTATTCATATCAGCCTCTGGATCCTAGGTATCAGATACATTTGAAGTCCACCCCAAAACCCACTGTGGCTGCTGAAAGGTAGAATTTTTTTTGAATCACAAGCTTAGATTCCTCAGAAACTTACAGCACTCATCAAGAAAAGCTTTTACTTGCCTTAGATTAGTGGATTTTTCAAGCCCTGACCCCAGGAATGCCTAGAGGAGACAGGAGAAGGGATTCACACAGTCACACTCTACTGGAAGGAGTAAAGTTCCAGAGCAGTTAGCCTAACTGAATTCACTTGCAGGACAGTTTCCCACCTCTGTCTTTTCAGCTAGTAACTTGTAGAAAAATGGAGGAACTGGGTTAAACAAGAAGAAAATGCAATCCAATTATAATAAATTAGTATTTGTATTGCAAGATAAAGAGGAATAGTGGCATCTGCAGTATTCACGTGAGTATTTATATGAAATAATTCTATATACTACTTTATAAAGCTTTAGTAATTTAGTAAATTTTAAAAAATATCATGTATAATAAGGTACCTTGAACATCTCTGCCTCAATTTGCTGATGAACACCTATGTAACTTTTCTTTACTTGTTGCTTGTCTTTGATCATCACTGTAAGTCTATGTAGTGGCCCAGAGTTAAGATCTTCTGCATGTGTCTTCATTATCCTGCTAAGTTGCTCTGTCTGCTGTACCATAAGCAGCCAAGACTGGAAGAAGGAAAATGGAGAAAATAACTTATCTGCTATTGCACGATCAAAAGAAACTGTTGGAAAAGTACATCATCGTTTAAAGGGGTTTTAGAAAGAATATTTTTGAACATTTGCCTGAATGCACACTTTAAATATAGTAACCATGTCTTTAACCCACCCACGCAAGGAAGTTAGAGATGTATTAATGATGTATCATAGTCACATTTCAGCATCACGCCAAAGTCTAGGTCTGTCATGAAAACCACTAACCCTCACTTGAGCTATCACCCAAATTCCTTTACTTTGACAGACATGCTGCCAGTGTCCTTTCTTCTTCCCTTTCCTGTATGTGTTTCCACTGTCCTGGCAGATTTTTCCTTTTATTTAAATCCATCTCAATTACATGACTAATTCTCTTGGCCATAGCAGTGGTAATTTTTAGCAGAGTAAAATGAGGTCTCTCTTTATGTTACACACAGGGCCAGAACCTCTGCTGGAGTAAACTGACATTGCTCCATTAACTTCACTGGAGCTATACCAATGTACATAAGCTGTTGACATGAGCCTCAAACTAGCATTTAACTTGAATAAAAGTATTTGATATCCCATGGAACCTTGTTCAGTTCTGCTAAAGAGAATAGAATGAGGTTCACTGGGCATTCAACTTTATGATAGTATTATTTTGTACTTCAGCACTGCTATGAATTACCATATCCCAGTTGAAATTACAGAATTTAGATAGATACAATATATAGTTATCAGTGTCAGGACACTCAGCTCAATGCCTTGGTCGAAAATAAAGGTACCAATGTTTTTTTAATGACCACAATTGACTAAGTTCTCCTTTTTACATCTCATCTGAAAAAAGGCACTTCCATCTGTGCATGCCCCCTTAACACCAGACTAGACTGAGTTTATCAGAAACCTAAATGGAAGACCCAAAACCTATTAAATTATCCATAGCATTTCTTACAGTACTTAAGTGCTCTCTGGGATTCGCTCATCAAAGTACTGAATCAGTCCTATTACAGTGTGCTTAAACAAAGGTATCTAAAAGCTGAAAAATAAAATTAAGGAACTGACTACTTACAATCATATAGGAAAAGTTATTTTTTCTTATCCAAGAGAGAAAAGAATATATT
The DNA here is from genome assembly GCF_002925995.2 of Terrapene triunguis. Taxonomy (NCBI): domain Eukaryota; kingdom Metazoa; phylum Chordata; order Testudines; family Emydidae; genus Terrapene; species Terrapene triunguis. The sequence continues at coordinate 59,964,766 of NW_020664420.1, read as the reverse complement.
ATTCTCAATTTTGTTGTCTAAAAATAATGTTGTATGGCATTGCTAGCACAGAATAGCTGCTGCATTTCATCCCCTCAGAAATGCCAGCATTTTAGGTATAGCAATCACTCCAGCACTAAATATGCACAGTATTTGGGATTCTATGGCATAAAAAATGCACTCATTTGAGAAATACTGAGTTCTAGTGTGAAGTGTACTGTGTAAAAAACATGATACAAATATTAGACTCTCATGGTGTTTAAATTGAAAATCATTCTCTTGGTTAGCCAAAATTAGAGCAAAGAAGAAACAGAAATGACAAATATTGTAATAAATAGTAACTGACATTTACAATAACTGAAGTAAAAAATGTTCAAAAGTGGCTGAATGGAAAAAAGGATGGGGACACTATAATGAAAAGAGAATTCTTTCAGGGGAAAAATCATATTGTTTATAGACTATATGGCCAGAAGTGAACATTTTAATATTTTGTCTGATGTCCTGTATAACACAGGCCATAGGACTTGCCTGAATCAACTCCTATATTCATTTAAAAAATTTCCTGTGATGGAAAATCCACCACAACCAGGGCCGGCTCCAGGCACCAGCGAAGGAAGCAGGTGCTTGCAGCAGCCAATGGAAAGGGGCGGCAAGTCCGGGTCTTCGGCAGCAATTCGGCGGCGGGTCCCTCAGTCCCTCTCTTCCTCTTTGAGCTGCCGCCAAAGTGCCGCCGAAGAGGAAGGAAGGGAGCAAAGGACCCGCCGCTGAATTGCCGCCGAAGAATGAAGCGGAGTGATTGAGCTGCCACCGAAGTGCCGCTGATTGGCTTTATCTTTTTTTTTTTTCCTTTTTTCGCTTCGCCACTTCGGGTGGCAAAAAAGCTGGAGCCGGCCCTGATCACAACCCTTGATAATTAATCTCACTATTAAAAATTTGTGCCTTATTTCTAATCTAAACTTGTCTAACTTCACTTTCCAGCCATTGGATCTTGTTATACCTTTGTCTGCTAGACTGAAGAGCCCTCTAATATCAAACTTCTGTTCCCCAAGTAGGTAGTTATAGACTATAATCAAGCCACATCTTAACTCTTTGTTAAACTAAACAGATAGAGCTCCTTGAGTCTTCAACTTTAAAAAATGGTTACCTACCTTTCATAAATGTTATATTCGAGATGTGCTGCTCACGTCCATTCCATGTTAGGTCTGGGCGCGCCCACATGCACAGCTGCCAAACATTTTCCCCCGGTAGTATCCGTAGAAAGTGACCGTCATGGGCGGTAAGAAGAAACAGAGGGCACAGGGCCGGCAGCACCCCATATACCAGCACATTAGCACGGGACTCCAGGAGGCACCAGAGACAGCCCTACGGATACCACTAAGGGAAAAATCTCCAGCAGCCATGCACATGTATGTGCACACATCTAATATGGAATCGACATGAGCAAGCATTCAAAGAAGATTACATGTTTTCTAATTCTTTAATCATTCTCCTGACTTTTCTCTGAACCCCCTCCAATTTATCAACATCTTTGAACTGTGGGCATCAGAACTGGACACAGCATTTCTGTAGCGGTCGCACCAGTGCCTAATACACAGATAATATAATCTCCCTACTCCTACTCAGGATTCTCCTGTTTATACAACCAAAGATCACATTAGCCCTTTGGCCTCACTGTCGCACAGGTAGTTCATGTTCATCTGATAATCCACCTTAACCCCCTCATCCTTTTCAGAGTCACTGCTTCCCAAGACAAAATCCCCCATCTTCTAAGTATGGCCTACATTCTTTCTTCCTAGATGTACTGACTTTTACATTTTGTCATACTAAATTGCATATTGTTTGCCTGCATCCAGTTTATTAAGCAATCCAGATAACTGTGAATCAGTGACCTGGCCTCTTCATTATTCACCACTGCCTCAATGTTTATATCCTCTGCAACTTTATCAGTAACGGTTTTATATTTTCTTCCAGGTCATTGATAAAAATGTTAAATAGTACAGGGCCAACAACCAATCCCTGTGGAATCCCACTAGAACAGTGGTTCCCAAACTGGGGTTCGTGAACCCCTGGGGGTTCGCAGAACATTACAGGGGGTTCACCAGAAAAATTTCACTAATGGCGGACAGAAGACCCCATGCATTGGAGACAGCAGGTGGGACCCGGGTTGCAGGGCAGACACCCCGAGCCCCAGGGAGAGCAGGGACGGGCAGTTGGGGCTGGCAGCCCGAGTCCTGGCGGTCAGCGGGGGAGCCGGCAGCTCAAACCCCAGCGCTCTGCGCGGGGCTGGCAGCCCGAGCCCCAGGGACAGCAGGGCTGGGCAGTTGGGGCTGGCAGCCCGAGCTCCGTCCCCATCAGCGGGGGAGCCGGCAGCCCGAGCCCCAGGAAGAGAGGGGTGGGCGGTTGGGGCATCCATCACACTGAAGAAATTTAAACTTAAATCCCTGAAAATATTCATTTTTAGGAGGGGGTTCACGAGATTTCATAATTTAGTGAAAGGGGTTCGCGGGCTGTTAAAGTTTGGGAACCACTGCACTAGAAATACCTGCTCAGTGGTGAATCCCATTAACAATTACATTGAGACATAGGAATTAGCCAGTTTTTATCCATTTAATGTGTGCCATGTTGAATCTGCATTGTTCTAGTTTCTTAATCAAAATGTCCCTTGCAGTCCCAAGTCAAACATCTTACAAAAGCTTATTACATTAACACTATTCCTTTATCACCCAAACTTGTAATCTCAACAAAATAGGTTATCAAGCTAGTTTGATAGGATCTATTTTCCACAAACCTGTGCTGATTGGCTTTAACTATATTACTCTCCCTTAATTATTTATTAATCAAATCCTGTATGAGCCATTCCATTATTCTGCCCAGGATCAATGTCAAGCTAACAGGCCTATAATTACTCAGGTTGTCCCATTTACCCTTTTTAAATATTGGCATAACATTAGATTTGTTCCGGTCCTCTGGAACGTCCCTAGATTTACTGGGGGGGAAAAAAATCAATATTAGTCCTTGGCCAGCTCTTTAAAACTCTCAGATGCAAGTTATCCAGAAATGTTGATTTTAAAAAAAAGTCTTGCTTTGTAGCTGCTGTTCAATGGAGAGGGAGTTGTGTAACCACGCCCCTCTATACCCTTGGCTCTCTGCACGAGAATGTCTAATTGTAGCAGCTGCATCAACCACCCCAGATTCTGTTGGAATGGAAAGTATTTCAGATGTAGCAGTATCATGATAGCAGTCCGTCTTTTTACCAAACAGAGAAGAAATATTTATTGTACACTTCTGCCTCTTCTGTATTATTGACAAGTTTACCATTTCCATCTAGTAACGGACCAGTATCATTTTTAGAATTTCTTTTGTTCCTCACATACTTGGAAAAACTCCTTCTGTCCTTAACTCTGATGGCTACAGGTTTTTCTCCTTCCGTTTTCGCTTCCCTTATGCTATAATTTCTAGCTTCCTATTTATATTTAAGATACTGTGTAAACATTAATTTTCCCAACAGCAGAGAAGTGGAAGCACAAATTGGGCTAATTCAGCTGCTAAATCACAGTACTGGGCTAATTTGGCTGCTCACAGCAGGAGGCAGTGTCTCACCAGATAGCACCAGCATCCAAGAATCTTTCTAATCTTTATAAATATTAAGGTTTGTAAAGAACGAGACATGACAACCCTATGTTTTTCTTCTTCTATTACTGTTCTATTATTAATAAGCATATAGTATTTTGTTTTTTTGCTCATAAGTAAGGCTCCATGTTTGTCATGGAGGTCACAGATTCCGTGACTTTCCGTTACCTCCGTGACTTCTGCAGTGGCCAGTGTGCCTGGCCCGGGGGCCACCTGAGCAGCTCGGGCAGCCCCCGGGCCAGACGCACCAGACACTGCTGGGGCAGACTCGAGCCCCAGCAGCATGAGTTTGCAGGGGGTGGCTCAAAGCTGGGGTGCAGGGTGGTGCTTATCTGGGGGGGGCCACCTCTTTGTGAGGGCGACAGGAACTCCCCTCCCTCAGCTCCTAGATCCTCATGCTGCCTCCACCTGCAGGCACCGCCCTCACAGCTTCCACTGGCCGCAGTTCCCAGCCAATGGGAGCTGCAGAACCGGGGCTTGGGGCGTAGCAGAGACAGCATGTGGAGCTAGGAGCTGGGGTTGCCGCTTCCCAAGATCCAGGAAGGGAGCCTGCCCCAACCCCACCAACACGCCCTCCCCCACTCCAGCACCCGCGGTGTCCCCCTGGGCCACGACTACCCTCTCCCCAGCAGCCACCGGGCCATCCCCCCCAGCACCTGCGGGGCCCCTGGGCCGCACTCCCGAGCCACCTCCCCCTCCGCCAGGTCTTAGTCACGGGTATATAGTAAAAGTCATGGACAGGTCACGGGCCATGAATTTTTGTTTACTGCCCATGACCTGTCCATGACTTTTACTAAAAAACACCCGTGACTAAAATGCAGAATTACTCATAAGTTAAGGTGTCATGAATTTTTTTTTTTTTTTTTTTGGAGGGGGTTGGGTCAGTTGTTTCCATTAGTGCCTAGAAAGAGGGGAGGTTTACCCACTCTTCTTCTATCATGTGTGATTCAAGATAGATAAAGGACAAGTGGTCACTTGTTCAAGTCCAATTCATATTAAAAGTGATTAAAATTCATTAACTAACAACTATTTGGTGCCCATTGTGAAATAAGTGAGCTGCTCCAGTCCAGCATTTTCAGCAGAGAGGCCAAGAATTGAAGAAGCCATTAAGACAGAATAGACCTCTAACTACCAAAGCAGCTGTAAGTCAGGCCTAAGGCTTATTAACAGGTGAAGTGGGGACACTTGCTTTGCCACTGCCATTGCTGTACCTGTTTTGTATCTATTCAGTACATAATGGATGTTTTTTTAACCTTTCATAAAAGATTTTTTTATTTTAAACTGTATACAAAATACTATATTTAACAATATTACAATTATGAGAAAAAGTCTGAGAAACTTTGGCCTTAATTAATGCTTTGTTTTTACAACTACACACCATGGTGTGAATAATGGTCAGAAATTTGTTAGTCTCTAAGGTGCCACAAGTACTCCTGTTCTTTTTAATGGTCAGAATGTCAGCCTTACCTCTGAATTTCCTGGCTTTTTTCTATTTTTATCACAACCTCTACATTGTATGAACAATAGTTTCTATTTAACAAAAAATCTTACGACAACATATTATAATCCCTAAACATAAGAATAGGTGGGTCAGCCCAGGGTCTACAATACCAGAGCTCAAAATTAGGGATTCTAGCTTGGTCCACTTTTTTCAGTCCAAAAGAAGAGTTGGCATGATACACATTCTGCCCAGGGACTGCCGCACCTCACTTCAAACTCTTTACTAAAACTGCATTAGTGGAGTCCAGTGGGCACATGTTCTAACACAGAAGGAAAATGGGAAAGGTGGGAGAATAAAGTAGATGGAACACAAGGCTCAGAGTGGCTTAAGAGATCCACCCACAAAGGGACAAAACCACCACAGGACAATGACACTTTTCAAGTTCATCTTTGAATTTACTTTATAACGAAGAAAAAAAGGAGTTAACAGCCAACTACCTTTTCTATATAATAATTAAAACAATGATTCCTCAATTTCAATTTCTAAATAATCTTCTCTTACCTTGGATACATTGCTAATATAATCCAGTTGGGAAGTACTCTCTTTATCAACTTGATTACAAAGATTCTGTAAAGTGGATGCATATTCTTTGTCACTTTTTACTCGCATGGCCATAAATTTCTTCACAGTTTCCAGTAGTCGTAACTCCCAATCTTGCAATTTTAACAAAGCATCATGAGAATACTTCAGGTCACTTCCAAACCCCATCTTTATAAGGCACTATATGCGCTATGGGCAACAATAGAGGTTCTTCTAGTCACCACATCTGCAGACAGAAAATTAATGAGAAAGATATTGAAAGAGGAACCTATAAAATTTAATGATCACAAAGTTATGACACATATTGAAATTTAAAGCAAGAAGCAACTGTTTTAATTTAACCACTCATCTCTGAACTAATATAGTCAGTCAGCCACAATTTTCAACAGCAAGACTCAGCTCTGTCTTGCACATTAACCACTTAGAAAACAGCTAGCAAAGGCGGTCCTGGCGTTAAAGCACTAACCTAGGACTTGGGAGATCCAAGTTCAATTTGCTACTCCACCACAGACTTCCTGTGTGAATTTGAGCAAACTGCTCAGTCTCTCTGTGCCTTACTTCTCCATCTGCATAAAATATTACTGTAACAGTACTTCCCTATCTCACAGGGATGTTTGTGAAGATAAATATATTAAAAATTTTGAAGTTCTTAGATAATATGGCAAGAGGTCCATATAAGTACATAAGATACATTGAATTCCCAAACTAAATAGATTGGTTTGATTAAATAGTTGAGACAGAGATCAATGGAAACAGATCTATTACAAGACAAAAATCCCAGATTATCCTGCCCGACTGCTAGTAACCATAGAGCCTCCTTTCTTCACAGTACACTGCTCCTGATAGCCCACAAAATTCCTAGTAATTAGTCAATTGTCAGGTGTTAACACTTTGGGAATCAGTTTCGAGAAGGCTAACAGCCATATATAAAACCCAAACACAATATAAAAAGACTACTAAGGTTTCAAAATCAAGTGCTCCAAAGTTCAGAAATGCCAGAAGGAAGGCTACCAGTGCAACCTTGATTCAGCCCCTTTGTGAATATGCATTATGATACAGTCTTAGATTCAGGGGCAGAAGAGCCTTCCCAAAAGTGGGGGAGTCCGGGGCCCTGGCCCCATAAGGCCCCACCCCCTACCCTCCTCTTCCCAACAAGGTCCTGCCTCACCACTTCCCCCTGAGGCCCCTCCTCTTCCCTGCAAGGCCATGCCCCCCACCCCACACCTTCCCCCAAGTCCCCACCTCTTCCCCCCAAGGCCTGCCCCGACCCCCCTTCTTCCTCCCGAGGCTATGCGCCCAGTCAAGCCAGAAGCCACAGCAAGGCCAGGGAGCCCTCCCCCCCAGACACCCCACCAAAGCAGATGGGAGGGACCCAGGCTCCCCACAGTTGTCCGCGTCTTTTGCTCCAGCCGGGGGGCAGGGTCTTGGAGCTGCAGCCTGGCCATGGTAAGAGCCGTGTGGGCAGCTATGGGGAGCCGCAGCGCAGACCCTCAACCTGCCCTAGGCAGGTACGCAGGCCAGGGGATGCTCTTTGGCCTCCCGCACTGTGGGCAGGTGGCGGGTCCACACAGCTTCCACAACTGCCCAGGATCCCTGGCCTGGCTCCACCAGCTGCTGGCCTGACCGGGGCCCTCAGGGGGAGGATCGGAAGGGGGCTAGGTTCGCCGTGGCAAAAAGTTTGAGGACCATAGCTCCCTGCCCGCTCCCCTCCTGCCCCCGTTGTGATGTCACTGCTTTGATTATATGATCACATACTATTTTTTCCCCCACAGGACTCCTTGCTCATTCAGAAGGGATGGTGCTCACCAGATGGGCAAGATTTCAATATTTCTTTTTACCCTAATCAATCTATGTGTGGCCCCATTCATTATTTACTGCACATCATCCAAACTATGCACTGAATACAGAATTAGTCAGGGTGGATAAAAATCAATGATTTAAAAAAAAATAAAATCAGATTTTTTTAATTTAAATTGGATTTTTGGATAAAGTGTTTTTTGAGGGAAAAAACTATCTTAATTAAAACTCAAAGATATCTCATCATTGAATAGGGATTATAAATTCTAATTCTATAATATGAGACAATATATTCATGTAATGTTTAAGAAAAGTTTTGTAAATGGGTTCCAATAGTTAATGGATTAGGGACCCAATCTTATGAGGTTCCAGGGGCTTCTGTATAGATTATTTAGGTTAATCTTTCTATCTACCCAATGGGGCTCAGTCCAGAAGATACCATCAGAGATGCTTAGTTTTGCAGTTCTCAAACTGTGGATTTGTGTCTCCAGATATAACATGCTTGTTAACAGCAAAAAAATGTTTTTAAAATAAATAAATAAATAATATATAGGGGTGAGAAATAACAGACCTCAACCCTATTGTCCCTCTGCAAATTTGTGTACAAAGAGTTAATCCCTTACCTCTCTCTAAAAGTGCAAGTTTCAAAAAGTTAAATGAATAGAAGATTGTTGGGGGCGGAATAGATCTGGACAAGGAGAAGAAGTCTGGAGATAAGTGTGAGAAGGGAGGAGCAGGCGGTAGAAACAAAAGTGAAACTGTTTGATCAGCATATTCCAGAAGTCTTGAGGTCTTTCTGAGTGTAGCCTTCATTGATTTGAGATCTACCATACCATTCTCTCACTAGAAGTGAAAACCTATAATGGCAGCAGGCCATAAAAGAGACCCAGTTTTGGAATATTTAAATTAAGTTCCTTTACCTGTGGGTAAGAGAGGTATGCGTGCAAAATGCAAACAGTGCATCAAAGAAATGCAAGGCCTGGTTTCCCGACTGAAACAACATCATGAGAAGTGTTCCTTCTCAGGAGGAAGCTGCGTTGAAGATGAGGAAAGGAACATGTCTGAACATGCAGGATCTTCAGGTTGGTGAACTTTTTTATTTCATACTTCTTTCTTAAGGACTGCCTGTCTTCCTTCTGGACTATTCTTTAATTCTCGTGTTTGAGCAAAAAATATAGTTGTTACTCTATGGTACTATCATTTTAGATGCAGTTGTGATAAAAAATAAATAGCTGAAATAGGCAGATCTTCCTTTTACAATTTCACCTTTAAAGTAGTACTGAGTGTCAGTGAATGCAATGAGTAATACTAAATGAGCAGTATGCTAATAATAATTAAATAACTGCTTTGACTTATTTTGTTCAGGAGAATCCATCCTCAACATACAGGATTCTGAAGACTATCCTCCTTCAAGATCACCATCATTTTCTATAGTCTCAGAGTTATCTGCCAATGATAGTGTTTCAGTCACATCATCTATGTCACATAGCCATAGTAGATTACCTGTAGCAAAAAGAAAAAAAATCTCCATCATTCAGAAACAAGCATAGATAAATTTGTGATAAGAACCAGTAGATTACAAAAAGAGATCGTTGATGAAAAAATTGCTCTGTTTGTTTATGCAACAAACTCTCCTTTCCATATGATTGAGAACCCACACTTCATTAACATGATTCAGTCATTAAGACCAGGATACAGTCCATCCAAAAGAGCAAATGTCGCAGGCAAATTGCTGGATAAAGTGTATGAAAGAGAAATTGAGCAGTGTGCAAAAGATCCTGTTTTATGTGCTTGTGTGACAACAGAAGAAGGGAATGTCTTCCTTACAGAAACAACTGAAACATCAGGAAATGCGCACACAGCAGAATACTTACAAGAAGTAACAGTAAAAGCTATAACAAACTGTGGGAAAAAAATTCAAATCTCGAGTATGCAGCTTAGTCACAGACAATGCTGCAAATGTATCCAAGATGAGAAGAAATTATTTAGGAGAGAGTGAAGAGAGTCCCAAGCAAATAACGTACGGTTGCAGTGCTCATTTGATGCATCTCCTAGCCAAAGACTTCAGTGTTCCAGAAATAAAGGCTAATGTTGTTGAAATTGCAAAATACTTCCATAACAACCACTTTGCAGCAGCTGCTCTGAAAAAAGTGGGAGGAACCAAGCTAACCCTCCCACAAGACGTGCAATGGAACTCAGTAGTGGACTGTTTTGAGCACTATATCAAGAACTGGCCTAATCTGATGACAGTTTGTGAACAAAATCGTGAAAAAATAGATGGCACTGTCACAGCCAAAATTCTCAACATTGGGCTTAAAAGAAATGCTGACCACATGCTGAGTAGCCTGAAGCCTATTTCTGTAGCCTTGAACAAAATGCAGGGAAACAGCTGTTTTATTGCTGACGCTGTTGAAATTTGGAAGGAACTGAGTGAGATCTTATTTAATGACAGAGTTAAATTACAAGCATTAAAAAAACGAATAGGACAAGCACTATCTCCAGCTCATTTTCTTGCAAATATTCTCACAATACTTGGTACCAGGGTGAAACCTTAACTGCTGAAGAAGAGGAGTTGGCTATGACATGGACATCCAGCAATCATCCCTCCATAATGCCAACTATAATAAACTTCAGAGCTAAGGGTGAACAATTGAAGAAATATATGTTTGCTGATGACGTTTTAAAGAAAGTCACATCAGTGAACTGACGGAAGTCACTTAAGCACTTGGAATCAGGGACTGTTGAAGTGATAACCTCACTTTTAACAGCAGTAGCTTCTTCTGCTGGAGCAGAAAGAATATTTTCTTCCTTTGGACTGATTCATTCCAATTTGAGAAATCATTTGGGACCCGAAAAAGCAGGAAAAAAGCTTGTTTTTCTTTTCCAGATTATGAACAAACAGGAAAATGAAGGTGAAGACAACTGAGTTAACTGCAAAAGCCAATATTTTAAGTTTCTCATGTTGACCTGGCTGACATATTAAAAAAACTACAAAAATTAAATTGACTATTTCATTTAACTATTTTAGTTAAAAACAATTTTAACAAAAACAAACCTGATTTTAAAAAACGTGAATGTTTAACTAAATTCAAAAATTTATATGCTTGTTTTGTTATATGTTTGCTGTTGAAGAAAAAAATCCAGAATACATAACGTTGTTGTTTTAGTTAAATAAAACAATTTAAATGTCTGTCTGGTGATGTTCTCCTCCTAATACAGCATGGCAAAAAAACATTCCAAATATTAATGATTAACCTGTTGAATTGGAGATAGTTCACCTCCCAATGACTTCATAAATATCTGCTTCAATTACCTTTGGTAGATGAAATAACCAAACAATCATTCATTTTCTGATATAGCTGTAAAACGAATCTGAAAAGTTTTCAAAATAAACTTTAAAAATGTTGCTAGCAGCTTGAAGGGTGGGCCTGTCAGCTTTGCCAGGACGAGGTTTAGGTCCCAAGGAGGGATCGGTTCTTTTATCTGAGGGAACATCCTCTCCAGCCTTTGAGAAAACCAATTACCATTTCATGCGAAAAGACCAATCTGTTGTCAATCTTAGGTCAGATGGCTGAAATGGCTACCAGGTGGACCTTAACTGAAGAAAAGGGCCAGACCTTGTTGTTTCAAGAGCACAGGGTACTAAAAAATAAATTGCAATGAGGACTGTGTAGGTGGAACTCAGAGTTGGGAAGACCAGGTAGAGAATCATTTCCACTCTACCAGGTAAGTTGCCCTGGTGTAGGCTTTTCTACTCCCTAGTAGGATTCTACGAACCTGCTCCAAGCAAGCTTGCTCTTCAGGATTCAGCCATGAAGGTTCCAGGCCAACAAATGAAGAGAACCGAAGTTCAGGTGGAGCAGCTGACCATGGTCCTGGGTGATCAGGTGAGGGTGCAGAGGGAGATGGACTGGGGGTTCCACTGGAAAGCTTCAGAGGGTGGTGAACCAGTGCTGTCTGGGCCACACCAGGGTTATAAGGATGACCTGTGCTCGATCCTGCTTGATCTTCGACAGAACCTTGTGAATTAATGGAACTGGGGAAAGGCAGTAATAGAGGTGAGTTATCCGGGCCAACAGGTAAGGCATCCATAAGAGACCCTGGGCTGTGGCCCTGCAGGGAGCAAAACTGATGGCATTTCCTGTTGTTTTGGGTAGCAAACAGGTCTATAAGGGGAGTCCCCCACCTCTGGAAGATGTCCCTTGCCACATCCACTCGAAGGGACCATTCATGGTGAGTGGGAAAGGACCTGCTGAGGCGATCCGCAAGTTAGTTCTGTGTACTCAGCACGTAAGATGCCTCTAGTTAGATGAAGTGTGTAATGCAGAACTCCCACAGTCAGATTGCTTCCTGGGACAGGTGGAAGAATGCACTTCACTCTGCCTGTTGATGTAGCACATGGCGATTATATTGTCCATGAGAACCGAGACTGCCTTGTCTGCAATGTGGGTTAAAAACGCCTGGCAGGCCAGGCAGACTGCGCTGAGTTCTCTGATATTGATATGGATTGAGAGCTCTTCTTGAGACGACAGGCCTTGAGTCCTGAGATGCCCAAGGTGGGCTCCCCAACCCAACACAGAGGCATAGAAATCAGATACATGGATAGTTGGGGCCTCAAAAAAGGTATTCCCACGCAGACTATGCCTTGATTCAATCACCAAGTCAGTGAGTCGAGGACTTGAAGGGGAACATAAGTATCGTGTCCAGATGATGTTGCAAGGGTGAATATACCGCGGCCAAACAGGCCTGGAAAGATCTGAGATATAGTCTCGCATGTTGTACCGCATATGTGCATAATGCCATGTGGCCCAGAAGGCTCAAGCATATTGGAACTGTCATGGTCAGATGTGCCTGAAGGGAGCTTATCAGGGTCGAGATTGAGCAGAAACGATCCTCCAGAAGCAGGGTCTTCGCCTGTTCAGGAGTCCGGAACCACCCCTATGCACTATATCCTTTGTACAGGGCTAAGGGTAGACTTCTGGTTGTTTATTAATAAGCCCAATGCCTGGAAGGTCGATTGGATGAAATGGATGTCTGATTCCACCTGAGTTCTGGACTGGCCCTTGATTAGCCAGTTGACAAGATATGGGAAAATGTGAACTACTTTTCTCCTGAGGAAGGCTGCTACTACTGCCATACATTTGGTGAAGACCTGTGGGGTGGCCAAGAGCCCGAATGGCAGAACTGCCAATTGGTAATGAGTCTGGTTTACAACAACTCTTAGGAACCTCTGTGCTTTGGAAAATCTATATGTGGAAGTATGCATCTTTTAAGTTGAGGGCAGCATACCAATCCCCTGGATCTGGCAAAGGAATGATGGAAGCCAAGAAGACCATGCAGAACTTTAATTTCTTTAGATAGTGGTTGAACCACCGCAGGTCTAGGATCAGTCTGAGACTCCCCTTGGCTTTTGGGATTAGGAAGTAACGTGAATAAAACTCCTATCCTCTTAGATGGTGAGGAACCTCTTCCATGGCTCCCACCCAAAGGAGGGACTGGACTTCTTGTTCCAATATTTGCTCATGAGAAAGGTCCCTAAAGAGGGACGGGGAGGGTGGGTGGACAAAAATTGGAGGGTATAACCTAATTCTATTGTGTTTAGATCCCCGTGGTCCAAGGTAATATGGTTCCAGGCATTGAGGAAGTGGGACAGTCGGTTGGAAAACAAAGGGGTAACTGGATCCAGAATCGAGGGGATTGAGATGTCGTCCTTGAGCATGTCATCAAAACAAGTGCTTTGAAGTGCCCGAATGTCTAGGGACAGAATGTAACAGCCCTAAGGAGGAGGTTGGTGTAGAGGGTTTATGCCAGAAGCCCTTTTTCCTCCTCCACTGGTCCTGTCTGGAAGGCTGCGTGAAATAGCGTCAAACCTGCGCAGGCCTGTAGTGTCTTCTGGCTGCTGCCAGACTATACAGACCCAGAGATTTCAGGGTAGCCTTAGAGTCCTTAAGTCTGTGCAATTTGGTGTCTGTTTGCTCTGAAAAGAGAGAGGACCCTTCAAATGGGAGGTCCTGGAGGGTTTGCTGTACCTCTTGAAGAAACCCCGAGGACTGTAATCATGAGCTCCTGCATATGGTAACAGCCATAGCCATTGATCTGGTCACAGAATTGGCAGAGTCTAAGGCTGCCTGCACGGAGACCCAGGCTATTGTCTTCCCTTCTTCAACAAATGAAGAGAACTCCAGTCTGGCATCTTGGGGAAGCACGTCCTTAAATTTTTGCGTCACCTCCCACGTATTAAAATCATGGCGACGTAGCAAAACTCGCTGATTCACTATTCAGAGCTGCAGCCAACCCATTGAGTAGGCTTTCCTACCAACAAGTCCAGCTTCTTTGGGTCCTGTGCCTGGGGTGTGAGCCCCGCTTGACCCTGACAGTCCTTCTCATTGGTGGTTGCCACCAGTGCCTCATCTGGAGAAGAGGAGGAGGAGGTAGCTAAAGCTGGTTGAGGGGCCTCTGCCCCTTCATTGTATCTCCACTGCGACCTGTGAAACCTGCTCTTGACGTTCGGCACCGGAATCTGGGTCTGGCGTCTCACAGCACGGTACCGGAGGCACTCTAATTTCCGAGTCCACAGAGTATGAATGCCTTGAGACAGTGCCCTGGCCCAGGGGAAATCCCCATGGGTTCCAGAAAGGCCATTGCATGGGTGCTGGCCCCCATGGTCCCATAGGCCAAGTGCTCAGCAGCACCATAGCACCAGATGTACCAGCAGAATAGGGAGGGAAGTAGCTTGAGCGGTCACAACAGCGTGGAGAGTAGGACTCCAACAAGGAAGACAAGCTGCAGCAAGGAGACCATGGCAGTGCCAACCCTCTCAGTGCTGGTGACCGATGCCGTGGAGAAATCCGAGGCCAGGCTATCACAGGAGGTTTTCCCCTAGAGACCGATCACAGTGTCACGCAAAAGCTGGGGGAGGGTTCTCTGCTGCTCACTGAAACCAGCGCTGTCAAGTCCTGAATCTCTGAGGCAGTGTGAGCAGGTTTCTAGCAGCCACAAATACCTCTGGAGTGGACAGTATCGCGAATTGCCCAATACACTGCCTGCTGGAGCCGACCTGACAGCTACCACTAAGGGAAAAAATTTCGGCAACAGTGCTCGGGGCATGCACACACCTACATTGGAATGGACATGTGCAAGTACTCGAAGAATATCCTTCCTGCAATTCCCTGCCTCATTCACAAAACAGATAAAAGTTAAGAACTGCCAGAGTTAAGGTTGAGTGCTTGACTTTGCCACCTTAGCATAATACTTTTACCATTGCTTTTGAGGATTTTATTTCCTAAGCTTTTTAAAAAGCAAACTCAAAAAGCAAAAATTTCATCATGAGGAACTACACTTACCCCAACTTGAGTCATCAGCAGCATTGGGGTCTTTAGAACAACAGCACAGTCCTCTGCTGCTTGAGCTGAGTAACTGGTAACAGTAGAAGGTTGTTCACCTTTATGTAGACCTGCCACTAGAGAGAGGGATGGGACACACACTTTGCCGTTGGGTTTACAGAGGTTTTGAGCCTCTCTCTAGCTTCTGCCCATCTCTCTGCTGTTGCTAACCTCCTCGGCTCTGTCCCATCTCCCACCTGCTTCTATCCTCCCTCTCTGGGTCCTCCCCCTGCCCCAATCCTTCTCGCCTGCTCTTTTCCTTACCACCCCTCCTGCTACCCCTTCAACCCTCCCCATTTCCCCAGACCTCCCCATTACAATCTCGGCCAGTTCCTGGCCTGGTCATCTTCCACTCACCCACATACTCCTATCGAGTCCCCCCATCCATGGCTTCTATCCTCTCCATTTCCCTGGATCCTGTCCTTCTTCCTGCCCTTCTTCCACCACTCTACTCTTGCCCCTGCCCCCCAACTTCTATTCCTTCCTCCCGAACACCTGCCCGTCGCCCCACCCAGCCTTGCATCTCTTCCCCAGTTGTTCACTTCTCTGCACTCTAATCAAGCAGCTTCCTCCTTCTCCGCCATGAGCACAAGAAAGACAGTCTCCCTGCTCTTCCTTCATATGCTCAGCAGCAGGGTGGTCCACAGAAGCCAGGAGGTACAATTGCAAGGCAAGTCCTGCTCAGCCTCTGCAGCCCTGGGCTGAAGCAGGCTTAGTCATTGCACATATGCAATTCGGTCAGCACACAGGAACTATGGGGGAGGAGAAAATTGATCATGCTCAGTATAGACGGAATCCTCAGAGAATTTAGTCTCCAAAAACCTAACAAAACTCTTCTGAGCATGTGTGGACTGACATTTGTCAAAGGCTTATAACTTGGCCAAATCTGGGCAAATTATCACAGGGACAGCAAAAGGCACTTTCCTGATATCAGAGCAACCTCCCAGCCAAATTTTATGTCAAAGCATGGAGAAGCTAGAGCTTCACAGTGAAACAGTTCTAACAATTGTTTTAACGTAGGCAAAACAACGTATTTCTCCCCAACTTCATTCTCAGTAATAGCTGAACTGTTTTAGCCAAAACTTTCCACACCAAAAAAAAAAAATTAATCAGCCTGAGGGAGACACCCAGCATGGAAAATTTCAGCCCAAATTGTTTAAGTCTGGCAAAATTATGAGCAATTGAAAACAGGGACTTAAAATGGAACATGTCAGAAAACCTTTAACTATAAACATTGCTACCTCCATGGCCTATAATTATTAACCATATTACCTTTATATCACATATAAAGATAGACACCTGCAACAGGGTAACAGACTGACAATTTCCATGTTCTCAATGTGAAAGACTTAAACGGAAGCTAAGGGGATTTCAAATTTGACATTGCTGTCAGAAGTCAACAAAAGGCACAACAACCATTTTTAAAATTTAAATTCATTTCTTCTATGAAACTGTCATGTCAGGTATGAGCGCTCCAGTTCGGAGAAGTTAAGGACATGTAAAAGTCACCAAGTCTATTTGGCAAATTTTAGCTAAGAAAATTGTTGACGGTGAGGGACTATGCCATAGGCAGCAACACTAATGACATGTCCATCTAATGGTAGAGTCTTTAAAATAATATTCATAATTAGGCTTGGCAGAATTCAATTTTTATTTTTAAGCGTGTTTCTAGATTTTTATTGGCAAATTTTCACAGTTTTAGTAAAGTACTGGAGGGGTCAGACAATTACTTAATGATATTTAACACATTCAAAAAGTTTAAGCTTTATAACGGTTAAAAACACAAATTCTCAACATCACATCAAAAATATCCTTAATTCTAATAATTTATTAAGTAGCACTTTTCCTACTTTGCCGATCTATAAATTTTGATTATTAACGGAAATAGTTTTTAATCAGTTTGTGCGTGTATGGTGAAATTGACTTTTTTGACATTTAATGATAAAAATTTAATCCTTCCAAGCCTATTCATAATCATCTTTATTGTCACATTTTTACATTGAAAGGTTGAGAAGTATGAATTCTCTAACCTTTTAAAAACCCAGAAGTTTTATTAACATGTATGGGAGGGAATGAAAACCTTTAGCCATCTAACGGGGAAAACAAGTTCCAAAGTGGAGGATTCTTAATTCAGACGGCCCTGCCTCCAGACCCCTCCCAATTAAATTAAGGGGCTAAGACCAAGCACTTCAGCTGATCCTAACTGCTGAAGTATTACAAGGGCCCACATGCAGTCAATGAGGATACCCATGGCCTAAACCACGTAGGACTTTATAGGTTAAAACCCATACATTTTATTGCACAGGAAAACAAACTGGAGCCAGTGCAGATCATGGAGCAGTAGTATGATGTACTACTTGTGAGAAGAGCTGCCAAACAAATGAATAGCCACATTCTGCAGAAACTAAGTTCCTGGGTAGTGGTAAGGTGTAGCCCCAAATAAAGAGCATTACAGTAACGCAGTATTCAAGGAGACAATACCAGGGGTAGATATATACCAAAAAAAAAAAAAATTAAGTTTGGTATTCCCCTGCTCAGCATGCCACAAAATTGTTACATTATTTCTAATGCTTCATTCAATGCCCCTGAACTTTGTTTAATAAAAACTCACTAACATCAATGACTTGAGAAACATACAGAATACCAGAGTTTGTGAAACAGAGAATAAGCAAAATAACTACACCTCTACCCCGATATAAGACGGTCCTCGGGAGACAAAAAACCTTACTGTGTTATAGGTGAGACCGTGTTATATCGGGGTAGGGAGAGGAACCACTCCTTGCCCCAGCTCACCTCCGCCTCCTCCCCTGAGCATACCGCCACCGCTCCGCTTCTCCCCCCGTTCCTCCTTTCCAGGCTTGCCGTGCCAAACAGCTGATTGGCACGGCAAGCCTGGGAGGGAGGAGAAGCGGAGCTGCGGCACACTCGTGGGAGGAGGCGGAGGCGAGCTGGGGCGGGGAGCGGTTCCTCTGCACCCCCCCTTACTTGTTGTGCCCCCCCCCGCCCCAGCTCACCTCCGCTCCACCTCCTCCCACGAGCACGCCACAGCTCCACTTCTCCTCCCTCCCTCCCTGACGCAGCAAGCCTGGGAGGGAGGAAGGGGGGAGAAGCAGAGCTGTGGGGTGCTCGTGGGAGGAGGCGGAGTGGAGGTGAGCTGGGGCAGGGAGGCCACAGCAAGTAAAGGGAGAGCGCAGAGGAATTGCTTGTAGTATCACGAATTTGGATTTAACGAGGTAAAGCAGCCCCGCCCCCCGGAGCGCTGCTTTACCGCATTATATCTGAATTTGCATTATAGCAGACCGCGTTATATCGGGGTAGAGGTGTATTTCCTTCAAAATAAACAAACAAAAACAAAATAAGGATATCAGTAGTTACATTTGTAAAAATAAATAAAATTATAGAACAATTCTTAATAATATGTGAGAATGCCTAAAGTATGCTGATGATCTGGTCATACTGTTGCCTATGGAAACCTAAAATATATGTGCCCTATAAGTCAACCTATTAAAGACAAACCTTGATTTCAGAAAGAGCCCCAAAACAACAAAAACAGAGTAAAATGAAGACTGAACAAACAAATACCTGGGGTTCGTAATAAACATATAAAAGAATATTAGACTGGCTATAAAAGCACTACAAGGAAAAGCATTGTGGTGGGCCTTTAACACCCAAAAGGAACCAATATCACTACTGTCACACAACCATGATAGTTCAAACTAATCCATTCTACTTTATGGGACTGAAGTCTGAGGCCTGGTCTACACTACGATTTTAGGTCGAATTTAGCAGCGTTACCTCGATTTAAGCCTGGACCCGTCCACACAACGAAGCCTTTTTTTTTCAGCTTAAAGGGCTCTTTAAATCGATTTCTTTAATCCACCTCCGACGAGAGGATTAGCACTGAAACCGGCCTTCCGGGTCGGATTTGGGGTAGTGGGGATGCAATGCGACGGTATTGGCCTCCGGGAGCTATCCCAGAGTGCTCCATTGTGACCGCTCTGGACAGCGCTCTCAACTCAGATGCACTGACCAGGTAGACAGGAAAAGGCCCACGAAATTTTGAATTTCCTGTTTGCCCAGCGTGGTGCACAGCCCAGGTGTACACGCAGAGCTCATCAGTACAGGTAACCATGATGGCGTCCCAGGATCGCAAAAGAGCTCCCGCATGGACCAAACGGGAGGTACGGGATCTGCTCGCCATATGGGGAGACGAATCAGTGCTAGCTGAACTCCGCAGCAGTAAACGAAATGCCAAAACATTAGAAAAAGTCTCAAAGGGCATGAAGGACAGAGGCCATAACAGGGACGCACAGCAGTGCCACGTGAAAATTAAGGTGCTAAGGCAAGCCTACCACAAAACCAGAGAGGCAAACGGAAGGTCCGGGGCAGAGCCGCAGACACGCCGCTTCTACGCTGAAGCTGCATGGCATGCTAGGGGGTGCAGCCACCACTACCCCAACCCTGTGCTTTGACTCCGTCACTGGAGAATCACGAAACACGGAAGCAGGTTTTGGGGATGAGGAAGATGATGATGAAGACATTGAAGATAGCTCACAGCAAGGAAGCATAGAAACCGGTTTCCCCAACAGCCAGGAGATGTTTTTCACCCTGGACCTGGAACCAGTAACCCCCGAACCCACCCAAGGTGTGCTCCCAGACCCTGAGGGCACACAAGGCACCTCTGGTGAGTGTACCTTTGTAAATATTACACATGGTTTAAAAGCAAGCGTGTTTAATGATTAATTTGCCCTGGCATTCGCGGCCAGTACAGCTACTGGAAAAGTCTGTTAATGTGTATGGGGATGGAGAGGAAATCCTCCAGGGACATCTCCAGAAAGCTCTCCTTCATGTACTCCCAAAGCCTTTGCAAAAAGTTTCTGGGGAGGGCTGCCTTATTCTGTCCTCCATGGTAGGACACTTTACCACGCCAGGCCAGTAGCACGTAGTCTGGAATCATTGCATAACAAAGCATGGCAGCGTATGGTCCCGTTGTTTGCTGGCATGCAGACAACATCCATTCCTTATCTCTCTTTGTTATCCTCAGGAGAGTGATATCATTCACGGTCACCTGGTTGAAATAGGGTGATTTTATTAAGGGGACGTTCAGAGGTGCCCGTTCCTGCTCTTCTGACCAGAAATGTTCCCCACTGTTAGTGATCATCCCAGAGAATTGGGTGTGGGGGGGAAGGGAGGGGAGTTAGTTGGGTTTGTGCTGCACGTTAACCCGGAAACCGCAGCCCCTCCTTTTAAATTGCAAACCCATTTTAAATGGCCAACCCAAAGGCCGCTTGGTATGGGAAATGAGGGCGCTGCTGTTTGAAACCATTCACACATGTTATGAAGGTTAAAAAAGCCAAAAGACTGTGGCTTACCATGGCTGCCTGCAAGCCGAATTCTGTTGCCTGGCACTGCGTGAGTGATCTCTCACACCAAACCGGCAGGCCCTCAATATAAGAGGAAAAATGCGACCTTGTAACGAAAGCACATGTGCTGTGTAATGTGAACAGCAAGATTTAACGTGAAAGAGTGTACCCATTGTTCTCTAAAATGTGTCTTTTTAACTACCACCTCTCCCTTCTCCTCCACCAGCTGCAAATGTTTCTCCTTCGCAGAGGCTAGTGAAGATTAGAAGGTGAAAAAGGCGCACTCAGGATGACATGTTCTCGGAGCTCCAGATGTCCTCCCACGCTGACAGAGCACAGCAGAATGCGTGGAGGCAGACAATGTCAGAGTGCAGAAAAGCACAATATGAACGCGAGGAGAGGTGGTGGGCTGAAGAGGAGAGGTGGCGTCAGCTTGCTGACAGAAGGCAAGAGTCGATGCTCCGGCTGCTGAAGCATCAAACTGATATGCTCCAGCGTATGGCTGAGCTGCAGGAAAGGCAGCAGGAGCACAGATCGCCGCTACAGCCCCTGTGTAACCAACAGCCCTCCTCCCCAAGTTCCATTGCCTCCTCACCCAGACGCCCAAGAACGCGGTGGGGGGGGCCTCCGGCCACCCAGCCACTCCACCCCAGAGGATTGCCCAAGCAACAGAAGGCTGGCCTTCAATAAGTTTTAAAGTGCAGTGTGTCCTTGTCCTTATCTCCTCCCCCACCCCACCCGGCGCTTCCCTCCTCCTCCACCCCTCCCGGGCTACCTTGGCAGTTATTCCCCTAGTTGTGTGATGAATTAATAAAGAATGCATGAATGTGAAGTAACAATGACTTTATTGCCTCTGCAAGCGGTGATCGAAGGGGGGGAGGGGAGGGTGGTTAGCTTACAGGGAAGTAGAGTGAACAGGGGGTGGAGGTTTCATCAAGGAGAAACAAACAGAACTTTCACACCGTAGCCTGGCCAGTCATGAAACTGGTTTTCAAAGCTTCTCTGATGCGCACCGCGCCCTGCTGTGCTCTTCTAACCGCCCCGGTGTCTGGCTGGGCGCAATCAGCGGCCAGGTGATTTGCCTCATCCTCCCACCCCGCCATAAATGTCTCCCCCTTACTCTCACAGATATTGTGGAGCACACGGCAAGCAGTAATAACAATGGGAATATTGGTTTAGCTGAGGTCTATCCAAGTCAGTAAACTGCGCCAGCACGCTTTTAAACGTCCAAATGCACATTCTACAACCATTCTGCACTTGCTCAGCCTGTAGTTGAACAGGTCCTGACTACTGTCCAGGCTGCCTACGTACGGCTTCATGAGCCATGGCATTAAGGGGTAGGCTGGGTCCCCAAGGATAACTATAGGCATTTCAACATCCCCAGCGGTTATTTTCTGGTCTGTGAAGAAAGTCCCTTCCTGCAGCTTTTGAAACAGACCAGAGTTCCTGAAGACGCGAGCATCATGTACCTTTCCCGGCCATCCCACGTTGATGTTAGTGAAACGTCCCTGGTGATCCACTAGTGCTTGCAGCAGCATTGAAAAGTACCCCTTGCGGTTTATGTACTCGCTGGCTTGGTGCTCCGGTGACAAGATAGGGATATGAGTTCGTCTATCGCCCCACCACAGTTAGGGAATCCCATTGCAGCAAAGCCATCCACTATGACCTGCACGTTTCCCAGAGTCACTACCCTTGATACCAGCAGCTCTTTGATTGAGTTGGCTACTTGGATCACTGCAGCCCCCACAGTAGATTTACCCACTCCAAATTGATTCCCGACTGACCGGTAGCTGTCTGGCGTTGCAAGCTTTCACAGGGCTATCGCCACTCGCTTCTCAACTGTGAGGGCTGCTCTCATCTTGGTATTCTGGCACTTCAGGGCAGGGAAAAGCAACTCACAAAGTTCCATGAAAGTGCCCTTACGCATGCGAAAGTTTCATCCCACACCTGCAACACTATATGATCCCACCAGTCTGAGCTTGTTTCCCTGGCCCAGAATCGGCGTTCCACGGCATGAACCTGCCCCATTAACACCATGATTTGCACATTGCTGGGGCCCGTACTTTGTGAGAGGTCTATGTCCATGTCTATTTCTTCATCACTCTCGTCGCTGCACTGCCGTCGCCTCCTCGCCTGGTTTTGCCTTGGCATGTCCTGGCTCTGCATATACTCCAGGACAATGCGCGTGGTGTTCATAGTGCTCATAATTGCCGCGGTGATCTGAGCGGGCTCCATGATCCCAGTGCTATGGCGTCTGGGCTGAAAAAAGGCGAGAAACGATTGTCTGCCGTTGCTTTCAGGGCAGGGAGGGAGGGAGGGTGGGGCCTGACAACATGTACCCAGAATCACCCGCGACACTGTTTTTGCCCCATCAGGCATTGGGATCACAACCCAGAATTCCAATGGGCAGCAGAGACTGCGGGAACTGTGGGATAGCTACCACAGTGCAACGCTCCGGAAGTCGACGCTAGCCTCGGTACTGTGGATGCAGTCCGCCGACTTAATGCACTTAGAGCATTTTGTGTGGGGACACACACAATCGACCTTATAAAAACTATTTCTAAACAACCGACTTCTATAAATTCGACCTAATTTCGTAGTGTAGACATACCCTGAGATCCAGCCTTAACTGACTGCCAACACACACTCTTACGTGCACAGGAACCACAGCAGCAACAGCTGCAAAAAAGGCAGAGTTCCCCTGCTAATAAACATACAGAAAAGAATAATGAATTTCTGGTTTCATATCAACCAGGGCAGCAAACTCTACTCTAGTGCAAAGCACTAGAGAATCAAAAATTAGATCCAAATGAAAGCCTGATCCACTCATATAGATCACTGCTCCCAGGGCTCAACAACGCTAACCTCCTGACGACTAGAGCAAAGAATGCTACCCAAAAGCAAAAAATGCTCAAGTGCTAGACCAGCACCTAATATACAAGTTATTGGGAAGAACAAATTTTTAAAAAAACAGCAACAAGCTAGACGAGATTTATCATGGTAGCACAGTAGCACATAACAGTGAAATGTTGCAAAACTAAAGGCATATTCCCACCAAATGCAGAACCAGTGACAATAAACTAGAGGTAGAAATTGAGAGGCACAAAGCAGTCTAAATCCAGAAAGAAATGACTTTATGGCCAATGTAACAGAGGGAAGATTGAGACAGGAAGGCACTCTCTATTCCAATTTGTAGAAATTGGGGGTGGGGCGGGGGGGAGGGAAAAGTTTTTCCTCAGGTTATCAGAAATCATAAAAGACATTGCCTCAAAAAGTGATGCCTCTGTCTGACCTTGGGAGAAAAAAGAGAAATGGCAAAGATGGCGTTACGCTATGTACAATCAGATTGAGAATGGACAATAACAACAAATGGACATAGGAGTATTCTCTTCCATTAATGTCTAACTTGGAAATTCCACCCTATCCAGTCACATTCAAATCTGGTCATGATTAATGACCTCAGAGCCTGAATATTGCTATGTACTGTACCCAGAGATGAGACCACCAACCTTAAGAAAGCTCTAATGGATGCACACCAGCTTATGATTGTTATGTATATTGTGGTAGTGCCCAAAGGTGAGTTAGAAGTTTCCAAACACACAGAGACATAATCATGATGTGAAAGACAGGAACATGGGCCCTGGTTCGGATCCAGTACAGCAATAGCTATCTAGTACGATAGTCTGTCTCTGACAGTGGCCAGTGCCAGAAGCTTTAGAGAAAGGTCAAAGAAACCCATAGTGAGAAGATACGGGATAATCTAAGGGCAGGTCTACACTTACTTCCTGGTCCGGCCGTAAGCAATCGATCTTCTGGGATCGATTTATCGCGTCTTGTCTAGACGCGATAAATCAATCCCGGATCGATCCCGGAAGTGCTCGCCGTCGACGCCGGTACTCCAGCTCGGCGAGAGGAGTACGCAGCATCGACGGGGGAGCCTGCCTGCCGCGTCTGGACCCGCAGTAAGTTCGAACTAAGGTACTTCGAATTCAGCTACGTTATTAACGTAGCTGAATTTGCGTACCTTAGTTCGAAGTGGGGGGTTAGTGTGGACCAGGCCTAAGACCCTCCTCATAGGTCTCATCCTAATCCTCTAATAAACACTGTCTTATAGACTCATAGACTCATAGACTTTAAGGTCAGAAGGGACCATTATGATCATCTAGTCTGACCTCCCGCATGATGCAGGCCACAAAAGCTGACCCGCCCACTCCTGGAATAATTCTCTCCCTTGACTCAGCTGTTGAAGTCCCCAAATCATGATTTAAAGACTTCAAGTCGCAGAGAATCCTTCAGCAAGCGACCCCTGCCCCATGCTGCGGAGGAAGGCGAAAAACCTCCAGGGCCTTTGCCAATCTACCCTGGAGGAAAATTCCTTCCCGACCCCAAATATGGCGATCAGCAGAACCCCGAGCATGCGGGCAAGATTCTCCAGCCAGACCCGCATTGACCATTGATACTAATTACCTGCGATGGCACCTTATTGACCTATTGACTAAAATCACGTTATCCCATCAAACCATCCCCTCCAAAGGATGAGGTCTCTCGCCCCCACTGTTTCCCTCGGAAGGCTGTTCCAGAACTTCACCCCTCTGACGGTTAGAAACCGTCGTCTAATTTCAAGCCTAAACTTCCCGACGGCCAGTTTATATCCATTTGTTCTCGTGTCCACATTAGTACTGAGCCGAAATAATTCCTCTCCCTCCCTGGTATTTATCCCTCTGATATATTTAAAGTGAGCAATCATATCCCCTCTCAGCCTTCTTTTGGTTAGGGTAAACAAACCTAGCTCCTCGAGTCTCCTTTCATACGACAGGTTTTCCATTCCTCGGATCATCCTAGTGGCCCTTCTCTGTACCCGTTCCAGTTTGAGTTCATCTTTTTTAAACATGGGAGACCAGAACTGCACACAGTACTCCAAATGAGGTCTCACCACTGCCTTGTATAACGGAAGCAGCACCTCCTTATCCCTACTAGAAATACCTCGCCTTATGCATCCCAAGACCGCATTAGCTTTTTTCATGGCCACGTCACATTGCCAACTCAGTCATCCTGCGATCAACCAGGACTCCGAGGTCCTTCTCCTCCTCCATTACTTCCAGACGATGCGTCCCCAGCTTATAACTAAAATTCTTGTTAGTCATCCCTAAGTGCATCACCTTACACTTCTCACTATTAAATTTCATCCTATTACTATTACTCCAGTTTACAAGGTCATCCAAGTCTCCCTGCAGGATTATCCCGATCTTTCTCCGAATTGGCAATACCTCCCAACTTTGTGTCATCCGCAAACTTTATCAGCCCACTTCTACATTCGGTTCCGAGGTCAGTAATAAATAGATTAAATAAAATCGGACCCAAAACCAAACCTTGAGGAACTCCACTGGTCACCTCCCTCCAACCTGACAGTTCACCTTTCAGTACGACCTGCTGCAATCTCCCCTTTAACCAGTTCTTGATCCACCTCTGGATTCTTGAGACCTAAAGCATGAAGTTTAATATCCCTTCCAAAGTTTGTCATCATTGGTTATAACAACTCTGAATATTCCTTATATCTATCTAGATATCTGATCCATTTATGAATTTTGATAAATTCTTGGCCCCAATTACTTACCATGGCAGTGAGTTCCACACTTTAATCCCACATTGGGTGAAAAGTATTTCCTGTTATCAGTTTTGAACTTCCCACCTTTTAATTTCATTCAATGTCCCTGTGATAGGGTGGACGAGGCCCAAAGGCCCCCTGCTGGAGGCCTCAGGGATCTGCCACACCCATCCCAGGAAAGGACCAATGGAGAGGTCTTCCAAGCGGCCTAACGTGGTTGTGAGGAAGCAACCAGAGGGCCTACTGGAACGGCCAATCAGGGGCCAGGAGTGGCCTATAAAAAGAAACTGCAGAACAGAGCAGCAGTTAGTTGCTGCTTGAAGCTGGAGAAGAAATGACTGCAGGCCTGGCTGCCTGTAAGAGCAGCAGGGCCATGAACAGTTCAGATTGCTGGCAGGGACCGCGGGGGTGAGAGGCTCATGGTTGGCTGCTAGGACTGAGCCAAAGACAGTCTGCTGGTGGGGAGCATTGAGGGAGCTCCTCTCTGGCTGCAGGGACTGAGCCTGGGGAGGGCCACAGGAAGATAGTGTTTCCAGGGAGGAAGCCCTGGGAATGCGGCCCCATACCAGGGCTGGACTGGTTTAAAGACCATGGACATACCCAACCAGGACGGCTGACCCAGTTACAGTCCCCTTGTTCTTAGATTGGGGGTGGGAGAGGGAAAGAGAACAGAAAAGCCCACTCTACCTTCTCTATACCATTCATTGTTTATATACTTTTATCAAGTCCCTTCTTATTCATCTCCTTTCTAAGATACACAATCCTGATCTTTTCAAGCTCTCTTCATATAAGAGTTTTTCCATGCCCTTGATCATGCTCATAGCTCTTTTCTAAACCCACTCCAGTTCCGAAATAGTATTTTTGAGATAGGATGGTCAATATTACATAAAATATTCAAGATGAGGCCACATCATTGATTTATATAATAGTATCTGTATTAATTATTCTCCAATCCATTCCTTATGCATGCTGTTAGCTTTATGATTGTAGCTGTTCATTGAGATGTACATGACAACATCCCAGTGTTTACAGCAACAACACATACAAATGATAGCACATTAAACTTCAAGTTCAAGGCTTTGATACTGATCCTCACAACCCTCCACAGGAGCTATGCAATTTACTTGAGGCAAAATCTCACCTTCTGGAATTGATAGTCTATAACAGCTATGTGTCACTAAAATTATTTAGCCGTATGATGTGAAAATCCATCAACTTTATGAAAAAACTCACAAAGATACAGACAGACATCTTCCTCTCCAAGTGCAAACAGATGGACATCATAACAAATGGACTGAAGGTAAAAAATCCATTACAATCGACATACTACACTGACCATGATGAGAGATTATGCCACACACTCTCAAAGAAACTGAGGAACCACCTGATCAGCATCCTGTACAGCAAACAGGAGAAGAATGAGCTCTCAAAACTGGAGACTCTCATATAAAACAAACCTTCCACACAAACTTCCACGTGGCTGGACTTTACAAAAGAAGGTGCTGTAGTTATCATGAACAGGTCTGATTATGAACAGGAGGCTACCAGACAACGTTCCACCACATTCTACAGGCCACTATCCTCCGATCCCACTGAGGAGTACCAAAAGAAACTACACCATCTGCTCAAGAAACTCCCTGCTACAGCACAGGAACAAATCTACACAGACACACCCCTAGAACCCCGACCAGGGGTATTTGATCTACTGCCCAAGATCCGTAAACCTGGAAATCCTGGACGCCCCATCTCAACTCAGGCATTGGCACTCTTACAGCAGGATTATCTGGTATTTGGACTCTCTCCTCAGACCCTACGCTACCAGCACTCCTAGCTATCTTTGAGACACCAAAGACTTCCTGAGGAAACTACAATGAATTGGTGATCTTCCTGAAAACATCATCCTGGCAACCATGGATGTAGAAGCTCTTTACACCAATATTCCACACAAGGATGGACTATAGGCTGTCAGGAACAGTATCTCTGATGAGGCCACGGCACACCTAGTGGCTGAGCTTTGTGAAGCAAATACTCACCAGCAACTACACACCACACCACAGAAACACTAACCCAGGAACCAATCCCTGTAACAAATCCCATTGCCTTCTCTGTCCCCATATCTACTCTAGAGACACCATCAGAGGACCCAGCGACACCATCAGAGGCTCATTCACCTGCACATCTACTAATGTGATATATGCCATCTTTTGCCAGCAATGCCCCTCTGCCATGTACATTGGCCAAACTGGGCAGTCTTTATGTAAAAGGATAAATGAACACAAATCAGACATCAGGAATGGTAACATACAAAAGCCAGTAGGACAATACTTCAATCTCCCTGGACACTCAATAACAGATTTAAAAGTAGCCATTCTTCAACAAAAAAACTTAAAAAACAGACTTCAAAGAGAAATTGCAGAACTACAATTCATTTGCAAACTTAACACCATCGATTTGGACTTGAATAGGGACTGGGAGTGGTTGGCTCACAACAAAATCAATTTTCCCTCTCTTGGTGTTGACACCTCCTCATCAATTATTGAGAGTGGACCACATCCACCCTGACTGAATTGGCTTTCAACATTGGTTCTCCACTTGTAATGTAACTCCCTTCTCTTCGTGTGCCAATATATATTTATGTCTGTATCTGTAATTTTCACTCCAGGCATCTGAAGAAGTGGGTTTTTTACCCACGAAAGCTTATGCCCAGCTAAATCTGTTAGTCTTTAAGGTGCCACCGGACTCCGCATTTTTCCACTGAAACAATGAAACTGATGTTCAAAAATGGAAAACTAGTAAGTAGGGGAGACAGACTTTTCTCACTATCTGGCCCACAACTATGAACTTCACTCTCAACACTTTAGAATGATCATGAAACTGCTGGAATGTAAGACACACTCCTTTGACTCTGCTTTTCCACAATAACCACACATTCAAAATATTATCTGTATTATATAGAAAAAAAATCCTGTTGTAAACAAACATTTGTCTAACCTTTCTTCCTTCGCTTTCCTCTGTCACTTGTCATCTTAAAAGAGTAAGCTCCTCTGGGCAGGGACCATGTCACATTATATATTTGTGCAGTGCCTATCACAAAACCAAACACCCTAGCCCCGCCCCTGCCCTGAGGCCTCGCTCCTTCCCGGAGACCCTGCCCCCCACTCACTACATTCCCCCTCCCTGAGTGGCTCACTGTCCCCCACCCTCACTCACTTTCACTAGGCATGGGTAGGGGGTTGGAGTGTGGAAGGAGGTGAGGGCTCTAACTGGGAATGCTGGCTCCATGGTTGGGCCAGAAATGAGGGGTTCAGGGTGCAGGAGGGGGCTCCAGCTGGGGGGTGGGAACGAGGGATTCAGAGTGGGGGAAGGAGCTGCAGATTGAGTCAGGGGGTTGGAGTGTGGGAGTGGGTAATGGCTTTGAGCTGGGAATGCTGTCTCTGGAATGGGGCCAGGAATGCAGGACGAGATCCAGGCTGGAGTGCAGGAGGAGGTCCAGGCTGAGGGAGTGGGGTTGAGGGATTAGGAGTGCGGGAAGGGGCTACAGGTTGAGGCAGGGGGTTGGGGTGCAGGAGGGTGTACAGGCTCTGGGCTGGAAATGCAGGCTCTGGGGTGGGACCAGGGATGAGGGGTTTGGGGTATAAGAGGGGGCTCCAGGTTGGGGCATCCAGGCAGTTCCGGTCAGCAGCACAGCGAGGCTAAGGCAGGCTCCCTGCCTGTCCTGGCTCCGCGTGCCCCGGAAGCAACCAGCAGGTCCAGTTTCTAGGCGGTGAGGCCAGGAGGCTCCACACGCTGCTCTCGCCCACAGGCACCGCCCCACCCAGCTCCCATTGGCCAGGAGTACAGAGCAGGTGCTCGGGGCAGGGACAGAGCGCAGAGCCCCACGCCCCGGCCCCCCCGCCTAGGAGACGGACCTGCTGGCCGCTTCCAGGGCGCAGCGCGGTGCCAGCCAGGACAGGTAGGGACTAGCCTGCCATAGTGCCGCAGCACCACAACCGGACTTCTAATGGCCCAGTCAGCGGTGCTGACCGGAGCCGCCAGGGTCCCTTTTTGACCGGGTGTTCCGGTCAAAAACCGGACACCTGGTCACCCTAGCCCTCTAGGAGCCATTGTAATATAAACATTCTAAAAACAAAATAAAACAAGAAATTCCTTCCATTTGGGAGATGGACAAAAAAGAATCCCATATATTTCTTTTTAGAAAAGTACTACATTGTACCGTAAATTGGAATGGTAAGGAAAATTATGAGATGACAAATTTTACGATGACTAATGGTAAAGTGATCAGCTGACTTTCAGCTCAGGCTTACTAGCAGAAGGTAAAAGTTCACATACCTTTTTAAGTGTTGATGTTCTACAGAGGTATCCTTAATCCTCTGCTCCAGTGTTCAAATCTTCTGACTGTTCCTTTCCTCCACCTCTTCTCCTTTTTTTTTTTTTTTTTATAAATGTTCTTTAAATTCCCAAGGAACTCTGTGTAAAAACAGACATTTATTTTTTCATCTATTTTACTGAACTCTTTAGTCCTTTACAATAATTTAAACTTCAACCAGATCCTTTGCATTTTCAGATTGTTTCATGTCTTCAACTGATAAAAGGCTCGGAGGAAACAGAAGGAGCAAAGATTATTCTAATGACCAGGAGCCATATTCTGCCACCAATTTCTATACAGAACTCCAAGTGAAGAAAACAGTTTTGTTTAAATATATATGGCACAGAATGGTTACAATAGTTAGACTGTCTGAATTTACTGGAAGTACAAAGGCTTATTTTTATTTTTTGGTGGTATTTCATTCTGTTAACTGGAAATCAGAGAATTGACTGCAAAAACATTTGAAATAAAACAAAATTTAGTACAATAAAAGTGTGCAAAGAGCAACTCCTTACCCCATCCTCAACAATTACACAGGTTCTCTCCTCCCCACTTCCATGCTGCTTTGGCTTTACAATAACTCATACACTGTAACACAAACACTTAAGACTAAATTTCCTTCTCAAGATTGGGGTTTCCCTCCATAACCTCCTCTCTCCTAGTGCCCTAAGGAGAGCTTTCCACTTCCTTCATTTCCTGATGGGACCTAATTGGGCCAATTCACCAACATGAATCTCCAGTAATTACCCTGAACAGAGTTTTAGCTTTCAGCAGAAGAGCCTTGCATTCTTACATAGGGACTTTGAATTTGCCACTCTACTAAAGACAGATCACTTATTTAGCATACACACATCACAATAATTGACAAAAAATATGTATATGGATTTGTATAATTTTTAGTGTGTTTACAAACTGCATGGAACAGACATATTCAAATGACGTGTGTCAAATATACATTACATATTTAAGTGTTGCATAATATCACAATTATACCTAAACAAAGATAAATCTAAACTAGGATTTTCAAAGAAGCCTAAGCTTCTTATGCACCCAGCTCCCAAGTCTCCTTGGCAAGAAAGGCTGCAGAGGCTGCTTGCAATCTGATTGACCATGCTAGCATCCTATTCAGTGTAATTATATTAGGCATGTCATAGCACAAATGTATATAGGAAGAAATCCACGATAAGATTCTTTGAGAAGAAACTGGAAAGGCCCATTTTGTCTGCAATTGCCAAGATCAACTGCAAGGATGATCTAAATGGTTTAGTCCTCTCCAAGTAAAATGTTAATGCCTTCCTAACATCTAATGTGTGGAGTCTCTCTTCATCCCTGTGAGCATGAGGCTTAGAGAAGAAAGTTGGTAAATATATTGCCTGACAGATGGAGATGTGAGAAACCACATTGGTAAGAAATTTCAAATAAGGGAATAGGTACAACTTGTCCTCGTAGAAGGCTGTGAACACAAGGTCAGACACTAGAGCTCTTAATTCACCCTTAATTACTGGCCCAGGTGATTGCCACCAAAAGGCAACATTCAATGAGAAATGGAGCAACAAACAAGTAGCCAGCGGCTGAAAAGCAGAACCCATTAATTTTGTTAACACCAGGTTCAAGGGCGATCCTCTACTTTGGGACATAACCAGTACAAACCCTTCAAAAACACAGGTGACGTGGGACTAGAGAAAAGTGATCAATTGGAGGATGAAAAGATGAAATAGCTGCTAGATGGACCCAAATGGAACAAAAGACAAGGCCCTGCTGTTTCAGATATAACAAACAGTCCAACATGTGTGTATCAGAGCTCAGACCAGCAAAACCCCTTTCTGCTGGGACTAGATGGAGAGTCTCTTCCACTTCACCAGGTAAATATACCTAACATGAGGTTTTCTACTAGTTAAGACAACATTTTATAGCTCCTTTGAAAGATCTTCCTCTGATGTGCTAACTATACACCATCCAGGCTGTGAGGTGAAAGGCCTTCAGACTGGAATGGAGGAGGCAACCATGGTCCCGTGAGATCACAGCTGGGTTCATGGGCAACGTCAATGGATACCTGATTGAGACGTTCAGCACAGTGGAAAACAAACGTTAGTGAAACCACAGTGGTACTATGAGTATCACTTGAGCATGAACCTGTTTGATTTTTAACAATACTCTGGGTAGGAATGGAACCAGAGGGAACACACATGTGAGCTTGTCTGTCCAGGTTAATAGGAAAGCATCCAAGATGGATCCTGGATTGTGACCAGCTCGTGAACAAAACTGATGACACTTCCTGTTGATTTTTTTGCAAACTGGTCTATGTGGGGAACCTCTCACAGCTAGAAAATGAACCTGGAGATATCTGAGTAAAGAAACTACTTTCTGTGGCTGGTAAAAGACCTGCTCAACCGGTCTGTCAGACAGTTCTGGATACCCAGAAGGTGGGAGGTTTCAAGATGTATTGAACTGGTGATACAAAAGTCCCACAGCAGCATTGCCTTTTGGCATAGCCAGGTCGATCTGGCCCCTCCTTGCCTGTTCACATAGGGACAATACAGCAGCCATAGTCTAAGTACTAGTAAATTCCTTCTCTTGACATGGATAAGGGATGCATGACAAATTAGTCAAATGGTTCTCAATTCTCTTACATGTATATGCAGAGTTAAGTCCTGGCCAGCGCATAGCCATTGAGTATGCAGGGATCCCAGGTAAACCCCTAACCCAGGGTGGAAGCATCTGTAACCAGAGTTAGAGTACGTTGTAAGGCAGCAAATGGTAATTCTGCACACACATTGGATGGGTCTGTCCACCTACCCAAAAAGGCTAAAACTCATATGGGCACCTGAAGCATCATGTGAAGAGGATGATGGATCCAGGAATACACTGAGCTCAGCCACCCCTGCAGCTTCCTGAGATGTAGCGTGGCTCACTGAACCACATTTAAGTACATGACGCCAAACGCTCCAGAAGTCTGAGACAATTCCATATTCTTCTGGTAGGATGGGTCTTCGTGTCTGAAGAAGTGACCAATATCATCTGGAACCAGGACTGTGGGAGGAATGCCTTACTTCTGTAGACTCCAAGATTTCTCCTATAAACTTTATCCTTTGTGAAAGCAATAGGATTGACTTTTCCTCGACAATAAGCAATCCTAATGCACGAAAATGCACTGGATCACGGCTATGCTGGACAGCACCTGGCCCCTAGATTGGCCTTCTATCCACCAGTCGTCTAGGTACAGAAACACTCAAATTCCTGGATTTCCTCAGGAATGCTGCCACCTTTGCCATGCACTTTGTGAACACATGTGGGGCTGCAGACAGGCCAAATTGCAGGACTGCAAACTGATAGTGAAAATGGATGATTATAAATCTGAGTCATTTGCTGTGGCTTTGGTGCATCACTACATGAAAATAAGCATCCTTTAAGCAGAGGACAGCATATCAGTCATAAGGTTCCAGGGAAGGGATAACAGAAGCCAGTGACCATGCAAGAGGTTATTTTCTTTAGGTATTTGTTGAGCTTTCACAGGTCTACTATGGGTCTGAAACCTACTTTGTTCTTGGGATTAGGAAGTAGCAAGAATAAAACCCTTTCCCCCGTATAATAGAGGAACTGCCTCTATGACTCCCAAAAAAGAGAAGAGATTGTAGTTCTCAAAGCAGAAGTTCATTGTGAGAGTGATTCCTGAAAAAAGACAGTGAAGAGAGGCAGGAGGGGGAGGAGGAGGGAGTGAAAATAAACTGAAGGATATATCCCAATTCCACTGTGCTTAAGACCCCTGGTTTGAAATGATGCCAGTCCAAGCACTTAGGAAGTGGGCCTGTGGGAAAACACCACGGTAGGAGAAGCTGGCAAACTGGTAGGCTGTCCTCACCAAGCATTTCAAATTGACTGCTGTATTTCCAGGCTGCGCACATGAACTGCCAGCAGATGAAAGAATAAGTGGAGGGTGGAGGAATAGTTACTCCTGTAACTTTTGCCTTTCTTCCTAGGCTGGTCTTGGTAGTGAGGCCTAAAAGAAGCATACCGATGAGGCTGCTGTGGACAGAACTGCTTCTTCTTTGATATTGGTATATAAAAACCCAAAGACTTAAGCATAGCCCTAAGGCTATCTTTAAAGATATGCAGCTTGTTGTTGGTTTGCAAAAAAAAAAAAAAAAAAAAAAAAAAAAAAGGAGAAGGAAGGAAGGTTCTAGATGGTTTCTTAGACCTCTTGGGGAAGACCTGATGACTGGAGCCACAAACATCTGTGCATTGTAATGGCTGATGTCCAGCTCTGGCAGCATAATCCACAGCACCTAATGTGGCTGTACGCGTGTGGACTCACCCCTGCGGCACCTCCTGCTGGTCGTCCATGGGAATTAGCTCTGCCAGCCTTGGAGCGCCCTCTGCAGGCCGGTGATCCGCCTCGCCACTTGGCCCCCGTGTCCCTCCCAGACCCGGTGCCCCTTTATCTGGGGGCTGCCCCCCGGCAGTAACCCCTTTCTCTCTCTGGGTCTCCCCTCCCCAGGGAACCCCCACCCACTAACCCCACCTCGCCTCAGTGTAAGGCTACTGCCAGTCACCATCTAGCCCCACTCCCTGGGGCAGACTGCAGTATAAGCCACTCATCATAGGCAAGGTTGGGTCTGGACCTGCTGCCCCTCTCTGGAACCCAGTGCCTCTCTGGGGCCTTGGACAAGGCCCTGCAGCCTGGGGAGTTGCCAGCCTGGAGCTCCCCAGCCCCTCTGGCCTTTTCCCAGCCCTGCCTCACTCTAGGCACCCTGAGCTTCCCAGAAGCCAGGCCCTTCTCTCTCTGAAGGCAGAGAGAGACTGGTTGGGCTTCTGGCTCGCAGCCTCTTATAGGGACCAGCTGGGCCTGATTGGGGCATGGCCCCAGCTGTTACTGCCTTCCCCAATCAGCCCAGGCTTTCCTTCCCAGCCTCAGCCCTCTCCCAGGGCTGGCTTTAACCCTCCCAGGGCTGGCTTTAACCCTTTCTGGGCCGGAGCAGGTGACCACCCCGCTACAATGGCCTAAAGCGAGGTCCTGGCCACCACCTTTCCCTCAGCCACCACAGACCGAAACTTGTCTCCCCTCCTCTGGCAACTTGTCCATACACTTTAAAACATTGTCCCAGGGGAAAAATCATAACATCGCAGCAGAGCCTGCTGATTAGCAATCCGGGGGTGTACTCCAGCACTTGAATAAAGTTTCCTTCCAAAAAGATCAGGCTTTCATCCTTTTATTTTAAGGTAGATGCTTGCTGATGCGCTCTCTTATTGACAGCTGAAACCACCAAAGACCCCAGGGGAGAAGGCATGAAACGTTCAAATCCCGGCAAAGGAACATAATACCCACTCATTTCTTTTAGCTATAGGCAACAGGAAAACGCAGTTTGACACAGCATTTTAGTGGGCTCCAGAATAGTTTCACTTATTGGAAGCGCCACTTGAGAACGTCCCACGGATCCCAAGGTATCACCTAATCTGTGAGACCTCTCTTGAACCCCTTCCACCTGAATATCTAAGGTGAAAGCCACCCTCTTTAGAAGGTCCTGGTGGCCCTATAATCATACAGTGGAGGTACAGAACCCTTTGACACAACAGCCTCATCTGGTAATGAGGAAGAAGCCAAGGCTGTCTGAGATGGAACTCCCTCCAATTCTTCCAAGGGGGAAATTTACAGGAACAGATTGCTCCTGTTTGGCACTGAGCCCAGTGCTAGGAGCAACTTCTTGCAGGTCTTGACAACACCTACTGCAGAATGTAGAATGAGGAGAGGGCAAAGATGATCTAGAGGCAGGAGGAAACTCCCAAGGGTTCCAATATAGCCATTGATATAGCCCCAAAACCCAATTTCCTCCTGACCAAGAGTGTCTACCAGCTGGCCAACATGGAGCTTCCACTAGGTATCAGGGTGGAAACCCTTCAGAGCAAAGTGGTGGCTTACATGGCGTGACCATGACATATATGAACCTACTTATAACTCAGACAATGAACCAGAATCATCCAACCAGGGAAGTGCAGCTTCTGTTGGTGTCTGGAATCCAGGGAAGATGGCTTCAGTGAAATCATTGCCTATTTACTTATCAACAGCACCATACAATGGAGGCACCACAGTAACTGCTGGTGCCCACCGAACCAGGCGCTAAACTCCAGTGGCCAGAAAATCCTCATGAGTACCAAGCAAGAAGATTCCAATATTGCCAGCGAAGTCGTCACCAAGACGCTCAGCAGACCACGTGTTGCAGCATATGCTTCAGGTGTTGTCAGCATCGGTACAGACTCCTTTTGCTGCTGAGGCAACAAAGACAGAACCACAGAGCTAGATGGGGCTGCCCTAGAGGTTGATCTCAATGGGGCAGCATCAGACTCAATGACTTTGTCTGAGGACCTGCATGCGCATAACTTAGCCTTAAGTGCACCCTACCCTTTTTCTCCACATGCTTACTGGATTTCGGTGCTGTGGACCTCGATCTCTTAGACACTGCATCTTTTGATGTTGTCTTCTGACAACAGACATGCTCAGTACACACTGAGGGTGGACACATGGCTGCCTCCCTTAGAAGGTCTTTTAATCTGAGCTCCCTCTCTCTTTTAGTTCTGGGCTTAAAGTTCCTGCAGATTTGGCACCTCTCTCTGATGTGAGCTTCACCTAGGCACTTCAAGCACCTGAAGTACAGGTCACTAACTGGCATCAGACTCTTGGCATCACAGAGCTTGAAGCCCGGGAAATGAGGCATGTCCCAGCACCAGACTCCGGTACCCAAACTGCAGGAATCACAGAGTACAAAAAATACAGCAGAAAAAGGAAACCTAACATTAAAAACTATCCTATTACTAAAGCTATGATCAAGTACAACTATATACACAACACTAACAATAAGAGAAAACTTGCAATAGCAAGGAACAATTCCCCAAGAACCATAATGGGCAATAAGAAAGAACTGAAGGGGATGGGGAACGACTCTACTCTTCTTACCATTGCACAACAGCATGAGGTAGCACAATACGCATACACTTCCCCAACAAGTATTGCTGAGGGAAAAATCTCTCACTGAACGCACACACCCCTGAAGTGGAATGGACACATGGTATCACTCAAAGAAGATGACCATCTTAGCAGCAGTATTTTTAATGGACTTAAGGGAAAGAAGGTTGCAGGTAGCAAAACCAGAGGACAGGAATACATAGAATCATTGGGTTAGAAGGAACCGCAAGGGTTATCTAGTCTAACCCCCTGCCAAGATGCAGGGAAAAAATAAAGTTTGTGAGGCACACAGATACTGTGGTAATGGAGGCCATGTAAGTACCTAGAATAGCTAGTTAAGAGAAGGTTGAAGGAGTTAAAAATACAAGACAAGGTCCTAGACCACAGCTTAAGTGATGTGGAGTGGGAAGTGAGGCTGGCTCTTACAAATATTATGTATGAAGAAGAGACAAGGCTTGGACATAACCTGGATGTATAGGTGTAGATGCAAGCTAAATTGATATGTTATATTTAGACAGATATGAAAATGTCCACTTACAAAGTTGTACCAGTTTAACATTATACTTCTAGTTAAATTGGTTGAACTTCATTGTTTAGACAGCTGGTGTGAAAGGGAGGGGAGAGTGTTGTACATGGTGCTAGAGAGAGGGCGAACAGACTATTTTATAGTTCTGTGCATATTCTTTTTAGAATAGTAGAAATGCACCTCGTTTAAAAATCATCAGGACACAAAGAGCTATAGGACAGGAGTTGAGATCCAAATAGACAATATTCAATAATCCTTTCAGGTAACATTGTTACACTCTAGCAACTAAATATATTTTATTATGGAACAAGTGTGAAACTCCCATTTCTGACTGACCAAAAATAGAAAACACTCTAGAAATTATACTTATTTTACAGTCATAATGGAGTACTAGCAGCTGTACAACAGATAAGGAAAAGAATATATATGCAAAGGTTGTGAGCATTACAAAAGTCACCACCACTGTAACGGGCATCTGCACTGGATGCAGACGCCCTTGCTAGAAACCCCAACTGTGACTGGGACCCCACTGTGGCAGGCACGGTACACACACAAACTCACAGACACACACAAAGAGTAAGAGACGGTCTGTGCCCCCAAGAGTTTACAAATGCAAGATAGTGGCGAGTTTGTTTCCAGCTCCCACATCACAAATATATTTCAAAAAAGAAGCCACCAAACCACCATTAGATGAGAAAAAAAAGTTACTTACCTGTACAGTAACTGTTGTTCTTTGAGATGTGTTAAAGGATGGGGCTACCCTGATCCCCTTTCAGTTCCTTCACACAGGAATCTTGATGCCATTAGACTCTGAAACAGCAGGGAAGTAGGGTGGTTCATGGAATATATACACACACAACACATCCAAAGAACAGTTACTGTACAGGTAAGTAACCTGTTCTCTCTCCTTCCAGCAATTGCACACATATACATTCCATTTCAGGTGATTTCCAAGCAGTACTCCTTAGGTGGCAGGAAATTCAGCGTCTATTTGGTTGGACAAGAAATGAAAAACAGATTCCCCAAAGTCAGCATCAGCTCTGGAAGCTACTCTGAGGGCATAATGTCTAGCAAAAGCCCTCCAGATGTCCACGTTTTGGATGTTATTCAAAAAGGCCACAGAGATATCTTGAGCTCTGATGGAATCAGCAATTTTTTCTCAAGAGGTGATATATTAGTCAGATTGTAACAAGACCTGATACAGATCAAAATTATCTGTGCAGGAATTGCTTGGTCTCTCATTCTTTCTGCATACACAATATAAAAAATTGGTAGAGAAATCATTTGCTTCAGACAGTTTTTAGTTAAAAATGGAGTGTGAGGTCTTAAAAAACTCTCTTTGTGTAAGACTGCATAAGGAGTCTGAGTTTAAGCCAGAAGGGACCACAAGATCATCTAATCTGACCTCCTAAATATCACAGGCCACCACTATCACCCACAAACTAAACCCAACTGAAATTAGACCAATGCATTACAGCCCATAGGAAACTAGACTATTATCTGCCACAGGCAGAGAATAGGAGGGACCGAGGTGCATCAGTGCTCGAGGCCCGCATAATGGCAGGGAAATGATTAAGTGACATATACCCAGATAATCCTGGCAAATGACCAAAATACATATGCTCCAAAGGCAGGCAAAAAAAACCCAAAGTCTAGGGGGAAATTCCTTCCCAACCCCACATACAGCAATGAGTTAGACCCTGAGCATGAGCAAGAACCAGCCAGCCAAGCACCTGAGAGAAAGAATGCTTGGCACCACCTCGAAGGCTGACATACCCCACCCACTATCCTATCTCCAGCTGTGGCCATCCCTGATGCCTCAGAGAAAGCACAAAAAAACCCCACCCAGAATGCGGGGATGGGAGGAGGGGATTCCTTCCTGATGCTGCCAGTGGCTGGCTGAAACCCTGAAGCACAAGTTTTAGGGACATAAACTGGAAGTGAGCCCCCTATCATCCAATCACACTCAAATTGGTCCACCTGTCTCTTAAAACTAAGTTGCTTGCTCCCACAACTCCTATTGGGAGGTGTGATACATGGGGGGGGGGAGGCTGGAGGAGTAGATCCCTTTGATGGACACCCAGCCAGCCAGTTAGCTGTAAAATCCCTCTTGGTCTGTTCTCTGCTTGCTTTACCTGTAAAGAGTTAACAAGCCCACAGGTAAAAGAAAAGGAGTGGGAAGGTAGAACTTTTTAAAATCGGGAAAGAAACTTTCCTTTTGTCTGTTGTTCTCTGGGCTGCAGGGACACGGAGCAGTAATGCTGTAACCAGCTTTAAGCCAGGTATGATTATAGATTATCAATTCATACCTCAAACCTACTTATCTGGAGCCTCTTTTTTAAGAGCAGGATTGGATTTTTGGTATCCTAAGAGGTTTGTGCATATGTTGTTTGATTAGCTGAGAGCCACAGCTAATTTCCTTTGTTTTCTCTCTCAGCTTTTCCCTGGAGGGAGGGTGAAAGGGCTTGAGGGTACTCCACAGGGACGAATTCCCAAGTGCTCCTTCCTGGGTTCAAAGGTGGGTTTTTTTGTTGCATCTGGGTGGTGGCAGCGTTTACCAAGCCAAGGTCAGAGAAAAGCTGTATCCTTGGGAGTGTAATACAAGCCTGGAGTGCCATGTATTAATTTTTAAAATCCTTGTGGGCCCCCATTTATGCACTCGGAGTGACAGAGTGGGGATTCAGCCTTGACAGGAGGCTGTTCCACAACAACATCCCTCTGATGGATAGAAACTATCATCTAATTTCCAGCCTGAATTTGTCATGGTCACCATAAGAGCTTGTAGCTCTCCTGCTCTCTTCTCCAAAGTTATTGCTACCAAGAAAGCCATCTTAGCAGACAGTGAAATAGAAGAGCGATCAACAGTTCAAATGGGTGACCCATGAATCTTGTCAAAACTACGTTAAGGTACTAGGAAGGGATGAGTTCACAAATAGGTGAGTTAATCCTCATTAAATCCCTTAAATATCTCCCAAACATGAGGTATGAGAAAAATCAATAATCTTTTAACAGGATTAGGCTTATTTCAAGGGGTATTAAACATAATGAAGGTTCTGAACTGGAAGGAATGTATTAGTGATAATACTGATGGAAAAAAATAGAAACAAAATAAATTTTCCATTCTTCTCCTTAATATCTTCACTAATGGGAAACGAGCAAGCAGCAACAAACAGAAAGAAAATGAGACTCAGTAGCCAAATTAAAAATAATTCTGAATCTTTATTTTACTACTGACAGTGGCACCCTCACCCCAATTAGGCATCTGAAGATGTCTGAAGGTTCAGTTTATCTGTAGTGAGTGAGGGGAGTGATGACAAGAGAGATCCCTTGCAAATATCTTTCACTGAAGCAGATGTCCTCTCTGTTCAGGAAATAGCAATGTTGTGAAAAAAGCCTCATTACCCTCAAGACACCATTTTACCTAATGCTTCACAATCCTCTAAGATACATCTCATCCACTCTGACACACGTTTTCCATAATTCTCACTCTTTCCTTTTCAAATGAAAGGAAACAAAGAAGTGGTCTTCTAGATGTCATGTTTCAAGTGCTCTTTTATGCAGGTGACTTGGGCTTACACACAACAAAAAATTCATTCTTGAGACTTGTCAACCGAAGTGTCTATTTTTGGAATAAACTCTAATACTGTTTTAAAGACCATCTTATCATCATGAAGCACACAGTGAGGCTCTTCCGCAGTAAAGCCATAAGTTCTGAAAATCATCTAGCAGATATCGTTGTGACTAAGAAACGGGTTTCGATAGACTGAAAATAAGAATATTACCAGAAGCTTTTTCCAGAAGCTTGGGGGGGGGGTTTTTTTTTTTTTTGGGGGGGGAAGAAGGGGTTATCTCTTTGTTTTGTCTAAGATCGGGGGTAGAGTCTGTTCCAGTATCTGGCAAACAGTTGGGATGCAGAGTCCCTTTTTGAAGAGAAAAGCATTTGAATCACTTCCTCCAAGCACACAACCGGGGCTAGAATTTTCCTCCCAACCGCCAAGCAATTAGATTTACAGAACTGACATTAGGTTGTAATACTTGATCCTAAGACAGAAAGTTTGGTCTCTTTAGGAGTGAAATAACGGATCCTACTCCCAGAAAAAATATAGGTATGGTTTGGTGTTTTGCCAGTTTGTAAAGAGATCTGCTAACAGCAAGTCCAGAAGATTAGCAACACCTCCCTATGAAGAAAACATTCTTTTCTGATAGGAACATGGTGACCAACAAGATATTCCATATGTATTCTCCATCCCAACATTGTCCATTGTGTTCATCCTTTTTTCCAGATAGCATCGGGTATTCCCCACCATTAGTTTGGGCTCCTGGATCACTAGAAGATAGAGGAGATGATTGTACTGGGAACCTGCACTCCACAAGCAAGGTTCAAGAAGGTGCAAGTTCGGGTGCATAACATCAATTGCTATACACTTTTGGTATGCACGTGCCAAAGATGGTATTACAATGCATGCATGAAACCCAGGAGAAGTTGAAAAAAGTATAATCATGACAATCCTATTTTTGAATAGCTGGTCAATCCTTGTTTGAATTTTGTCACACCATTCAACTATCAGCAAAGTTCCTGTCTATGAGATATTATTTCTACTTCAAAGTGAGAGTTACATGATGGGCATAGTGAACTCTATACAAGTTCAAAATAACACCATGCACTAACATATTTTTGAGCACTTTTTATATTACTTCTCAGCTTCCTAGAATAATAATGCTTAGATAAGAATGAAGGAGTAAATATAGGTTGTCACGGTTACCAGATATGAATGAAGGAGTAAATATAGGTTGCACAGTTGCACTCGGCGAGAGCCCAAGAAGGGACATCAACCAGGTGTCAGGCCTCGGACCTTTAGCTCTCCTTGGGCAGAATTCTGCAATTCATCCACTCTCAGAGCAGGACCTGAGTTCAGCCCCCCGAGTATCAACCCTGGCTACCTCAACAGGGCTAACAGCATTTGGACCTGCAAGCCCCTTTTCTCCAGGCCAAAATATAAGAAACAAAACAAAACCAGAGTCCTACACACTTATTTCCTTCCTGAGCTTAAACCTCTCTATTTATAGCACTGGTGGGTCTGTTTTATTCCTCATTTCTGACTTAAGAGAAAGAGCCTGAACTGCTTGCAACCTTATCACTTTGTCTCTGGGCAGGTCTACACTACCCGCCTGAATCGGCGGTTAGAAATCGACCTCTCGAGGATCGATTTATCGCGTCCCGTCAGGACGCGACAATCGATCCCCGAATCGACGCTCTTACTCCACCAGCGAAGGTGGGAGTAAGAGCCGTCGACGGGAAGCCGCGGAGGTCGATTTTGCCGCCGTCCTCACAACGGGGTAAGTCGGCTGCGATACGTCGAAATCAGCTACGCTATTTGCGTAGCTGAATTTGCGTATCTTAAATCGACCCCCCCCTGTAGTGAAGACGTAGCCTCTGACTGAGAGCTTGTCTTCACTACCGGGGTAAGTCAACCTAAGTTACCCTACTCTGGCTATGCTATTCATGTAGCTGGAGTCGACGTAGTTTAGGTCGACTTACCCTGCTGTCTACACTGCGTTGCGTCGACGGGAGATGCTCTCCGGTCGACTTACCTTCACTAGACCCGCTAAATTGACACCCGCTGCATCGATTGCAGCAGCGTCGATCTCCCCAGTAGCAAAGACAAGCCGAGTCTTCCGAGCTTGCCAGTTATTTCACTGACACACCCAAGGCCACCTCTTCCAGCTCACCCAAAAACCCCTCCTTTTCTAGGTTTAGATTTTAGATCTCCTTTGATCCCAGGTTTAGGCTTGGAAAGAGTAAAGCCTCCTAATCTGGATGGAGCCAGAATATCTCCCTCCCCACACAAACTGATGGCCCAGCTATCAGCTACCTTATCTCCTCTGGAACAGAGTACCTGAGGCTGACTTTAAATGGGTCATTGGTTTCCTTTTCCTCCTCAGTTCTGTAAAAACCCTTTATAGCCTCCTCTGACTTTACGTATTCAAACAGGCAGCAATAAACAACTGAACAGAGAAACAGATTCATACATAATATATATAAAAAATAATATAGGCATTTTTCCAATTACTAATATAGGTGTCCTACACTACCACCATCAATACCCATGGGGCAGGAGTGAGGAGAGGAAGACAGCGATGTTTCAAATAGGCAAGCTTCAGTTATTAATGGTCTTGATGGGCTATGTACATAAAACTCAGCCT
Source organism: Terrapene triunguis (assembly GCF_002925995.2). Lineage (NCBI taxonomy): Eukaryota > Metazoa > Chordata > Testudines > Emydidae > Terrapene > Terrapene triunguis. The sequence continues at coordinate 59,920,918 of NW_020664420.1, read as the reverse complement.
AATCTACTGAAATTACAAGATCTCCAGAGCACATTACAGCAAGAATTGAGGATGTCTCCATCCTGAAGTTTATCATTTTTGTGAAAACATTTGAATTGCTTCAGATCTAAAACTGCACAGCCTCTACTTCTTTTCTTTTATTCAATGGAAGAAAATGGAACAGAATACTTGACACTGGAGAAGGAAGTGGAAGATGTGGTCTCATAAACCAAAGTGGATTATCAGAGTGAGATTTTGAGAAGAGAACCTGCACAAGTACCTGGTAACTGTTTTCTTCCGTAGTTTTGGTTCCAGTATTTATTGCACTTATAAAGTTGCACCTCTCTGGGTACACAACTGTTTTAGCTAGAACAAAACCACAGCTATGATGTCAATTGAGGGTTTGAACTCTCTTTTGCCTGCCCTATAAGGAAGTGTTAAACTGCATTTTTAGATTTGTTGGACTTGTACACTACTACCTTCACCAACACAGTTGTATTCCTGTGAAGTTGGAGGAACAAAAGATCTGCTCAAAGTGTGTCTGAATTCCAGAGCACAGCCACCAGTGACATAGAGCCACAGAACTGTCAGGCATGCCTTGAACAGTAAGGCACATATCACATCACAAAAGCACCCTCTATGAAAGATGAAGCCATGAAACTCATTGTTTGTGGGGTCAATGGTCTTCAGGACATCACGCTAGTTCATGGATGCTCTAGCCACTGGTAGCTGTTGCAGGGTCTCCGGGTGCAATTGCACCCACAGAAATCAGGCCCAGATGTGCACAACTCACATGGCTGAGAGCACAGCTGGCACCAAGGTCCCACTCTGCTTGCCAAACTCATGGCAGCTCCTCTCAATGTCATGGACTAAAGAAATCCAGGAGCCAGCAAGGAGGAGCAATGCAGGCTGGTTCTCCTTGTCTGGCACGGAACAGAGCTACTGAGTGGAGTGGGAGCCTGTAACACTGCCACTGAGTCAGGGGTGCCTTGTCCTTGTGCTCCTGCCCATTCTGGGCTCCAATGCCAACGTTCTCCTGGGAACCCCAGGGGAAGGGGCAAGCAAGGCTAGATGTGGGACAGAGAGGAAGACCATAAAATCCTTTCCCCCAAGGAAGCCTCCAGATAACAGGGAGAAGTAAGGAGCAGGGGGATCAGGGAGGCATGGCAGGGACTCATAGGAGCAGATGATAAGGGGGGCTCCTTCAAGAACTGAAGTTCCTGGGAGCAGGTGGGTGTAGAGGTTCATGTGGGAAAGGTACTGGCTGCAGCTTTTCTGGGATTTCTGTTATAATAATCGTAATTAAACCTTCTTACACTGAACTGCATACAAGCGCTGTACAAGAGTTTTGCATAATCAGACTCTTGTACAGTAGCATATGTATACAACTGTAGCAGCACATCAGGAGTAAGTCCAGTGTAAAGAGACTGGATTATGATTACTGTTTATTATGTCTCTACCTGACTACATAGTAAAGATTTCATAGCTGTTTTAAGTGTTCATCAACTAATGCGAAATTACAGTGAAATACCAGGTAGAAATACCCTGGAGCTACCAGACTGGACCCTCTCTGACCCCTCCCCTTCCCCCACATCCCTGTGCAGAGGGCAGCAATTCCACAGGCGTGGACCCTCTCTGACACATCCCATCCCCTCCCTATTTATTCTTCATTATGAAAATAGGTCTACACTACCATCTAGATGTCATTATAATCAAGGGGCATTTTAAAAATTCCTGGAATTACTTTGACATATGTATCTTCAGTAAAAGGAGATGAAAAACACTCTGCTCATGAAACCTGAATCATCTTTATTAGTAAATAAAATTGGAACATAAAGTGGGGAAGGTATATATTGGCTTCAAAGTCAATTGTATCATCTATGCCAGATTAGCAGTTACTAGGTACTAGCGTTCATACCTAAACTTCAAAGGAACTGAGAGTATAAATGACGGACCCTTAGGTGAGAGGATTGGAATACAGTCTCACTGACAGTTAGAACCTCAGGCAAAGGGATGTTGGGGGGAAAGGCAGAGCCCATAGTAGATAGAAAGACAGACACACAATGCTTGAACTATCATCTCCAATTTACTAAGACTGGAACTATAAAGGTTTATACCTTAGGTGTTGCCTACCCTGTATACTAGATATGATGTTATTCCATTTGCCTTGGATTTAATTCAATTTACTAATAAGCTACAATTTACTAATAAACTTCAAAACTTCATAACCTGAGTGGCACTGTGATCCTATGTGCCAGGTCACAATACACGGAGTAGGGCTCAGCTTCGTGGGATAGGAGCCACTGCTGCAGGGTAAGTTCTCTCTCCAGCATCCTCCCCTTCACACCAGCTTGGAATTACAATTGCAGTGCTGAGGCAAAGGGTGCTGCTGCAAGTGGTTGGTGCCCTCTGGGCAGTATATGTAGGAATAGGCAATGGCAGAGTACATCCACAGAATTGGGAGCCTGCATCCTCCCCTAGCTCTAGCAAAGCATATGGCCAACAGGATGGCTTGCACTGAAGGTCCTGTTGCTGTAAAGTCCCTGTTCAGGGACTTTTCTTTCTTGTTCATTGCAACTTTCGAGGAAGAATTCCACTAACAACATCTTTAACCAGTGAACCCATCCTAGCATCACCCTTACAAAAATTAATATGGAATCCTTAATCTCCTGAATTTAGTTAAATATTGATGATCTGTTGTTTAATTGTTTGTCCTTGTCTTGGAATCCTTTTCTAAATCAAGTGAAGAACAGTAAGAATTCCTGCTTTTCTTCAAAGGAGAGGTATCTCCTGGGGTCTTTGGATTTGCATTTGCTTGGATGGGTTACATAGGCTGAACACCAATGATACTTTGTTACTTCCCTTTTTGTGGCTTCACATCCATCTTGAGGAAAGACCCTTCCCATGTGCAACGGTCAGTGTTCCTAATCAGGCTCTAATATTTCACCCTCCACAAGACGCAGGACAAGAGAGACTTTATGTAGAGGTTGCTCTAATGGAAACATTTTTATTCAATCTTAAAATACTGACAGTGTCTCGTTAATGAAAAAATTACTTAAAGAAGTTTAGCATTATTAAATCCAATTTACTTTTTATTTATATTTGCTTTCATTGTCAAAGTTGAGAATATATTTTTTTAAAAATAACTGTCCTTTTCATTTGATTATAGTCATTTCTGACTCTATAATTAGGGACCTACTAAATTCAGTTCACTTTGGTCAATTTCAAGGTCATAGGATTTTAAAAATTGTAAATTTCATGATTTCAGCTATTTAAATCTGAAATTTCACAGTGTTGTAATTGTAACAGTCCTAACCCAAAAAGGAGTTTGGGGGGGGGGGGAAACCACAAATTGTAAGGGGTGTTGCAGTACTACTACCCGTACTTCTGCGCTGCTGCTGGCGGCAGCGCTGCCTTCAGAGCTGGGCAGCTGGAGAGCGGCAGCTGCTGGCCAAGAGCCCAGCCCTGAAGGCAGAGCCACCGCCAGCAGCAGCACAGAAGTAAGGATGGTATGTTATGATATTGCCACCTTTATTTATGCACTGCTGCCCACAGAGCTGGGCCCTAAGTAAGCAGCTGCCACTCTCCAGCTGCCCACCTCCGAAGGCAGCAGCGCAGGAGTAAGAGTGGCATGGTATGGTATTGCCACCATTGCTTCTGCACTGCTGCTGGCAGGGTGCTGCCTTCAGAGCTGGCCACCCGGCCAAAAGCCACCATTCTCTGGCCGCTCAGCCAGAGAGAAAGGGTGACAATACCACAACTCCCCTAAAATAACCTGCGACCCCCTGCAACTCCCTTTTGGGTCAGGACCCCCAATTTGAGAAATGTTGGTCATCCCCATGAAATCTGTATAGTTTAGGGTAACAGTACACAAAAGACAAAATTTCACGGTCTGTGATGTGTTTTTTATGGCCGTGAATTTGGTAGGGCCCTGCTCATTTGTTTCAGAAGTTACAAGATGTGTAGCGAACGAGACAGTTGAATGTTGCCCTGGAGAAGTGGATTCTACACCTCTGCCATAGAATCCCTATGTGATGCTGGGTAAGTCATTTACACCAAACTTTTCACAGGTTGTCACTAGCTGTGTGTTCCCTCTGGAGTCTGATTTGCAGATGTGCTGAACACTCACATATGAAGTGCTATATAATGCTAAGTATTCTGAGAATTCTAGTCTTGGGCATCTCAAAATGGGAATCCAAAAATGGTGCACATTTTTACCTTAATGTATCCTTGCCTCAGTTCCCCATCAGTAAAATGTGGATACTACCCTCTCTTCACAGGTATGTTGTTAAAATAAATAAATGTTTTCAAGCAATCAGATAGTACAGCAATGAGAATCATGGAAAAGCCCATAAGAAAATTAACAGTTCTGTATCCAGACAAGGGTTTGAACAGTGTGCAGGGAAAAAAGTCATATACCACTTTTTAACAATGAGAACAAAATATTAAATTTCCAACCTATGCACAGACTGAAGCAGGGGTCCTAGGGGATAAAATAGTATTTAATTGCAGGATCACATACTATCATAATTCATAAGCACAGGGGGCCAAATTAAGGCCAACCTTAATGTTCTTTTTACATAGCTTTTTGGTATATTAAATAATGCAAGGTAGAATCCTTCTGCTATACATCATGATATATTCTCCTGCCCCTCCACAAAGAAAATAACCATACCACTTGGCACTTCTTTTCACCCCAGAAAGGATTAGTAAGGATGGCACATGAAGAAACTGAGGTACAATTCTACATGGATCAGGCCAGTACAGCAGTCCCCCCAGTTTTGTGATCACAAAAAATACAATTAACCCACAAAAAAATAATTTTTTTAGTGGTTAGATTAAAATTTTCAAGGCCAGAAAGAAATATTTTGGCCATCTATGATGACCTTCTGTATAATGTAAAGCTGATCACCATAACTTTAAGACATACCCATGGCAACTATGAAGACTTCCTGGCATACACTGAAAAATAAGTCTGATGCACCTTTATTTGCATAAGCTGGCTAGTGACAGGTTCAACTATTAGAAGGCAGTTAGAAATTAGAAAGGTTGGATTCTGCCTTCAGTGTGCCAGAGGAGCACTGAAAAAGGAAGTGGAGACCTGCACAGCATACAGCAACTACAGAGTCAAAGTGAGGTAAGAAGCATCCTGTAGAATACGTAGTTTAAATAACTGTTTGAATGTCTAGGTTAGCAATGGTACAAGCATTGATATGTATGCTGAAGCATAGAAAAATGTCATTTTTATAATTAGTTTTAACTTAAAAACGTCAGAATGGCCATATTAGGTCAGACTATCTAGCCCACTATCCTGTCTTCTGACAGTGGGTGACCCCTGGTTCTTGTGTTATGTGAAGGGGTAAGCAACACTTCCTTATTCACTTTCTCCACACCATTCATATAAGCCAGAATTGCCTCTGGAGCCTTTTTAAAAAGTCAGCATTACATTAGCTATCCTTCAGTCATCTGGTACAGAGGCTGATGTAAGTGATGGGTTACATACCAGTTAGTAGTACTGCAACTTCATATATGAGTTCCTTCAGAACGCTTGGGTGACTATCATTTGGTCCCAGTGACTGATTACTGCTTAATTTACCTATTTGTTTTTTACCTTTCAGATGAAATATAATAGGTTCATTCTCAGGAGTGAGTTACAACCTCACTAATTACACTTTTACTGGATCATATAAAGCTTTCTCCCACTGTCTAGCAACTATAATTGAACATGGTGGACACTCTGTGTTTCATCATTTTTCCATTTTAAAAATATAGGAAATTACAAAACATTTTAAACATTGAGATTTTACAGCAAGCCATTCAAATGTCATGATGTTAGAAACTTAAGGTTGACAGTGCAACCTTACCTATATCTCCTTATGTACAATCACGATAGTCTTAGGTGATCATACCATATTTTTTCTAGAGGACCCGTGCCTCATCAGTACAGAAGTTTGATAATGCTCAGTGAACGAGACTGCTGTTCAGTATTTTTCCTTCATGCACTGTGAACCACCATATACATCATTTACCATTCAAACATTGCATCAAATAGAGTTTGGGGGGTTGTTTGTTTTAACTCTTTCATTAGAGATTTCTCTATGGTGCCTCACCTGAATTTTTCTGACATCTTGGTGAGAGTGGGAATTTGCATTATCCCCATTTCACTTATATAAACCTCAGGCACAGAGAAACTAAGTCTGAAGGTGAGGCAAAAACAGAACATTAAGCTTCTTTGGGGTGATCCATAACACCATTCATCCTATTCCAAGAGACCTATTACATTCATTATATACACCATATGGTTTTTGCAATGATTGAAGAGAGGCTGTTATAGCTACCAGCTTCACTGAGCATACAACTGCATTAAGTGAGGCCACAGACCAATTCACTATACAGGCTTGCCTCATTCTCTGTCAAACAATCTGACTGAAACAGATTGTCCTATGGTTATAAAACAAAGTATGTGGCTATAAAGTAAAAAACATAATACTCAAGAAGTCAAAGCTACAGACAGCTTTCATTTTCTGAAGAGTGCTTCACAGTGAAAACTTAACATTCCTTTAATATAGGTTTATCTTGTATGAAATTGCATATACATGCTTTGCTTCTTTGTCATGGTCTATAAATAAATCACACTTGTTCTGGATTATCCAATGAAGTATTGCTTATAAATCAAGACGATAAACAGCCTAAACTGGCTTGCCCTCACAATACAATACATTGAAGCCAGAAAGGCACGGGAGAGAATATAATCAGAATTTCACTCTATCCCAAAAAGTAATTGTGACATCAGTATAAGGAAATCCTACAACCTAGGCTTGAGAAAGTCTACTTGCCCAAGACAAACAGGAAAAGTTAACTTGCACAAAGCAAGCAGGAATTTGGAGTGGGTGAAGAGAGTGCAGGGAAGGGAGAGCCAGTGAACAGAGGGGGCATATGATTTTAAGAGTGTAGGTAAGCAATTTAGATATTAAAATAATGCTGAACATTTAAGTAGTTTGATGTATACTGAACAACATTCATATAGGACATTGAGATTAGACCAGTGATACTTAAGACTGAGGTTAATGTGTTTCCCGCAGCTCTTTGTGGCACGTAAATTCAAACACTGTGTGATTTAATTAACCAATCTAAATTATTAACTAATCAGGATGCTTTTCCTATGTTATTAGCTAACTGAGGAATACTTGATCAGTCATTTTGCTGTGAGAATAATTATATATAGAGAAAGAGTAAATGAAACAATGAATTCACACTACTGTGGCTCCTCTGGGTAATGTTGATCACTAATCTGGCTCCTGAAGCACTGAGGTCTGAGTATCACTGGATTAGACCAACATGCAAAATAAATACTCATTACTGCAAGGGCCATATAGGAAAATATTTTTAGAATTAGTTTTTTATGCCATGTAAGAATTATTATCCCTTACCACAGAGATATTCTATTTTCATACCTTTAAAGAAAACTTTCAAAGCCCAGAAAGAAAGGGTGGAATGATTTAAGTGAGCACTCTGCACTGGCCTAACTCGGCTTCTGAAGTCAATGGTAAAACTTCCAAATATTGGAAGATTTTCAAAATGCAATTCACTTCTGAAAAGTGCTTCAGTAGAAATGGCAGTGGGATTCCAGATCTAGTCTCTAACTTCAAGATTCACTTTACATGATTCATCAAGAGCTTTTTTTAAAAGTTTTTTCTCGTAACTGCCCGTTCCGCAAATAGTCAGAGATAAACTGGGATCTTTCTAGATCAGGCATCACTAGAAATAAACATTACGGAGCCCAATTTCTCTATAGAAACATCCAACAGCAGAATTTGGTCCTGCAATGGCAAAATAATTAATAATTCCAACAATGTGCAATCCAGAAAAATCCATCTGAAGTAAAATGTATTAGATATGACATATGAGTATCAGATCTGTTGATTAACAAATATCATATTCAGTTCCATTTGATCATAATCAAATTAAGCAGGGGGAGGTGCATGTTTATCTCAGAAAATACTTTTACTTTCACTATTCTATGTCAGACTTCAAGCAACTTTTTTAATGTTTTTCTTGAATATATATTGAAAAAATCATATTTATGCATCTTGCTTGTATGAAGTCTCCCTTAGAATTAATCAGACAGAGGCAGGACCGTTGTAAAAAAACAATGTTTTATATAATATTTTTGGACTTCAAGATATAGATACATTTCTAACTGCTTATAGATTATTAAAATTATTTACTCAGCAGTAGCATTGTCAAAGAAAATTTTATTATACAATGTAACAAACTGAAGACCTAAGTATAAGAAAAACCTTTTAGTTTGTATTTAGTACTCCAGTATCTGGAGCTGATTTCACATTGCATTAGGGGAGCACTGTGAGCATGAAGTGTCAATGAAGCCATTGCAAGTGGGATAGGTGCCTCAGCCCAGTGAAAGGAAATCCACTAACAGCATAGTAGGTCCTACTACCACAACCATCCCTAGAGCTTGCCTAAGGGGCATGTCCAGGATTTTCTTGCGCCCTGGTGTCCAAAATCTACTGTAACAGCTCCTTGGCTATTGGCAAGTGGTGCAATGTAAAGCAAGGGTTCTCAAACTGGGGGTCAGGACCTCTCAGGTGGTTGCAAGGTTATTACATGAGGGGTTGCAAGCTGTCAGCCTCCACCCCAAGCCCCGCTTTGCCTCCAGCATTTATAATGGTGTTAAATATATTAAAAAGTGTTTTTAATTTATAAGGTGGTCACACTCAGAGGCTTGCTATGTGAAAGGGGTCAGCAGTACAAGTCTGAGAACCACTGATCTATAGCAGTCCTTAGGAACTAATTTAGAAACGGAAACAGAACAAGAAGCAAAACAGCACAGACAGAGAATGAGAAAAGCACAAAGGGGTTGAAAGCTCCCCCTTGCCTCCAAGTTGCATGGTTGACTATAGGCAGGCAGACCATCCGAACAAGTCTCTAAACCAGCACAAAACTCTTAAACCAAACCGGCTGCTCTGCCTTCTTATATTTGGTCTGATAGAAAGGAAATGCCCAGCAGGAGAGGACAACACAAGATATCAAAGAGCCTAGTTTTTCCACTTCATTCTTTTAAGCTTAAATGTTATGTTGACAGCAAGTTAGAATAGCAATGATGGTCCTAAAAGCTCTCTTCTTCAAAATCCTTTCTATAAATTGTGTGCTGTAACTCCAGTATGGAACTATGTTTAAAAAATGAATTTATCTTGAGTCAAAATAAAGTGTTTAGTTAATTTTTGTAAGCCTTTACTAACAAGTTTATACTCTGAGGCTAATGTTGCATGGATATTAATATTCACCTCAAAGAAATCTCTGAACCAAATTTAAAAACAAAACAATTTTATATTTTCATGAATATTCAGTCTTCAAAAACAAAGTAATTTGCAACAGCACACTGTGATAATAAAAATCTGTACCTTAGAAACTATGTTCATTTAAATATAAATTATTTTAAGTCCTCTCGTTGTTTAAAAATATATTCCATATTCCATTTTTGATGAACAGAGAGCTTTCTATTGTGATTTGAGACCGTGAACACTTTGTTTTATTTGTATTAATTCTCTCCAGAATACTGTAAGTACAATATAGTTTGTATATAACTCATAAATAAGTAATTCAGAACAATTTATAATTAAGTTAGTGTTTAGTGTTGAGTAATAAAAAAAGGCTTTAAAGTAAAATTTAACAAATATTTGCACCAGAGGGAAGTACACTACATAAACTCTCTCCTTCTTCTCCCACCCACAACCTGCCTGTCAGTAAAAGGAACCCCCCTTTCCCTTCTGTAAGCCCACTTCCCACACACTAGCAGACTCCTCCCTGTAAGCAGATGACCTCATGCAGCTAGGCTACCTCCCTGTATGAAGCAGCTCTGTCTGGGCTTTACGCCAGTTTTTCCGTGCCCCCAGCATGACTGGGCAACATACTTTACTTCACCCTGTTGGTTCCCAGTTCAAACACCAGGTCAGCGACTGACAGTAATTGGAAAAGGCAATGTGGAGAGTAACATGAGATGCAGCACAGGGGGAAAACAGAAACAATCTAGATTTGCCCAAGGCAAGAATCCTGTGTCAACCCACCTCCCATTAGCAAGACACCCTTCCTCCTCATGCTACAAAATAATATGCTAAATTAAAGAAGTCCATGAAAAGTACAGGAGTACATTTTGAAACTAGTATGAATTAAGTAGGTGCTATATTATCCACTTCTGGTCCAGTTTAGTAAGTTAGCTCTCTCTTCCCTTTTGCATAAAGTCTGAGCTTCTAAAAATTCCACCCTTACCTACACTTTACTTTCTACATCTCTCACAGAAATCTCACTTTTTTATCAGCTACCTTTTCTTCTTTCTAATCCCTCATTAAAATTAATTTCTTCTGACGTTAAACATTAAGTCATCAGTATACAGTAAAAGATCACACCACTTTAAGCTTGGACCTTACCATACATAGCACATCACCATAAACAGACGAGAAACAGAACGATCAGAGTAGAGCCTTGAGGGAAATAAAGTTGTACATTCACAGCACTGAACCAATATCCAATATTCAAGTTAACATGTGATACTACAATAGGAGAAGCTATATATACGCAAACCAAGGACAGAATTTGCATTGGAACAAGTAAATCATAGCATTCTCAACATAGGGGCTGTCACTGCCTTCCACCTACCCTTCCTTTCTTCCCCATCCTTGTTTTAGGGAGTTACAACCACCTTCCTTATCTAAATGGGATCATGGGTCCTGAAATTTGTGGGAGAAGAGAACTTCCTGTTGTAACACAGGGTCATCATATGGGAGAGGTTCAGAACCACCGATCTAAATCCTCCTTTCCATATTTAACACTCATCCTCCCGCCCCCTTCTCTTCTACTAATTGTTACACCCACTTTTTACTTCTTGTTTTAGACTGTAAATTCTTCATGTCAGGAACCTTGAGTACCTAACCTTGTCCAGCATCTTTTCATAATAGGATCCTCAATCCTGACTGGAGTCTCCAGGTACTACCATAATACAAATAAAAGAGATGTAGGATTGAATCTATGAGATCAGAGTTTTGGAGACAGTGACTTAATACAAGAAACAGAAAATTTTGTACTTAAATTATCTAAAACCTTGTAATCGAATAATCCTTAGTTTGCCATTTTATATATACTATATACATATTTAATTTAGATTAAGCAAAGGTATTCGTTTTTTTTAATTAATCTGTTTAAGAGATGACCTCTGAAAGTACTGTTGCTGACCCTATACAATCACACAAACTTGTTCTTCTAGTTCAAAGATCTCCTCAAAGCTCACTTCTTTCATGTTAGCCTCCCAGCAATAACCTCCACCCATAAATTCATTGTAGACAATATTTTCAAGTTGTTATACTACATTGAGAGAACAAAAAGGAGGAATTTACCAGCTGCGTATGTTACTATATGTTTACCCTGTGATCATTCACTATTGCAACTCAGCCTCCCCATACCTCTCTCCTTGTTTATTCTAAACTGCTCAAGGCAGGGACCTTTCACTTATTATTTAAAAGCACCGTATACATTGATAGCGCTATGCAAATAATAAAGCTAATCTTCTAGAGAACGCATCTTTGTTTCTTAATAAGGTTCCATGAATATTCTGCTTGGAAATATTCACTGATGTTTAGTTTGCAACAAATTTCATTCTAATCTAAACAATGTGTCTGCCCAACTTTGTCCCTAGCTATTCTTTGAATCTGACAAGGACATAGTTTCTCAGCCTTTCCTTTCACTACAGTGCCATTTATTTTATTTTATTTTAACATAATCTCAGACTGACAACATTCTAAAACACTTCATGTAGGGTTGTGATGCAAATTTGGGTTTTAAAACAATTATCAAGATGGTGAAGGAGGGGCATGCACACTCATCTTTTCCTCAAGTTCATCTTAGGCTAACTTCTCCCAGCTTCCCTTCTCTCTCACTATAATGTTCTTCTCTCAGCTGGACTCTGAAATACATTGCAGCTTCACCTACAAAAAGTAGGCAGATAATGAATGTAGTACATTACCGTAAATTCCCCAAAAGGACTGAGAAAGGATTCTTTAATAAGCTGCAGGTGGGTTTTTGCAATGCTCATCCATAGGAATTCATCAGGGTCCAGAATTGCTAGTGTGTTAGGAGCAGCTAGGCTTGTTCTCTATTTTGATAGTAGCAGTTAGGAGCCCGGGGTCAAAAATCAGCAGGCTCCAGCTTTTCCCTCGCAAAGAACTTTCTCAGGCTCATCCCCACACCCTATCCCTGCCCCCACTCAGAACCCTACACCTATAACTACATGCATCTGACGAAGTGGGTATTCACCCACGAAAGCTTATGCTCCTATACATCTGTTAGTCTATAAGGTGCCACGGGACTCTTTATTGCTTTTTACAGATCCAGATTAACACGGCTACCCCTGATACTATAACTACTGTTTATTAAAACAGTGCCCAAGATCCAATCTAGAATGGAGTCCCATTGCGCTGGTCACTGCACAAGCAGGAATCCCCAGTCCCTGCTCCAAAGAATATACAGTCTGAACAACCAGGGTTGTAGCACACCAGCAGAGTGAACAAAGCGAGGGTACAGCTAATGGTACATAAGCGCCACAACGGGGGGGGGGGGGGGGGGCGAGGGGGGGGGGAGAAAAGGGGAAGGGGGGGGGAAGGGGGCATATACTAAAGGGGGCGAGGGAGCAGCTGTGGAGTGAAGTACCTTGGCAGGAGAGGAGGGCTGAAGCAAATACCCAAGTACCCTCCACTGGCTGACACCCAGCAACGCCTCACCCTCGTGCGCAGACCGCCGGCTAGCGCGCATTGACGCCCGCACCCCGCGCTCTCAGACCAGGAGTGGGGGCGACACTGACGAGGCTGGAGAGGGCGGGGCACACAGCGACCCTCGCCACGGGAGGAGCCGGGCAGGCTGTCGCTCGCTGAACACGGGCTGACAAGCGGCACCGAGTACTCGCAGGCGCCCCACGGGCCACGGGACCCGGCTGCCACCACCCCTGCCCGGCTGCAGGTAACTCAGCGAGCTGGGCCTAGCCGCCCCCCATCCTGCCTGCCACAGCCCCGCAGACGAGGCCCAGGCGGGAACAGAAACCACCTCTCCTGTCCCCTTCCCACCCCGCTGCCCCGCCCAAGCCCCGCTGCCGGGATACCGGGCCGCCGAACCGCGCCGCGCGCGGCACCTTCCTACCTGACAAGCCGAGCCCCTCCACCACAGCGCGACGTCACAGCCCCGCCAGCGTCCCGTGAGCGCTGCCAACGAATCAGCGCGGACCTCTCGCCACCCCACAGCCAATCCACATGAACTCCGCCCCCTCGTGACACTCTAGATCCAGCAACCAATTCCGTAGAGAAGAATGACCTGCAGTTCCCGCCCCTGCTCTAAAGGAAGCCAGGCGATTGGCAGAGGAGGCTAGTGGGCGGGACACTGGAAGACGTGAGGAGGGCGTGGCCTCTGTCTGCGACGCTAGCTATAAACGCTGCGTTCTGAAGGTTGGCGATGCTGTTGGCCTAACGGTTAGCGTGGGCCCGTGATCCGGATGCTAAACCGGCAGAGAGAGCGGTGGTCTTCCTTCTCCTGGGTGGCTTGAAGCTGGGACTCACCTGCCCGTTAGGTGGTGCGGGCCCACGCTGTTATAGTTGCAGCAGTTTTTTACTTACAAGTGCGCCCCTTCCGTGGCACCAAGGGGACCAAGCTGCCTTGTCAAGTGCCCACCCTGTCCTGCTTGGATATGGTTCCCCAGCAAGGGCTGGGTCCAAGTGTCATAAAGCCTGTTGCTGTCCCAGGTAGGGTGATCAGATAGCAAGTGTGAAAAATCTGGAGGGGGGGTGAGGGTAATAGCTGCCCATATAAAACAAAGCCCCAAATATCAGGACTGTCCCTTTAAAATCGGGACATCTGGCCACCCTAGCTCCAGGCCTTTCAAGATGTGACTGAGGCCTGACCAAAAATCAATATTTGGTTTATTTGCCTTGTTAGGGTTCTGTGCATTCAGGAAAAGTGTAAAGAGTTAAAAACTTTCACTGCCAGTCATGTGAACTGGGATGTGAATCCCTTACCTCAGGGAGCCTGCATTTGAAGAAAAACACCCAATTGCTTGGGACAAAATCAGAGAAATAGACTGGAGATAGAGTTGTGAGAGTCAGCCACAGAACAAAGCATGCTGCGCAAGGAATGCCAGGACATCCCATTCACAGAAGACAGTCTCCACTGTATACTGTAACCAAGAGTAAGGGTAGGTCTACACATAAAACACTACACTGGAGCAGCTGCACCACTACCACTTCAGTGAAGATGCTCCTATGCTGACAGGAGAGCTTCTGCCATTGGTGTAGTTAATCCACTGCCTCAAGAGGTGGTAACTATGTCAAAGAGAGAAGCTCTCTCACCAGCATAGCACTGTCTACACCGGGGGTTAGGTTGGTATAACTACATGACTCAGAAGTATGGATTTTTCACACCCCTGAGTTTCATGGTTATACTGCTATGCTGGGTCTATACTATAGGCTTATAAGAGGAAAAGGCTTGATTTTTACTTTTACAGGAGATGGTTCTTGTGTCCTACTCACAGTTGAGATGACTAGCACTCTCATGGGATGGGGGAGCTAGAGTGAGAGGCCACAGTTACTCTACACCAGTGGTTCTCAAACTTTTGTACTGGTGACCCCTTTCACATAGCAAGCCTCTGAATGTGATCCCCCTTATAAATTAAAAACACTTTTTTGTATCTTTAGTACCATTATAAATGCTGGAGGCAAAGCAGGGTTTAGGGTGGAGGCTGACAGCTCGCGACCCCCCATGTAATAACCTTGTGACCCCCTGAGGGGTCCTGACCCCCAGTTTCAGAACCCCTGCTCTACACTCTCTTGGAGGGAAGTGCAGGGGTGTGCAAAGATGGTGAAGGAGGGGCATGCACACTCATCTTTTCCTCAAGTTCATCTTAGGCTAACTTCTCCCAGCTTCCCTTCTCTCTCACTATAATGTTCTTCTCTCAGCTGGACTCTGAAATACATTGCAGCTTCACCTACAAAAAGTAGGCAGATAATGAATGTAGTACATTGCCGTAAATTCCCCCAAAGGACTGAGAAAGGATTCTTTAATAAGTAGATCTTACTGCACACTCATTTGCTGCACTTAGAGTTACTGACAAAAATTCTCTGCCCTGAAGCTGCACTTTCCATTTCCATATTGCACTTAAAAGGCAGACTAGCTAACTGTTTAATTCCATTTATGTTGTATTAGGCTAATTAAAGAGCAGAAGATGCCTTACAGAAAACCATTTTGTTTGACTTTTTCATGTTATTACTATAAAATGGGTAAATCCCATATGCTACACTTTTCACCAGGTTCTGTTCAGTTACTACAAATTAATTGTTATGCTAACCTAGCTGAAGTCATGTACACATCATTAGATTCTAGTGAACGTGACTATTGGCAATCTAACAATATGATCATGCTATCTATATAATACATCATTAGTGCAAGAAGTGCTAGTAGTACTATTATGGGTATTTAGCAGGAAAGTGGGTTCTACCACTGACTCTCTACTGTTTAGGATAGAATTTCCACACTACTAAGATTATATGATGAAGCATTAAACTGAACTCCTGACCACCTGCGATCATTAACAATACTAAGCATTTTTCACAAGAGATAGGATGCTCTTCCAGGTACCCAGCCAAAATAACATTCTGCTTATCTCTATTTCCTTTATAGTTTCAAAGGATACATTATTTTTCACATTCTATCCTGAAAAAAAGGAACCTCTGGTGGAATACTGATTGTCAAAGTAGCTGCATACTAGTGGAGAATGTAAATTCTGTATATGTTGCTACCTATAGAAGACATATCACAGCAACATGGTGTGAGAGGCCAAAACAAGCCACTTAAAGAAGCTTTAAGTCCTCCCCTGTGTGAGATATAATAGTTCAACAAAAAAGGCCTTCCTTTTCAAAAGGCATACACAAGTTCAGATAAGCATCCTTCCTGCTACCAATTTTTTTTTTAAATATATAAAAACAACCTCTCCCTTTCTGGAGTCCAACTATTGGCACAACATTCACCCATTACTGAACCTCTCCCCATCTTGCTTACTTCCTTTTATATCTAGCAGCTGGGCTTGACAAGTTACTGAGTTCAGCTGCAAGTATCTTACACTCAAGAGTGTGGAACAGGCTCTTCATAATGATTTTTAACTGAACCAGTACATTATAATGATATTATTGCAAAAGTGTATCAGAGAAAGCAGTATACACACTGTACCAGTACAATGACCAGACTAAAATATCTGTAGCAAACAAGGAGGAGAATATTTTCCAAGATAATGAAACTGGCCTGTTGTTTTCCTACACTGTATGAGTCAAGTTCATAAGAATTAAAAATTCATAAAGCTTCTCCCACCCCCACCCCAAAAAATCACCAAAATATGAAAATCACCATATACTGAATATGTAAAAAAAATGTGTGGCACTGACATCTAGAAAAATCTACTGTTACTGATAACTTGTGGAATTTTTTTTTTACATTTTAATTATTATTTACCTTTCAAATTCTCAGAAAAATTCTTTTCATAGTGGTTTGAGCATTGGCCTGCTAAACCCAGGGTTGTAAGTTCAATCCTTGAGGGGGCCATTTAGGGATCTGGGGCAAAAATCTATCTGGGGATTGGTCCTGCTTTGAGCAGGGGGTTGGACTAGATGACCTCCTGAGGTCCCTTCCAACTCTGATATTCTATGATCCTCTCTGATCCTATTTTAAACATCCCAGTTTGCAATCAAATTTGTTACTGCTGTAACACAGAGATCCCTTGGCAAAGGGTCTCCTGTTCTTTGTAAACAATCCTCACCTCAGGCCTGACAAACTCTTTAAACCAAACATATCTTGCAGGATATTTATCCATAAGGGATATCATGTGAGGTATCTTTAGAAACCTCCTAACTTGTCAAGACTCAGGGTATGTCTACACTACGAGAGTAGTTCGATTTTACTTAAATCGAATATGTGGAATCGATATTGCAAAGTCGAACGTGTGTGTCCACACTAAGGACAGTAATTCGACTTTGTGAGTCCACACTAACGGGGCAAGCGTCGACATTGGAAGCGGTGCACTGTAGGCAGCTATCCCACAGTTCCCGCAGTCCCCGCTGCCCATTGGAATTATGGGTCGAGCCGCCAATGCCTTCTGGGTAAAAAAATGTGTCGAGGGTGCTTTTGGGTCACTGTCGTCATCCGTCCGTCACTACCGCCGTCCCTCCCTCCCTGAAAGCGCCGGCGGGAAATCAGTTCGCGCACTTTTCTGGTCAGTGACAGTGCGGACGCCACAGCACTGCGATCATGGATCACGCTGCGACCATCGCTGCAGTTGTGGCCGTTCTCAACACCTCGCAGCTTATCATACACCTTTCCCTGAGGCAGATGCAGAGAAATCGGGCGAGGAGGCTACGGCACCGCCGTGAGGGCCTGAAGTCGGAGAGTAGCACAGAGCTGTCAGAAACCACGAGACCCAGCGCCCAGGACATCACGGTGGCAATGGGTCATGTGGATATTGTGGAACGGCGATTCTGGGCCCGGGAAACAAGCACGGACTGGTGGGACCGCATAGTGCTGCAGGTCTGAGACGAATCCCAGTGGCTGCGAAACTTTCGCATGCGGAAGGGGACTTTCCTCGAACTTTGTGAGTTGCTGTCCCCTGCCCTGAAGCGCAATGACACCTGGATGCGAGCAGCCCTGACTGTCCAGAAGCGAGTGGCCATAGCTCTCTGGAAGCTTGCAACGCCAGACAGCTACCGGTCAGTCGCGAACCACTTTGGTGTGGGCAAATCTACCGTGGGGGTTGTTGTGATGCAAGTAGCCAACGCAATCGTTAAGGTTCTGCTCTCAAAGGTAGTGACCCTGGGAAACGTGGAGGTCATCATAGATGGCTTCGCCGCGATGGGATTCCCAAACTGCGGTGGGGCTATAGATGGGACTCACATCCCTATCCTGGGACCGGACCACCAGGCCAGCCAGTACATTAACAGAAAGGGCTACTTTTCAATGGTGCTGCAAGCACTGGTGGACCATAGGGGACGTTTTACCAACATCAACGTCGGATGGCCGGGCAAGGTTCATGACGCTCGTGTGTTCAGGAACTCTGGTCTGTTTAGACGGCTGCAGGAAGGTATTTACTTCCCGGACCACAAAATAACTCTTGGGGATGTGGAGATGCCTACAGTCATCCTCGGGGACCCAGCCTACCCGCTAATGCCCTGGCTCATGAAGCCCTATACTGGCGCCCTGGACACAGAAAAAGAACTGTTCAACTACCGTCTGAGCAAGTGCAGAATGGTGGTGGAGTGTGCTTTTGGCCGTCTCAAAGGGAGATGGAGAAGCTTACTGACTCGCTGTGATCTCAGCGAAACCAATATCCCCATTGTTATAGGAGCTTGCTGTGTGCTCCACAATCTCTGTGAGAGCAAGGGGGAGACCTTTATGGCGGGGTGGGAGGTTGAGGCAAATAGCCTGGCTGCTGATTACGCCCAGCCAGACAGCCGGGCGATTAGAAGATCCCAGCGGGACGTGCTGTGCATCCGGGAGGCTTTGAAAGCAAGGTTCCAGACTGAGCAGGGTAACCAGTGACTGTTAAGTTTGTGGACACAGAAGCTGAACCTCCAGTTACATACCCCCTTCACCCCTTTCCCAAAAAATAAAATCAGTTCTATTTTGTCAATGAACACCGTTGTCTTTATTACTGTTTTCGCGGGAATGTTTTAAACCGGGGACGCAGACTGTGGCGGGGGGCGGGTTTAGTGTTCTGATGCAAATGATGCTTCTAAACTCCAGGAATGACAGGCTCCGCAGTGGTGGACTGGTTGTTTCAACGGAGCCTGCCAGCTCTCCTGGGCGGAACTGCGTGTATGTGTCAGCTATGTGAGTTTCTGCCTGGGGGAGGAGGGTTACAGATCCCCTGCTGCGTGGCTCTGTGATCCAGGATAAGGACCGCAGCATAAGATCTGTAACTGCCCTCCCCCGCCACAAAGTCACAGAGAAACCCCCCCCTCCCCCCTAGGACATGAAAACCACCTCCCAGACTGACCAGGGTCACTAGTGACTGCACTGTGTATGTGTCCTGATGCTGGACCTGACCCCGCCTCTGTACCCTGCTAAAGGTGACTGTCCTGTCCAATTACCAAGCCCCTTCCCCCCCTTCAGACAGACTCTCCTCCAAAAGAAAGTCATGGAAACAGTAATTAACAGAAACAAATATTTTATTATGAACCACACATGAAACGTGGGGGGTGAAACTTGCACGGGGGCTTCTGTGAGGTGGGTAGGAAAGGACTTTTCAAATTTTGGGGAATGAGAGCCTTCTAGTGCTAGAGCAGTCTGCAGGTGTTGACTGAAAGTTTTAACGGCCGCCCCTCCTTCTTTGTACTTTGGGTGAGGGGGGTGTGGGACTTGGTGGCAGGGGAGGGCGGTTAGAGATAGACTGCAGCGGGGCTCTGTCCTCCTGCCTCCGGTCTTGCAGAACATCCACAAGGCGCCGGAGCGTGTCCGTTTGCTCCCTCATTAGTCCAAGCAGCTTTTCAGTAGCCTGCTGGTCCTCCTGACGCCACCTCTCCTCCCGTTCCATGACTGCTCGGTGCATTTGTGACAAGTTCTCCCTCCACTGTGTCTGCTGGGCTGCCTGGGCTCGGGAGCAGTCCATTAGTACTGAGAACATGTCTTCACGCGTCTTCTTCTTCCTCCGCCTAATCTGCGCTAGCCTCTGGGAGTGTGCTGACAGGCTGGGTTGGGAGACAGTCGCAGATGTGTCTGTGGGAATGGGAAAAAGGGAGTGAATTCCTGAGACAGATAAATGAAGTTGTGTACAAAGAACCTAGTCTTTCTCTGTGAACAAGACCATGCACTCCACCTCTCACATGCGCACTCAGGACAAGGTCGAATTTTCGGCCCTCGCCTTCAGTGCCTGGGGTCTTGCAGTGGTCTTTGCAGTGGTCTTGCAGTGATCTGAGAAGCGTGGCAGGACACCTGAACTTCTGTAGCAGGCAATCATGGTAAGCCCTAGACTTGTGGCTGCTTAAAACTTTAATAGGAGCACTGGCCTCCTGTCACATTGAAAGCAATGCCAGTCTCAATGCCAGCAATCAGGCAAGCATGAACTCTGCCCCTGTCCCACCCCCTCGCGGCTGTCCCAGGGAAAGATCCCCGTATGCTGCCCCTCTCCCTCCACCGCGTGGCTGTAAAGCAGTCCCAATACTAACATTCCCCTCCCTAATTCAAAGCAGGGCATCATGAGCGACATCACCCTCATGAGGATCTCGGACAGCGAGAAGGAACGCATGCTGAGGGAAAGCATGCAAAAACTAGGGCCGTATGCCGCTATGCTCTGCCGTGCGATGATCCCTGAATACTTGATTGTGTCGTGGCGGGGCAACGTGTGCTACCACGGAGGGCCCAACAAGATCGCCCTACCCAGGAACCTGATGAACAGGCTGGAACTGTACCTCCATGAGACCTACGAGGAGTTCTCCTATGAGGATTTCGCGTCTATCCCCGGCCATATTGACCGGATTTTCGCGTAGGTGCACTGGGACTAACGAGTGGAGCGTCTTGGGCTGCATAATCATGAATAACCGGACATTGTAAAAAATTTTTTAAATAGTTGGGACTAAATAGTGAAGAGCCCAAGGCAGAGAAATCATGACAAACCCTTTGTTGATATTGTAAATATTCCAGTTTTGTTGCAGATAAATGTTTACATGTTTAAAGCACTTTAGGAAATAAGCCATTGTTAATATTGTAAATAATTCAGTTCTGTTAAAAATAAATGTTTAGATGTTTAAAGCACTTACTGCTTGATCCTTCCCCTGATTCTGTGTCCGGGGTAAGGGATGGGGACGGTTGGTAGGGGATCTCGGTAAGGGTGATGAAGAGCTCCTGGCTGTCGGGGAAATCAGCGGTGCCAGCACTGTCGACTGCATCGTCCTCCTCATCTCCTTCTTCATCTTCCCCGTCCGCTAACATGTCCGACGGGGAACCGGCCGCGGACAATATCCCATCCTCAGAGTCCACGGTCACTGGTGGGGTAGTGGTGGTGGCCGCACCTAGGATGGAATGCAGTGCCTCGTAGAAATGGGATGTGTGGGGCTGGGATCCGGAGCGTCCGTTTGCCTCTTTGGTTTTTTGGTAGCCTTGTCTCAGCTCCTTGATTTTCACGCGGCACTGCGTTGCATCCCGGCTGTATCCTCTCTCTGCCATGGCTTTAGAGATCTTCTCGTAGATCTTAGCATTCCTTCTTTTGGAGCGCAGCTCTGAAAGCACGGACTCATCGCCCCACACAGCGATGAGATCCAAGACTTCCCCATCAGTCCATGCTGGGGCCCTCTTTCTATTAGATTGCACGGCCATCTCTGCTGGAGAGCTCTGCATCATTGCCACTGCTGCTGAGCTCGCCACAATGTCCAAACAGGAACTGAGATTCAAACTGCCCAGACAGGAAAAGGAATTCAAATTTTCCCGGGGCTTTTCCTGTGTGGCTGGTCAGAGCATCCGAGCTCGGACTGCTGTCCAGAGCGTCAACAGAGTGGTGCACTGTGGGATAGCTCCCGGAGCTATTAGCGTCGATTTCCATCCACACCTAGCCTAATTCGATATGGCCATTTCGAATTTAGCGCTACTCCTCTCTTTGGGGAGGAGTACAGAAGTCGAATTTAAGAGAGCTCTATGTCGAACTAAATAGCTTCGTGGTGTGGACGGGTGCAGGGTTAATTCGATGTAACGGCGCTAAATTCGACATAAAAGCCTAGTGTAGACCAGGCCTCAGAATCATTGCAAGATGTATGTCGGGGTAATATTTAAGGAACATTGCATTTATATTGAAAGTATGCTGTATGGACTTGGAGTAGAAATTAATCACCAAGAGGTAATGAGCATCAGGGATGGCCCATCCACGCAAGAGAGAGGTGTCACCCCTTCCTAATCAGCCAGTGATGTTATACAAGGCTCAGTTGACCAGCCTTACTTCCTCCCAAAACTCCGTGGGAAATCATCAGAGGCATCACCAAACAATCAAAACCTCTTAGAGGTAAAAAAGGAACATTACAATAGACTGAGTTTTGCCCTGGCTGTGAATGGAAACAAAATACTGTTTTCAGTAAAACAAAGTGTAGAAAAAGGCACTATTCATTCACTGAAGAAACCACTTGAGGAGCAAGTGTACTTTTGTGAAAATTTGGGATCCTGGTTATTGAGAAAATACTGAACTTAGGGCAGGTGGGGTGGTGAGGAAAATCTGTATTAGATACAATAGGCAACTACTGGTAAGTATAGCCAGAGGTTCACATTTGATTATTTTATGTTGTATTGTAACCATTTGCTTCCAGCACTCTTTCTTGTTTCTATTTAAATCTTTATTCTTTCTTAAATAAACCTACTTTTGTTTTATCATAAGTGCTGTGTGGTTTACAGGTAGTTTCAGGTAAAACTAGGGTACACTGCACCTTTGGGTGTAGAGGATCTGGAATTTCTGTGAATAGTCAGTTTCAGGGGCTTGATACCACAGGAAACAATTCAAGGGTGAAGTTAGGGCTGGCATAGCCCAGAAAAGAGAGCTTGAGTGGCTGAAAGGCTGTTGGTGACAGGAGCTTTGTCACAGGTGCCCTTCTCTGTCTTTTTGGACCACTGCAGACAGGCTGGACACTTCCAAGTTTATAAGCACCAGTGTGTTATTGATTGGGTCTTCTCTACCAGTTCACCAGTACAGCCTTGTGCAGCAACATACAAATTAGAAGTAAACTTCCCCTTTGGTCCAGTCTCCTAGAAGAACTCCTGGAGGAAATTCTGCACCAAAAAGATAAAAATTCTGTGCACAATATTTTAAAATTCTGTAAAATCTGCATATTTTATTTGTCAAAATAACACAATATAATCATGCCAGTTTCAATTATTTTGGTAATTTATTTAAAATTTCTGTCAGCAAGTAAGTGTAACAATACAGACAACAAAAAAGATTCAGGAAATGTTTTTTGACAAA
Source organism: Terrapene triunguis (assembly GCF_002925995.2). Lineage (NCBI taxonomy): Eukaryota > Metazoa > Chordata > Testudines > Emydidae > Terrapene > Terrapene triunguis. The sequence goes on along the minus strand of NW_020664420.1, from coordinate 59,897,916 downwards.
TAGATTTCTCACTAGGCATATGAATACAGAACTTTGAGTAATAATTCATTTGAACTACAATACACAAATGTATTTCCTGCACCCCTTAGAAGCAGTGCATAGGCTTGGAGTAGTCAGGGGTAATGGAGGAGCTGAGGGAGAGAGAAGTAATTGCTGGGAAGGAGCCTGGGAGTGGACCTGGAGGGTTGTTGGGTGTGGATATGAGAAATATGGAACAGGTTGGGGGGGGGGGATTGTTCAGGAATTGTGGAGTCTCCTCCATACAGACCCTGACTGACCCCTAGCGTTTCCCATTCAGTCAGGCATGTCTGCCTCTATTTCCATGTGTCCCTGCACTCCCCTGTCCCCATGTGGCCCTGCACTCCATCCCTCCATCCCCATGTGGCCCCCTACTCCCACTCACCCTCTCATTTCTCCCCATGTGGCCCTGCACTCACACTCCCATTCAGCCCCGGCTCAATGCTGTCATCCCACTAGCCTCTGTGCCTCCGCCCCAGTCTGTTCCCCCAACTAATCCTTCTGAAACCCCAGTTTGTGATCTCTCAGCAGCCCCGTGTGCCCCACTATGTCTGCCTCTCCTATATCCCATTCCTCCTCACCTGGCCCCAAGGGCAGGGTGCTGTGAGAGAATGAGCTCTCCAAACTGGAGACTCTCATACAAAACCAACCTTCCACACAAACTTCCATGTGGCTGGACTTTACAAAAACAAGACACGCCATTTACAACGCACACTTTACTTCTTTACAGAGGAAAAAGGACAGTAAACTATCTAAATTCCTACATGACAGAGGGAGCTACAACAGCGGTACCCTTAACTCACCCAACAATATTGTTAATCTATCCAACCACACACTTAGCCCGGCAGAAGAGTCTGTCCTATCTTGGGGACTCTCTTTCTGGCCCACCACCCCCACGCACGTGATACAGTTCTGCAGTGATCTGAAAGCCTACTTTCGCCATCTCCTACTCAAGGAATATTTTCAACACACCACTGAACACAGCACTGACCTACAGGAACTCTCCTTCCAATACTACAAGAAGAAGAATTCTGCATGGAATCCTCCTGACAGTCGAAATGACAGACTGGACTTCTACATAGAGTACTTCCATAGACGTACTGTGGCTGAAATTGTGAAAAAACAGCATCACTTCCCCCATAACCTCAGCCTTACAGAACACAGCGCCATCCACAGCCTCAGAAACAACTCTGACATTATAATCAAAGGAGGTGCTGGATATCAGATACCCTCTCTTTTGGATGAAAATAATTAGTAGTGTCAACAATTCTTCTTTAATTTCAAAAAATAGTAATTAGGGCCTGATACTGTAATGAGTTCTGTACATTCTCCATGTAGAGTTCATTGCAAAACTGGGACCCTAAAGTTAGTAACTAGCTTGCGTAAAGCCAAATATGTATGCAATGGAAGGAAAATAACCAATAGCTATTTTTCTGACTATAAGAGATGTTTGTTAAGATGCCATTTTTTTAGGTTGGACTTTTTTTCAGCTACATTGCATTTGAGAAGTCTTAATTTAATTGCAAAAATGCTGAATAAACATAACCCGGCCTTCGACGTCACACCGCACAAGCTCATCGCTGGGGGCATCATCACAAAGCTTGTTGTCTTCCGCCCTGAAGAGCTCTGAGAGGCCCTGACCCGGGCAGTGAAAGGAGAGTGACCCCCTTGGACCAATAACTGCCCTGACTCGTGCTGCGAGGGGGTGGAGAGAGACCTGGCTTTCCCTCCTCAGAGACCAAGACTGTGGGTGGGGGTAATACGCCCCGTTCCTGACTCTGTTTTACATGCTGTTAATAAATCCACATCGTCTTTGGCCACCACTTTTCCGCATGGGCTGATGCCTGTAGCTGTCTAAATTAGCAGGGCTTTAATGAGCTGTGTGTGGGTTGTGTGTCCTCTACTGGATGGAGTCCAGTTGGGGATTGGTCCTGCTTTGAGCAGTAGGTTGGACTAGATGACCTCCTGAGGTCCCTTCCAACCCTGATATTCTATGATTCTATGATTCTATGAAATTGTCTTAAGAAGCAACTGACCCATTGCGGATCATGGCTTAACTGCAAGTGTAGCCCAGGTAAGACCTTACTGTGAAAGCCTGCTTGCATAAATAGTCCTTACCCAAGAGGAATTGCTCAGATGAATTGGAAGGACAAATATGAGTAAGGAAGGGTTTGTAGGATCAAGTCCATGGTTTAGATAATCTAGCTGACTTTGATTATTTAGAAGCTGTTGCAAGGTTAGGGTAGTATTTCTCCCTCCAGTTTTGTGGGAGAAGTTGAAACAGTTTAATCTTAAAAGCCAAACATTTTTTTTCCATTCAAGATGTTTAATTAGTTAATTTGAGACTGCTGCTACAGCATGCTCTATTTCAAGCCTGGCTAATGTTTATGCAATAAATAAAATGTAAAAACAGAAATCACTTTGTCTCAAGACAACCAATCTCTGTAACATTGGCTGCTATATCCTTTGCCAGCTTCTTAGCCATCAAATAAGTTCCAACCTTTCTCTCACACTCTATTGACTGCCCTATGATCCTGGAAATCCCATATGATTTTCTCCTTTCATAACAGCTTTTCTAGTCCTGTTCAATTAAGCTCCAACTATCCAGAATCCTTTCCTTTTTGCTCTTCTGTCTGCTCTCCCTTCAGGTTCACTGCCAGACCTATATTTCAACACTTTCTCTTAATTTTGAATCCTCCTTCTCCACCTTTGTCTAGTTTCTTCTGCTTTCTTGTAGATAGTCTTAAATTCCCAAATGAAATTTGCAGTGTATGCTGCACAGTACTAATCCTTGTGCTGAGAAACCTTAAAGTTGTACTTAGGAGACAGATCACTACTTTGTATTCCATTATTAGAAAGAACAGCACAGAGAACAATATCAAATTTTAAATGAAATTACATGCCTAGAAGGGGAATATAAATGTAAGAGAGAGAGTACCTCATTATCGCTCTCTAGGCAGCTAAAACAAAATTCAAGTAATTGTAAATTCCAAAAAATAAAAAATAAATCTTTTGGATATACTAAAAATGCTATTATGCACACAGCAATAATATGGGAAAGTTATTAGAAAGGGATATTAAGAGTAAAAAATTGCAGAGGCAGATTTCTGTGAGGGATAAAAAATAATAAGCTCATTAATAAATATCCTGAAATAGTCAGCTCTCAGACTTTTGGGCAGAAATTGCATTCCTTGGAGCACTCAGCCAGTCAAGTGATATAAACTCTTCTAGTTCACTTAGATTTGCTACAGCTCTTTGCTGAGCCATGCATGAAAGTATGTATCAATAATGTACTGTATATTCTTGGAAAGATTTGCAATTGCCAGTGGTGCACATCCACGCTTTCACTCTCTTTCCTCCACCCCTTCTTCTATTTGCTACTACTACAAGATAGGAGAAATATGGCAAAGGAGTTAAAAAAACCACAAACTAGTGATAAAAGCACTTGAACTTTTATACCAGGAATGAAGAACTGTTATTGCTGTGTGAGGGACTCGTGTTCTTCAATTTCTTTTACATAGCGAATAACAAACATATGTTAACATGTAGTGAAATGATGAACTTGTGGGTAAAAAACAGAATTGGAAGTCAGGAGGTCTCTTCCCCAGTCTGCCACAGACTTTCTGTCAGTGTGACCTTGAGTAGGCCATTTTCTGTGTACTTCAGTTTCATCATATGTAAAACAGGGATAACAATACTGCTATGAGCTGGGTGAAACTTTTTTATGGTATTGAGACTGATAGGTGTGAACTTACCCTTCAGTTAACATAATGGTAAGCATAAGCTCCTCCTAAGACAAAGGAAGTGTGTGAACCCATCCAGGAGCTGAGGATCATTGAATCATTTTAGGCAGATGTAGGTGAGTGGGAAAGCAGAACAAAAAGAAATTGAGAACAGACAGAGCGAGTGCCTAAAGGAGCAGCCTAAAGTACAGCAGGGTTGAATGCTTCCCCTAGAAGAAAGCTGGAGGGGGTGGGAGGGGTGATATTTGGGTTGGGATGTAGGCTGAAAATAGTGCTCTTGGTGCTGTGAGCATAAGAAGCTGTTTCCTTCTGCGTTCAGAGACACAAGATTTTGTACATTCTTTGTGAATAAACAGTTACGTCCAAGAAATGCCTGATTCCATCAATTTCTATTCCCAGCTGGAGCACCCAAAAGGCCCAAACTTTGACTAGCCACTCAGGTCAAAAGGGACAACAGTACTTTCCACCATGAACATTACAAGGAGTAAGGCCTGGATCCTCTGGTATCTGTGGGAGTAAGTGACTAAATACCTTTCTAGGATCTGGGCCTAAGGCATTAATAAATACCTTTCAGATCCTCAGATGGAAGATGTTATACAAATGCAAGTTATTATTTATTTTTAATATCATAGGGCATAGAAATCCCAGTCATTGATCACCTACCCCATTGCGATAGGTGTTGAACAAAAAGACAGCTCCTGCCTCAAAGACCTTCCAAGCTAAGTATAAGACAAGAGACAACTGATGGATGCAGACAGATGGGAAACAATAAAACAAGAGCATGACAGGCAATGGTCTCAATACAGCAGCTGCCTAACTGTTTCCAAGTTTTTTTGTAGGTCTCACAGCAGAGCAGAGTTTTAAGGAGGATAGCACGGTAGCTATGCGGATGTTTATAGGGAGCCTCTCCCAAACATGAAGGGCAGCATGGGAGAAAGTACGAAGGTGCTTGTTTGAAAATTAAACAAGTGGGCAGTAGAGGCTGGAATCAACTTTTCAATACGGAATGAGAAATGATAGGTAGGGCGGAGATAGGTCATAAAGGGCCTGGAAAGTTAAGGCAAATGGCTTATGTTTGATACGATAGAGAAAAGGGAGCCGGTGCGGGGATTGAAAGAGAAGGGTGACATCGTCAAGGCGATGGGTAGGAAAATGATCTTTGAAGCAGCATTCTGAATGAATATTAGCAGCGCATTTGTTAGTCCCAGAGAAAAGAATGTTGCAGTAACCAAGATTCAAGATAATGGGAACCTAGATGAGAGTATTAGTTGATGAATAACATTTTAACAATTTACATTGCAAACTGGTTGATCCCCAAAGTGTAAAATTTTAAATTCTTTTACACTCACTGCATATAGAGTTACATGATTGCCTGCTATATTTTCTATGAATGTTTTATCCTCCCTTCCCTCTCCCTCCTTTTATAGTTAGTATTTTGAATTTCAATGTCTGTTGCCATGACAACATCATGATCTGACTGATACTGCTTTCTGAGTGTTTTCCAGTCTATGCTGTGCTATTTAAAACTACACATTTTCTGTTCAAGGTGCCTGGAGATTTCCTCAGAACAAGCTGATAGGCTTTTCCCTATCAGAAGCTATGCTGCAGACATGCGTTCCTGATTCCTAACACCCACTGTTGATTCCTATCCCTAGGCATAAATTACTTTGAAGAATTGCTTCTCCAGGCCATGCTGGCTAAATGTGAACTGGTGAGGATGGTTGTGGAATATGTACTATATACCTAGCAACACTATCATCCCACTTTCCTTCAGGAAGCCACATGTGAATTGGAGCCCTAGGCAGATTTTTCCAGAGAGATTGACCCCAGAATCCACCAGCTGCTACCATCAGCACCAGAGAAGAGTGGGAAGGAGATACCAAGCTCCCTTAATCTCCACAAAGCCAGTAAGAAGGAGCCAACTGAGTCCACACCCACAGAGTCAGGACTTTGGGGCATCTGGCCCCAGGGTATGACACAGTTATATCCTCAAAAGCCTCATGATATCAGCAGTTCCAAATTCCAAGCTGCTATGTGGGCTTTGGGGAGAGACTGACTGTTGGGAAAATGTAGGTAATAGGTAGGCCACAGTGGCATCTTCACAGCTCCAGACTGTAATGACATCAGTGTATATGCTCCATAACTGATCAGTGGACTTTCTGCTCTCTTGTAGCTGTCACTTTTAGGTACCCTTCCCTGGCCCCCGGACAGGAGCAGGGAAAGTGAAATAATTTTGGGGGCCTGTGGTGCCCAATGTACATGGGACAGGTTTCACAGGGGAGAGGACTTCCGAAGGAGTACAGGGAGGTGAGATTCTTGTGGGGAATTATCTTTATTTATTTATTTATTTATTTATTTTAAGAACTAATAATGCTAATCTGTATAGAAATGTGGAAAAATACATGCTATGGAGGTGCCAGTTGTAGTCATTAGTTACAATTCAACAGTTCAAAACTTGCCTCTCCTATTGTTGTCTAAACTCCCATACAATTCACAAGCCTTATTATTGACTACAACAATGTAGAAGACAAGAGCTGCTAAACATCTCCATTTTAAAACAACTTAGCAGAGAGCTTATGCAAGGTCACTGCAGGTACAGATCCCGAGTCTCACATAAAAAAACCCAATATTATCCAGTACATCACAGGGTGACTTAGGTGCTGCAGTGCTTTTAGGGGCCATGCCACAAAGTGGAATTCCCAGCTCTTAGGCGTGCAGGCTCCCTATAGAATGCCTGGAGAGAGTTAAGCGCCTAGAACAGGGATTCACAGGTGCTACCATTTTGAGTGGGGAGCTGCTTAAGCTAGTCAATAGGAAATGCTGAGGAAAGAGATGGGGACTAAGTCTCATCACTCAGAGGGAGGTAGGCACCTAACTCCAGGCCAGAGGGAGGTGTCTTGCTCCACTTGGGATTCACAGCCTTGAACCCTCTCCCAGAGTAAGGCACCTAAACACCAGGTCAGTAATCTTTCAAGAAAAGCTGAGGGGGAGTTGCTGCCCTCTATCCAGCAGTCAGAACACTAATATGGGAGAAACAACTTCAACTCTCCATTCTGGTTGAAGTGGAACAGGGACTTGAAATCAGGTCTCCCGAAACCCCTGTGATAGCCCTAACCACTGGCCTATTAGGTATTCTGTGGAGGGTAGCTCTCAACCTCTCCTTTTAAAGATGATCAGCTTGGTTTAAGATACTTATAGTACCAAAAAAATTATAGATTAATTTATATAGATTATCTCTATAGCCCAATAGTTAGGGCACTCCTGAGATGTAGAAAACCCAGTTTTGAATTTTGCTGACTCAGACAGAGTGGGGATTTGAACTTGCATTTGTCGCATCCCTGGACTAATGGATCTGTGGAGAAAAGGACAGCACTCCCATCTTCTTCTTCTTTGGCTGTGTTTTATAGCAGGGGCGGGGGGAACTGATAGCTATGCTCTAAGGCAGTCTCTGAACATGTCTGCTGTGGAGATATGGGGAGGTGGGGATGCCTAGTTTGTGATTCCCACAGTATGAGTTGAGGCATAGAGATGCTTAGTTGTGTCAGGATTGATGTGACTGTGGGCATGGCCATGAGCAAAAATTTAGCCATCTAGGGGACTTTACCATTGGAAACTTAGATGTCTAAAAAGTTTAGGCACCTCGAGGGTTAGGCAGTAACAAAGCAGGCATCTTGAGGATCTAAATTTTGTACTTGGGCACCAAATGTGGCAGTTTGGTGCCTCAGTCTCCACAATGCCTTTCAGAGTAGGGTGACCATATGTCCCGCTTTGGTCGGGACAATCACTTTTTTAGGCCCTATCCCAGCCGTCATGACTTTTTTGACAAAACTGGGCATTTGTCCTGTTTGCTCTTGCCAACTGATCATCAGAGGGGGGCCTTGGGCAGCCCCACGCATGGGTATGCGGTAGAGGGACTCGGATGACCAGCTCTGTGCCTGGATGTGCAGCGGGGGTGCTCAGCTGGCCCCAGGGGGTTGCCAGGTGTCCCGTTTTCATCCGAACAACAGGTCGAGAACGGACCCTCCCCCCAGTCTGGTGAAAATGAGCGAGTGAGTGAGGGTGGGGGAGAGCGAGCGACAGAGGAAGGAGGTGATGGAGTGAGCGGGGCAGGGCCTCGGAGAAGGGCAGGGCAAGGTTGTTCAGTTTTGTTTGGTCAGAAAGTTGGCAACCCTAGACGCCAGTGGGGAGGGGGGACCTCAGGGTGACCCCACATGGGTGGGAGGCAGGGAGGGCTTGGCCCGGCTCTGTGCATGGCGGGGGGGGTTGGGAGGGGATTCAGGCTGCCCCAAGTGTGGGAAGGTGGCAGCGGGTCTGGGGCCAGCCCGGGTGTGGGGAGGGACCTCAGCCCGGCCCTGCAGGGCTCAGGCCGGCCTGGGAGTGTCCTGTTTTCCCTTTGGGAAAATATGGTCACCCTATTTCAGAGTGACTACACCAATTTGTTATCTTACTTCTAATTACTATAACCTACATTCCTCTCCCAGATCCAGGAATTGAATCCACGATTCCTGATCACTAATATTCTACTGCAGACCAGCCAAAAGTTGTGTAACCCCTCCTCCAGTAGCTTGGCTAGAAAGGAGCTAGCAATTACTCTGAATATCAACTAGTAAGGGCCTCAGCTAAAAATCTAAAGCTCAAGGGAGTCAAGCCATGCTGCCTATCTATGTGGGGAGAAGGTATGGTTGCATGTGATTCACAAAGTAAAAAGACCACTTTAAAACAATGACTTCAGCAGTGTTAAGGCAAATTAACTTCCCAAATGCATGGAATGTGTGACAGTCAGATGTGCTGATCTGTTGAAATACAAGCATATGAGGTCACTGTTAAGCGTTTCTGTTAGAGTGCAAGTTTGGTTAAGATGTAGTACATACTGCTTTGCAGTATCTGTGGTTGTGGGAGATGGAAGTGAACCCCTAATGGAGTCTTGGAGGGTGTTATCGGATGTGTAGGCAATATGAAGTTGAGCAAGTCTTTCCCCTTAACTTCTTAAGGTTTTGTGTAGATGGGGTGAGTCCTGTTGCAATCTTTACTATTGCTAAACATAGTTTTTTGTTTTGCTAATTGGATACATTTTGAGGCAAGATTCAGTGTTACTTAAGCCACAGACATCTCAATAAACCCCCATATGTTTTCCCCATCACAGAATTATTTGGTCTCCTACTATCCTTCAGTACTCATTAACCTGAATAACCTTAGGGATACCATGCTTTGGCAAGTCATAAGAAGTATAAACCTTGGGTAGTGCTAGTGGCTAGAAACACTCCAAGTCAGATGACATTTATGGTTTTATTTTTCTTTTGCTTTGAAATCTTTCTGGAGAGGTACAAGAATTCTCCTTAAAATTCTGACCATCACCAACAAGTGGGCTCTCAGCTTGACATTTCATTTTAGCAGAATGTGGTTTGGATTTCTAGGCCTCAATCCTGTGAGGTAGTTAGTGTGTTGTTGTTCTTATTAAGACATGGAAAACTGGTATTTTACAACTATTACTAGTTCAGCATTGCATAACACAGCAATAAGAGCCTGCTTCAAGCTACAGCCAGCGACAATCTGTTTTGCCCCCTGCAGTCCACAACCCCACCTTCCAAAATGGAGGATTGCCTTTGGTCTCTGCAGCCACAACCACATCCTTACACAGCAATGACAGCTATTCCACACCGTTTGCTTTTATACAAAAGCAAAAAACAAACCTTATTTCTACACCAATACATTGAATCCCACAAAAAAATTGTTTTCAATAAGTTTCTTGGGTGTTTATTTAAAAACTATTCTGTCACTATACATGTTGCTGCAGACCATTCAGTAAAAGGTCCTGGAATTGCAACTGCATGTTGTGGTGACATTAATCCAACACATCATTACCAAGAAAGCGCAGCGGTTCTGTGCCAGGGTATTAATATCCTTGGAAGTCTCATCTAGTTACACCATTTATGTGCAGATTAGCATGGCTCCAGGCAAGTCCAATCCATAGGGTGTTGTAAGAGTGAGCACATATGCACATTCTTCCATATGAACCCTAGTAAGTCATTTGGTCAGTGAAGCAGAAACAGGTGATTGAAGTTTCTTCTTAACAAGAGTCTTACACAATGATAGCTATGCCACACAATGAACTCTTCCAGCAAGGTGCTGATCACCCTCCCATTGAAGCCTTTGCCGATTATTGTGGGGGTTGTGCCTTGTGCACACCTCTGTGCAACCATCCTCCTTCATAGTGTTGTGCTGTGATTCAAGCAGGCTTCTCCAAACGACCAGTTTCCAGATTCCTGCCCCATTCCACTGAGCTTTCCTTAGTCCTTGAACTCATCTTCTTCTCTTTCCACTGCCCCTTCCCTTCTTGGGGCTCTGTTGTGATTCAGGCAGGCTGCCCTAGCTCACCAGTCTCCTTACTGGATTGGGATCCCATCTCGAGGGCCCTCTCTCTTGACTTGATGCTCCCCAGTCATTCTCTTCTGCTAGGAATCACCTAAGGGTTTTAGCATGTTAAGGAGGAAACTACCTGATTAACATCTGGCCTCAGCTAGTCTGCTTCTCCCTTGAATACCTGTTTCCTTGGAGCAGGGTTTGGCTGGCCCAAAGCACCACTATCCCTTAAAGGGGACAGATCACCCTCGGGGAGGTGGAGTACCTGCAGCGCTAGGAGAGCTCTCTCCCAGCACTGGCGCTGCGACCACACTCGCACTTCAAAGCGCTGCCGCGGGAGCGCTCCCGCGGCAGCACCTTGGAGTTTCGAGTGTAGCCATGCCCTGATAGTCGTTATTTAATGTAGACGATTGCATTTCCAGGACTACTTTGATATAATTTAAAAAAAAACTAATCCAAAAACACCATTATGTATTTGACTAGGATGCTGTATAGCATTACTGTATGTAGTTTGTTTTATAGGCACTCGTCACTATACTGATTTTTATTAAACAGTGAAGTTGCTTGGCTGCCTTTCATTAACTATCTAGCACTTGGGACAACGTTTGTGTTTATGTACAACGTTTTTTTTTTTTTTTTTTTAAAATTCCTTTACAACTCTATGTTTTTTTTTTTCCTTTTAGATATTTGTGCCAATACATCAAGAACACACTGTTTGTTTCTTTTTCATCCTTTTATGTCCCTGTGTCTTTTTTACTTACTGTATGAATGCAAAGGCTTGCCTGACCTTGAAAAGTAGCACAGACTGTACCACACTGCCACAGAAATTTCTTAATCTAGGAGTGTGACTCACCAGGCAAGAAGGGGTTAAAGAGCAGCTTTGGACCCAGAAGGCATGCCAGTCGTGGAGAAGGAGCCTTAAAAATGAAATTTCAACCAAAATGCTACGGCTATTTCCGAGAACAAGGCTAGGAAAAATACATCATTTTGCCCATGTTAAAAACTTCCAGCAACTTTGAGAAGCTCCCATGTTTTGGAGGAGGGTCTTGAAATTTGGCAGAAGTGGCCTTTGTGTCAGGTATGTGCCTTTTGCCATCCCTGTGAAAAATTCACCCAAATTTGGCATGCTCCAGCCTGGGATAAAGAAGAACTTCACTTGCATTTGGAAAATACTGGCTCCTAAGAGCCCTGTGGAGCAGGGACTCAGACCTGTGGTCCCTGACAAGGAGGAAGGGAAGATTCTTTCTCTGAATGAGGTGTTGATTATTTCGGTCAGGAGTGACACTGGTTGTTCCTGACTCTTTCAGGAAGGCCATGGATTGGATTCACAAATCTTGGGTCAGGACTCCTTTAGGATGTCCAGAACTTCTTGATGAGTGAATGTAGTGAAATCTGGGACTGCAAGTGACTATTGATTAGTGGGTATAGGTGGGGCGGATCCGTGCTGTCTGAAAAGACTTCCCAAATGTGTGTGATAGTTCTTCTCAGAGGTTGGTGCTTGGATCAGGTGCAGGTTGTAGGCATTCAGGATGGATTAATCCATTCCCCACCCTGGATAACTCCTTGAGGAGAGATTTGACAGCCTCATTGGAGGCTGATTAGAAGGTTCTCTTCGTCTGTAATATAGCTAGGCTTTGAAGAATTTGTTACATTTCATCCTGTCTGAATCATCCTTTGTTTTCTGCCATCAGTGCTGAAGTCTCCACCCGTCTCTACTCGTCCAGTGCAGGGTGTCAAAAAAAACAGGGAGATTTGTGTGGGTGTGGGGAGCAAGGGGCAGTTTTGGGGCCAACATGTAAGTGGTCGAGGCCAGTTTAGAATGGTAGTGATTCATAAGGCCCCCAACTTCTTGTCCTATGTGTGGAGTGGACTGGGACAGAGAGTATGGGGAGATTGGGACTGGCTGGGCAAGGAGCCTGGACTGAGATAAGAGGCCTGAGGAGTGGAGATTGTTATTGGTATCTGAGGAGAATGGGATTAGGATAAAGAAACAGGACTGGCACAAGAGCAGGTTGAAGTGGATGAGGCAGAAGGAATCAAACTTGGAGAAAAAGTGCAGAAGATTCTGTGCTCACTAAAGCATGCTCCCCTCCAGAGCCTCAAATGGAACCCAAGATTCCCGAGTCTTACCATTCCTCTCTGGTTAGCAAATATCTCTGGAGCCCTGTGACACAGTGCCTCATCCCCATCTAGGTTGATTCACATAGAGGATTACATATTACATTTTACAGCGACTAGCATTAACTCAAGTGGCAGAAGTCTGGTTGGTGGATCTAAAGGTTACAACCTTACTGATGAAATACGGGTGACAGTATGATGCCAAATGATGGAATTTCTGGGGTCTGTTTAGTTTGCTTTAAAAAAAACCTAGCAAATTACTCTCAAAAATTATATTAAAAGAATGTTATTAAGGTTGTAAACTCAAGTACTCAAAAGTTAGTACATGCTACAATTAAGATTTCCTATGCAAACTTAATTTTTCCTTTTTGTGCGTCTGCTTTATGATATAGTTTAAATTACATGATCACATACTATTTTCTCCACAGTACCCCTGCTTCTTTTAGTGCACAGAATAGACCTGCTGTATGGATAAATCAGTGTTGTGTAATGAAAGGAGATTTTTGTCCATAACTCCTTCTTCCTCTGTGGAAAAGTTGGAAGGCATGTAGTGAATGAGGCAGGGGATTTGAGGAAGAGAAAAGATGGTGTCATTAAGGTACTTAAATGTTGCCCAGGGGAGTTAGATTCTATCCTAGCCTCTGCCACAAAGTTCCTATGTGATGCTAGGCAACTCACTTAAAACAAGTTTTTCAAAACTGTGCACAGGCAACCTTAATTCTGGCATTTCCTAAGTTGAATGCTTGACTTTGCGACCTTAACAACATTCTTTTAACGTAGGTTTTTGTATATAAATATATAGTTTCCACTGAACTCTTTCTTTTCTCAGCTACAGGCAAAACACCAGGAAATCTACTGCGGAACTTCCTGAAATTTAGCTTATAATAATTGTTTTCTTTCCATTTTCTCATTGTTCAGTTTTTTTAAAACAAAACAGCTCTCTCCAAATTACTTCCCACATTCATCTTCATATGCTGTATGCATAGTTAGTAGCTCAGTCTCATATTAGCATGTGGCCAGCTGTCACAGGATGGCACTATAGGGAATCCAGTGTAATTTTAGTACAAGCTGCAGAGTCACATCATCCATAAATCTAAAATTCACTCGATGGTTTATTAGGGACATAGTTATCATCAGACCTGGAAACAAATTCTTCATTGCTTTCAGCTTGAGTCTCATCATTTACTTGGCTTAAATTATTTTAATTATATAATGGATGTTGAAGCTCATCAGTGATAAAGTTGCAAAGTACATTCTCAGTTGCAGAACTCTTTTAAAGTCTTCCCAAAGACCTCTGATTCTCCGTCCCCTCCTCAAGCCTTTCAGGGTTTTTGGTTGCTTTTTTCTTAATACTTCGCAGCCCCTGAAAGAGATCTGTGGGCTGCTATCACTGAAATGTCATATCTTATGATTGTGACTAAAAATAATCAGAAGCATATGTGTGTAGCCTAACTGCAGCCTAGGAAATTCAGTGTGAGTACAGATTTAATTGTCAGGAAGACTATAAAAAGTGTCAAATGGTGACCAGCTCCAGATTTCTATCAAACTCTGACTGTTCACTTCCTAAATTGCCTATGCTGATTTAATTGGTAATCATTCTTTTATTTTTCACATAAAACAGTCCTACAGTTTTCTTGAAAAAAGAGACAGACGATGAAATTTAGCTCAGAATCATCTTCTTACTTTAGTAGGATGAATGTCTCACATTCCCACTGTGTTAAATCTTTTACTGTTTTTTACAAGCTCCTGTGAATTTGAGCATAAATCTCTGATTAAGGCGGCATAAATCATTGAATGCCTTCTAGAATGTTTTTGAGAATGCAGTGTCTAATAATAAAATTTCTTGTATTTGTATAGTACTGTCCAGCCCCAAGAGTCCAAAAGTGCTTTACAAACTGTGTACCTGATCTTACAGTCCAGGTTCATGCTGAAAATAACAGGGTCTGGATCTTTGGAGCCAGCCACATTCAACCAGGTGCAACTTTTGAGGGGCAGCTGCAAAGGTCACTCTTACTGCTTATTAATCCTCAGGCTTCCAAGTTCTGGTCTAGTCCTAAAGAACATTTTTAGAGTCCCTTATAGCCAGTCTAACTTCAACCACTTGTAGTGACTCCTGCAGGGCTATTGCAGCAGCTGGTGACTGCTGGACTGCAGCAACACTCTCGTCCCTTTTCCCTGGCTACCCTGCCCTCTGTTGCAGGAGTATCGGGGTGGGGGGTGCAGAGAGGAAGTGGCATAGCACTTCAGGTAGCTGGTTAAGGCAAATATAAGTCTGCTTCTTGCTACCAGAGAGGCACTAAATGTCTCAATAGAGATTGTGATCAGACTTTGGAAGTGCTGCTGTGTTATGATTGCAGGATTGAGGTCTATGCTTAGGAAATACTTCACCCACACCTGTATGCAGCCACTTCTCGAACAGAATGACCATGCTGTATCTTAAGCAAGGGGGTGGGGGGCATTGTCTGTCTGTCTGGGGGACAGGGATATACCTTTCTCAGGGCAGAGGCATGGAGCTTGTTCCAGATGCCGAGTGGATCAGCATGGGGACACTGACTCATTCCCCCCAGGTGACCGCTAAGATTGGGGAGAGTAGATAGATGCAAGCTAGGCAGGAGAGGACATCTTTCACTCAGATTCTTCTGGAAGGGCTTTGGAACCACAGGATATACACTGGAAGGGGCCAGCAGAAGTCAAAGAAACTTGCAGAAGTCAAAGAAGGATCAAGGAGGCTGGGGTGAATCAATAGTCCTTTGGGACTCCCCTGGGGGCTGCCCTGCGGAGGCTTTGAGGGCATACATGGTGATAAGTCCGAGGAGTGATGATCTCCTTTTTGTGCATGGTGACGGGAGTTGCCTCACAACATACCAGTTCATTACAGTGTTGAGATGGGGACTGGTGAGGCTGGGGCTCCCAGCCTATGAATTTGGTTCCCACTCATTCAGGATTAGGGCAGCAACAGCAGTGACACAGCTGGGTTTGGGGGCTAGGCCAATTCAGGCAATTGGTTGTTGGCATTCGGAATCATACGGAACGTATCTGAGACCCTAGGTGAGGAATCAGTGTTAATTTTCTGTTGTGTTTTCATTCCAGATGTGGGAAGATGGGCCAGGCAGGCAGTGGTATGGATCTGTGGGCACAGTATTGTACTGGGTGCACAGGCAGGCTTCCATGTTGTCTGTGGGTTCGCAGCTGGGGCTCAGTGATGAAGCAATCCTGAGCTGGCACAGAAGGAGGGGCATGTTACGTGATCAGCTGATGCCCCTTCAGTATGTTGTGGGGGCTCATAAGTGGGCACCAGATATTGTGGTGCACCTTGGGGGAAATGATTTGAGAGTGTGTAAAGGAGTAGCCTTAATGCTTAGAGTGAAGAGGGACCTGGGGGAGGTCTTGGAACTTTTTCCAGGAGTAAAAATTGTATGGTTAGACATGCTGCAATACAGGGTGTGGTGGGGAGCTGTGAAAGCCCCCTCGGGTTGACAGGCTAGGAGCTATGTGAATAGGAAGGTGGCCAAATTCATGGGGTTTATATGGGGCTCAGTAATTTTGTATCCTGATATAGCATATGGGACACCAGAATTATTCAGGGAAGATGGGATTCACCTCTCAGACGTGGTGGCTGACACTTTTTTGGCTGATATTAAAGGGAACATTAGGAGATGTCTGGGAACCTGGCTGGGTATGCGGGGGAGCGACAGCCAAGCTAATTGCTGTCACCTTCTTGTGACATATGTCCAGTGCAGGTACTCCAGGGAAGAGATACAGTAATCAGATAAATGGCTTGGTAAAGGATTTAAAGGAGGTGTTTGTTAAAGTAGCAGAAACAGGATGGGATTCAGGGTTCCTATGACTGGCACGGCAGGGAGCCACCCCCCCTCCTTTATAGCCTACCTAACCCTCATTCGAGGGTGAGGGAAATGGTAAGATCCCAGCAGGGGGTTGGCTGGGGACCAGGATGAAAAAAAAGCAGGCGGGCCTGATGGAAGCCCTCCGGGTAGATATTGAAATGATCATGAAGTTACCTGCACTGTACGCTTTTATCTGCTGGGTACTCCCAGACAGTAATATTAAAGTTGTGGTCTAATTAAACACATCCAGTTTTTCCTGTCCACCTTCCAGTATAGCCAGACAATGGATTTGATATTTGACATGAAGTGAAGAGGAATCTGTTTGGAACTGTAAAGGGAATTTGTTAGTTAGACAGACAGTAGTTATATAAATTGGAAACTGGCTAGGATACCAGGGTTAACAGTCCTACTCTTGTGAGGAAAAGCACCATGGGAACTTTAATGATCACAAGCAGTCAGGGCATTCGTTTATGTCTCATTCTAAAGAGTCCACCCCAGAACCTCATTTCCCTCTGAAGACTATGCTAAGGCATTTGAAGAGTAATGACTTGGAGAAATGAGCATCACTTACAGAACCCCTGACACCATTTCATGCCACACATGTTTTATTTCTATTCGGTTGGGCCTGTTCACTCCTTGGATTTCTTAATTTGAGCCGTCTATCCAGAGGGTATATTGCTGAATAGTAGTGACAGGATATTTTATTTTGATTCAACAGAAATGCCTTTAAGACCAACAAAGAAATTCCTAGCAAAATCAAGAAAGATCAGAGAATGAAACAGACAGCACCAGCTTCACTGATGTCTGAGCATCCTGTTACATTATGCGTCAGTTCAGCTGTGTAGACTGATGGTTAGTGCCTGCTCATTCTAACAGCATACCACAAAGCTATCTCAGTTGGTTTATTCTGCCGAGCATCTGTCACTTCATGCTTATTGTATCCCCCATTGTTTTGGACCCCTGTCTGGAACTTTTTCTTCCCTTGCTTGATTTCTTACTTAATTGGAAATTTTTTACCTTTTAATTAATTTCTTATAATCCTGATGTCTGCACTAAATTCCTGCTGGTTTTCTTTGACCTCTAGCTATATTTCTGGCTGATAGTTGCGCTTTATTTCTTTTTTATTTACTTTTATATCTACTGTTCTTTAGAAAAGTGCTCTCCTGACCAGTGTTGTTATACTTCAGGTTCTAGATGTTGAGTGGTGTCAGAAGAAGTACTTCTTTGATTGGCAGTTTTAGGACAATATCCTTCTTGCTACATCTCAGTAATCAAGTTGTCCAAGGAAGGATTTGCTATCAGCTGATAACTGACAGATGTACATGCTGGTGCTTCTGATTGCTAGAAAGAGACTCATCCTACTGCAGTAAATATATGTGGTTCACAAAATCATAGTACGAATGAGATGCTGCATGTTATCATAGTCTTTGTAAGCAAAAAGTATCAGTAAGAAAATCTGCTGCATGAAATACATTCTGTACATTCAGCTCTACTAGCAACAGTACAATAACATTATTTTAGCTTGCAGCAAACAGAAAAAGCCCAACTCACAGGAATTCAGATCACATTGTTTCCTATCTATTTCAGAATGGCCTATTTGTAAAACAATTGGAGAACAGAGTGACTGTAAGCATCACACCATCAGAGCATGATATACGTCTGTTTGGGTGAATTGGCAAATGGAAGCCTTTTGGGAGCATACCTTCAGAATATAAAATAAAAAGCACAGTGGTTAGGTAATATTTACTCTACATGTTATATGGAAAGGAAATAAAGAACAAGGAAATCTATTGATATTCTAAGCTAAATGCTGACACTAAAATGGAGTTAAGGTTGAGAGTAAGTATCAATAACATAAGGGTAAAAATCTTTACAGGGACATTGGAATTATCTCAAAACCAAATATTACAAACTCAGGAAATTCAAAGTTAAGGTTACACTTAAAAAATGCAAACATTAACAGTTAAGACACCCTTGTACTTCCAAATTAGATTAAACAGATTTTTAAACAGATTTTTCAGCTTTTTTCATTTTTTCTCCCCTCTTGGTGTCACTTTCCCTGCCTAAGTGGCTGGACCCCATAGATATTTGAGTCAGTAGAGCCTTTGATCTAACAGATGTGAGTCTTTTATCTCAGGGTATGTTTACACTACCTGCCGGATCGGTGGGTAGTGATCAATCTATCGGGGATCAATTTATCGCGTCTACCGTAGATGCGATAAAACCGATCCCCAATCGCTCTGCCATCGACTCCAGAACTCCACCGCGGTGAGAGGTGGAAGTGGAGTCGACGGGGGAGCAGCAGCGGTCGACTCGCTGCCGTCCTCACGGCCAGGTAAATCGACCTAAGTTACACAGACTTCAGCTACGCTATTCGCGTAGCTGAAGTTGCATATCTTAGGTCGACCCCAGTGTAGACCTAGCCTCAGGCAGTAGAGACTCAGCTTTAGATCCAGAGGTCTTGGATAAGCAATCATGGGATAAAACAGATTCTCATGAATCAACTGCTTAAAAGAAGGAAACAAAGGGTAAGAATAAATAGTTTTCAGAATGGAGAAAAGTAAATAATGGTGTCCCCAGGGGTCTATACTGGGACCAGTGCTGCTCAACATATTCATAAATGATCTGAAAAAGAGCATGAACAATGAGGTGGCAAAATTTGCAGATGATAAAAATTACTCAAGATAGTTAAATCCAAAGCTGATTGTGAAGAGTTACTAAGGGATCTTACTAAACTGGGGGCTGGACAACAAAATTGATCAATATTGATAAGTGCAAAATAATGCAGATTGGAAAACATAATCCCGACTATACATAAAAAATGATGGGATCTAAATTAGCTATTATCAGTCAAGAAAGAGAGTTTGGAGTCATCGTGGATAGTTCTCTGAAAACATCCATGCAATGTGTGTAGCGGCAGTCAAAAAAGCTAACAAAATTATAGGAACCATTATGAAAGGGATAGATAATAAAACAGAAAATATCATAATGCCACTTGTGATGGGGTGTTCACCCCACACCAGCCTAGAAGGGCTTAATGAGGCTGAGGAGAGACCAGTTAACCAGATAGGCCACAGCTGAGGGAAATTAGCTGGCCTAAGTAACCCCTGAATAATGATAGAACCCAGCTTGGCAGGAATAGGTGGGGCTAGGATAAAGCTAGGAAGCTGGTAGCAGACTGGCATTGCAGTGAGGGAACCTATAGCTACTCTTGGGATAGTAGAGATGAAAAGAAGAAAAATCAAGGTGGAATTACTATGGGAAAAGGCAGTAAGGTTTAACAGGATTAGTGGGTCTTTGAGGTAGAACCTAGAATAGAGGATGGGCCTGGGTTCTACTAGGGAAGTGGCATGGTTTGGGCAGAGGAGATAAAACTCTTATCTTGGATAAAGAGACTTTGAATCCCCCGGGGGGGAACCCCATGATGTGGCAAGAGGGCTATGACATGAAGCACTCTGCGTAAAGCAGAGTGAGGGAGAATGGTGGCAGTATGTGCAGCAAGCAGCTGAAGGAGGTGTTGGACCTTGGAAAGAACTAATCCACTAGGGGTGAGCGAACCTCATGATGCCAATGTATAAATCTATGATCTGACTAAACTGTGAATATTGCATATGGTTCTGGTCGCCCTGTCTCAAAAAAGATATATTAGAACTGGGAAAAGTACAGAGAAGGGAAACAAAAATGGTTAGAGAGATGGTATGGCTCTCATAGGAGGAAAGATTAAAAAGACTGGGGACTGCTCATTGTGGCAAAGAGGTAACTGTGGGGAGGGGGTATATGTTAGAGGTCTATAAAATTATTAATGGTGTAAAGAAAGTGAACAGGGAAGTGTTAATTATTCCTCCACATACCACACAAACCAGAGCCTACCAATGACATTAATAGGCAGCAGGTTTAAAACAAAGGAAGTACTACTTCACACACACAGTTAACCTGTGGGATTTCTTGCCAGGGCATGTTGTGAAGGCCAAAAGTTAACTGGGTTCAAAAAAATTACCTAGGCTATGAAGGATAGGTCTGTCAAGGCCACAACCCCATGCTCCAGGTGTCTCTCAACCTCCAACAGTCAGGAGCTGGGACTGTATGTCAGGGCACAGATCATTTGAAATTGCCCTATTCTGTTCATTCCCTCTGAAGCATCTGGCACTGGCCACTGTTGGAAAACAGGGTATTGGGCTAGATGGGTCATTTGTCTGATCCAGTGAGGCCATTCTTATGTTTAATTCCTGCTGCCAATCCACCCAAAGATAATGTGTTAATATTTCTAATTATCTGAAAATATGAAGTAACAGTCTTAAAAGTGAAAATTTTTAAAATAATTTAACAGCAAATTCACTGAAACACTAAAGCAGCAAAAAACAACTAGAGTGTATGAGTTTATTTGCAATTGACTTGTTGACTTAGAGGACTGTTAGTGAGATCATTGCTAGGTAGAGGGAGAGTCCAGTTCTTGAATCCTAATATCTCTGCTCTTTAACGGTTCTCCCTATGTTTCTACCTCAGTTTCCCCAGCCATGCTGTCTTAGTATATAGTGGCGCCAAGATAGAATTGCCATGGGGAGTCTTTCAAGCACTGAAGCCCAAAATAGCATGTGGACACAGAACCTTTAAAGAGCAGGGATAGTTAGGCCAAGCAATCTAGCAATGAAAACTTATGACAGTGGCATGAGGAAGTATGGACATGTGACTCATAATAGAGTTATTGCTTGCAAAGTAGTTGTAGAAGGTAGATGTTGATTGATTTGCCTTTGTCACAATAGTCATACTTCAAGAGTTACCTGAACCATGACTTGACCTTATCTGTAGCCTATATAATAGTCATGACAATGAGATACAACTCTAAACTTTCCTTATAGAGAAAATTAACTGAAATTTTGTGGTGTTCTATGTTTATAATCAATTGGAACAAAGAAATATCAATGCAGCTGGTTTTCTTTTCATTTAACTCTAATTAGTGGATTTAATTGTAAATACTCTGATTCTAGAATGAATTTTCTGAGAAAGGACTGTAACTTTGGGAAGCATACAGTAGCTTTCATACATAAATAAGAAGTTGGATTCCTGCTTGAAGTACAAAATGCCTCATGCCCCTGCTGCAAATCAGATAGAATAGGGATTTGAAAACAGGTTTCTGATATACCAGGTGAATGCCTGAGCACCTGGTCTATTTGGTATTCTGACACTTTCACACCTGCCTGAAAAATTCATAATCTAGTCACCCCAGCTGCCTTTGGGTGAGGCCTGATCCAGTAGACACGTCTCCTGGATTGAGCCCCACAGGAGACAGGCGGCAGAACGCCTGATTTAAAAATCCTGCCAAGGCTCATTGTGAGGGAGGGTGGCAAGCAGCTTGGTAGTATCAGGACTTAGGCACTTTTGCACATACTCAGGAGTGGCAATGTAGATGCCTTAGGGACTTTATTGGCAGAACCTGGGTGCCAACAGGCATAAGCAGCAGTGGAGTGGGGGTTTACATAGTGGACTTTGCCACATAAATTGGCAGTTAAGAACCTATGTACCTTTGAGAATTCATTGATCTAGACATGGCCCTCAATACTGTACCATTTGAGTGCCTGACATGAAAGCATATACAAAATTAGGAGTGTGCGTAGGAGCAGCTGGGAGTGATAGTCAGGCAAAGTGGAGGGAGATAAGTCATGACCCTGAAGGTGTAAAGAAGAAGCTTGAACTTTACTTGGAAGAAAAGAGGAAGTCCACGTGTAGTGATTCAAAAAGTAGGGGAGATATGGTCAATACACCATGTGCTGTATTATACATGTTTATTGCTCTATTATTGCAGAAGACTACTACTGGTATTTTTAAAAAAATTAATAAATCTCACTATTGCTGTACTTATTGTATTGAGAAATATGGTTCAATTTTGAAAAGGCAGTACTTTTGACTGACAATGGGCATAGCAGCAGCATGGTAATCATAGAGGGTATGGGAAGCACAAGAAAATGTGAGGAAGAAGTGGGATGAGCGGATGAAACATATCACACAGTAGCATTTATTTTCACTGTACATGCAGTTTGGTGGTGTTTTTCCTGTGCTTTTAGCAAGAGGAAGGGTGCTGATTGCACCATCCCACTCATAATGAGAAATAAGATATAAATTACAGTGTAAAAATACTGATTATGCTTCTAGAACCCTACAGGCAGAAGCAATGCTATTTTGTCTTTGACTGTGTGGGCCTGCCTCATCTTCCACCATAAGCGATTAAATTCTATAATCCTATTTTAATAAATTAGGATGCAAGGACCATCCATAGAAGAAGGAAAAAGGAGCTGAGACTCAGAGTTGGAAAGACCCAAGCATTCTTTAAAAATCTGCCTTACTTAGAGGTGTATGGAGGTGTGGGGGGGGGGGTCGTATTTGGCACTGGAGATTTTTTTGGAGTATTTGTTGGGTTTTTGCCCTGAAAGATTTTTTTCTTGGGGTTGCACCCTGTCACCTTCCTCTTTAACACAAGTATCAGGCAATTTGGAGAGTTATCAAGAAGATACTGGTAGAAACTCTTTCAGTATGTTGATGACACCCAGCTTTGTATCTCCACTTCAGCCCCTACAGACAGTGTGGTCAAGCATGTCTTCAAAACCTTCGTAGGTATTGGGGCATGGATGATGGCAAGTTGATTGAAGTTCAGCCTATGCTAAGGTGATGAGGGATAGGGAAAGCAACCAGAAAATATGAAAAGATTACATCGGACCCCTGTGACAGTGTGCATCCATGAGTTCACTTGAGTTCCTAATTTGGGAGAATCTTGTTAGATTCCCTGCTGTTCTTAGACCAAAAAATAGCTGCAGGGACCAGGATGGCTTCCCCCCTTCTGCAACAAGTCAAGATACTCTCTTGGGTGTGGATCTCACTATTATGATTGAATCCTTTGGCTCAATATTAGATTATTACTGTGCACTCTATTTCACCACAAAAATCCATTTGAAAATGGAAGCTGGGGCACAATACAGCTGCCAAATTGTAAAGTATGAGCACATGAAATCTGTGTTCTGGTATCTACACTGGTGGCATGTTGGTTTCTGCTTATATGGTGCTGGCTTGACATTCTAAGCCACCTTCTCCTTCTCTATCACATCAAACATAAGCTGCTTGTATTCACTTTCAAGGTCCTTCACAGTGAATCACCACCATATCCATCATTTCTTATTGAGCTCTTATTGAGCTGACAATGCTTGCCTTTGATTGCCCACATGTCAGACTCCACTGCCCACTTGTTAAATTTTAAAACAAGCACCTTCATGCTTTCTCCCATGCTGCCCCACACACTTGGGAGGCACTGCCTGTAAACATCCAGAAAGTTGCCTCATATCCACCTTCAAATCCTTCCTCAAAACTCTCCTTTGCCATGATGCCTATGTAGAACTGGATAGTGGTTAGGCTGCTGGTGTGCCGAGACCACTGCCTACTATGCTAACCAATATTGTCTCATTGTTCACTCATATCTCCCTTCTGTCTGTATCTATCTCTTGTCTCTTACCTAGATTGTAAGATCCTTGGGGCAGGGACTGTCTTTGTTCTGTGTTTGTACAGTGCCTGACACAATGGGATACAAGTTCATGACTGGGGCTCCTATGCACTATAATAATACAAATAAATTTTGCAGATTGGGAAACTGAGGTCTGATGTGGTTAAGTGATTTGCCCAACATCAACCAGCTAAAAATAGATCCCTGTCCCGTTTATAAATAAAAGGGACTTGAGCACAAATGCTGGTCACAATTGAGGCATTATTGCATAAGGAGAGATGCAGTCTCTCAAACCAACAGGTCTCAAGACCTCAGTTTCCCAGTCTGCAAAATAGGGACAATAGTATTTGATGATCCTCTTCATAAGGTACGTCAAAACCTTGAATGAAAAGTGCTTTGTGATTAAGTATTGCTGCTATTATAAACTAGGGGGCTGCCTCAGCAGCATTCTGTGAGGGTGCTTGATTCTGGAATTCACTGCCTACTTCCCCTGACCCCCCGCTCCACCCGGTCTGAAATAGCCCAAATTTGTTGTTTTTTGGGGCGTGCTGAAAAGCTCATTTATTTGAATGGGCTGTGGTGAGTTTTGTGTGAACTGTTGTGGAAATGGTTTGTAATGCATTTGGCCACTAGCTACTTTTTGTTCTGTGTGTGATTACTCCAGAATGTTAAATTGTTGACTTCTGTCACTAAGTATTTGTCAGTATTTAGAACCTGGGATAGGCATTGTGTTTTATGTCTGTATCTAAAAAAATGAAACAATGTTTGTTGCAGAGTTCAGGGGCATTAGCTTTTAGACAGCTGTAAAACTGACAGAAGCCTGAGTCATCTCACAATACAAAAAACAGGGTTTCCATAAAAATACTCAAAATATTAACTCTAATTTAAATATTAGGAGTTTGAAATAAAACTATCCTAACCCTAGAAAGAAAGGAACCATTTTGCTTTATTACTAGTTGATACTGTCTGTTGGATTTATATTCTATTCTCATGCACCCCTGAAAACAAACAAATAAATAAATATATATATATATATATATATATATATATATATATATATATTGTCAATTTAGTCTTTCAAAACACAATGATTACTCTTTTAGGCCTTACATTCTATTATTATTTATTCTGACTGGCAAATATTTTTCTTTATAAATCTCATGGACCAGAAATCAGGATACAGTACTAGATGTCCTACATTACTTTGCAGTTTTTAAAGAATAACTATAAAATGCACTTAGTGTTTGAGAGAGGGATGCTGAATTACCCCATCATTCACTTCTTGACCTTTCTGCTCCAACTGGCAACAAGCGTGCCAATTGTTTCTGACTAGAAACTGGACTGAAACCAGCTGGGTGAGGGGTGGGTGATTTGTTGAGGAGATGGGAGAGTGTTCAGCAGTTGGTTAGAGTTGCTTTGCTCAACAGTTGGAAGAGGATTGCTGGGGAGGGGCGGGCAGGGGGGGAGGGAAGGGAGAGTGAGTGCTTTTCAGAGAAGGAATTATAGGAGGGTTCCATAGAAGAGATGTTTGGGTCAGATCCCAGAGCAGTATATTCATCTTTAGTGCACTTCAGTGAAGTTGAGTCTGCAGTATTTTAAGGGATACAGCTGGTGATGTTACAGATTAGATCCCACATCCATCCATTGCTTACCCATTTCTTTGTAATACAAGCTGGTCAGTTTGGCATTCTTCCGTTCTTGATCGTTTTTCTTTTGAACGAAGAAACTTGTTCCAGTCTGTGATCTTCCCACACTGACACTCAAGAGTTGTCAAAATTTTGACAGCTAATATTTTGTGAATTGAAGTGACCTTTTTAACATGCATTTTCTGGCCATATGGCCACCCCTTTCCTCTCGGGATTTTGGGATGGTAGCCAAGGCAAATACAGAATATTGAAAAGATCAGTATCACATTAGCATAACTCAGATGGTCACATAGTGATCCCTCATTCTTCTGACAAAGTTCCTCACAAATAAAGGAGGCTAGATGGTACCAACAATTCACTTGGGTTTATTTATAGGCATTTATGAACATTTTACCTCCTATGTCCCATTTTCAAAAATGACTTGAGCACTTAAGTATCTTTGAATATCTGACCCTAGGTGGCCAAAGATGCTGATAGGTGCTTAGCCTGCATAGGCACTCTTGAAAATCCCAGTAGACGCCTGGGTCCCATTGATTTCAGTATTAAAACTGGTGGTGAAGATTTGAATGATTGGAATGTTAAAATGGTTATCTATTTATGAAGGATGAAATGTACAAAAAGGGAGAGAAGTGGCACTCTACTTCAAAAATGGTATTACCTGTTTGAGTCGCTGATAACTCAGAAGCAAATGATCTTGAATGCTTATGGATCGATGTCCTAACAAAGCACAAGATGGGGTATTAGTTGGTGTCTGTCACAGATCATAAAATCACACTAAAAAATGGGTTGACCAACTCATTTAAAAACTCATCTGTAATGTGTATGAGGGGTGGGGGAAGAGCTGTGTTATGTGGGACTTCAATCTGGGTGACAATAAACTGGAAGCTTCAGGGTGCAATAGTAAAACATCAGAAAACGA
This sequence comes from Terrapene triunguis, assembly GCF_002925995.2. NCBI lineage: Eukaryota > Metazoa > Chordata > Testudines > Emydidae > Terrapene > Terrapene triunguis. The sequence goes on along the minus strand of NW_020664420.1, from coordinate 59,871,784 downwards.
TAGATTTCCTAACTCAGTGTTGCATCCAACATAGGGGAAACCTATATTAGTCCTCATTTTGATAAATGAAGAGGAATTGATCACAGAACTAAAAATTAGTGGTTGCTTAGGTGCATGTGAGCATGACTTGATAATTTCATTTGTTGTGTGCAAACAGGATAAAGTCCAAACCAGTACTTAGGACTTTAAAAGGGCCAATTTCATAACATTGAAAACAATTAATTATAACCAAATTATCTGGGAGAAAAAAATTGAACAGAAAAATGTGAAATGGGAACTGCTAAGAACATTTTACTAGATACCTGAGAATTCACAATCAAGAAAGAAGACTATAATGATTAAGAAGTCAACATGGCTTAGAGTAGAAGTGAAAGCAGCTATAAAGTTTAAGTATATAACAAATGGAAAAAGGGGAAGTTGATAGCAATGTATATAAACTGGAAGCTTAAGAGTTGTAGAAAATAGAATGGGAAGCAAAAGGACACACAGAGAAATCCATGGCCAGCAGAGTAAGAAGGAGTTTCCTAAGTGTATTAAAAACAGAAGGAATTCTAACAATGGTATCCTACCATTATTTGTACCAAATGGTACAATTTGTCAATAATGCAGAAAAGGCAATGTTCAATAAATACCTGTTTTGTAGTTGGGGATAAGCTATGAATACATCAGTCTTCCCCTATGATAATGAAATACTTTCCATTCCAACAGTAACTCAGGATGTTAAACAGCTGCTATAGTTAGACATCTCAATGCAGAGAGTCAAAGGTATAAGGGGCTGTTGCCACCCAACTCCCTCTCTATTCCTTTGACCACCTTATCACGATTCCAAAGTAGCAGGGAAGAAGGGAGAATCAGGGAGTGTATATGTGCAGAATGCATTTTGAACAACAGTTACCGTACCATTTTAGTAACATTTTCTCTTTCAAGTGATGATGCACATATATTCCACTCCAGGTGACTCACCAGCAATTCCCTTGTTGGTGGCTGGACTTCAGAACTACTTGAATAATAACCTAAACACCAACATGCTGAAGTTTGCATTAGCTCAGGAAGTCTGGGTAATGGCATAGTACCTTGAGAAGGTTTGCATAGATGACCATGTAGCAGCCCTGCAGATCTCTACAAGAGACGTAGCTTGAGCCCTTGTGGAATGAGCCATTATCCTTGTTAGAGGAATGAGATTAGCAAGGTCATAGCAATATTTTATTAAACTCAAATATCCAATGGGGACAGTCTTTGAGCTGATACAGGTTGTCCTTTAACTCTTTGAGCATATGCTATAAGCCACCTAGGAGATGCTTTGATTCAATTGATAGAAGATAATGCTCTACGGACATACAATTTATGAAACCTCACTTCACTTTTATTTGCATGAGGCTTAGGGAAAGATGGGCAGCTAAATCTGATTCAAATGAAAAGCAAAAAAATTCTTTGGACATAATTTCAGGGTGGGGCCTCTGAGTAACTTTATGTTTATGAAATACCACGAATGGCTGGTCCACTAAGAGATCCTGCAGCTATGAAACTCTTCTGGAAGCAGTTACCTCTGTTAGAAAAGCAGTTTCCAGTGACAGGACTGATAAAGACCATGATGCTGGCAGACCAGGTGCCAGCTTATGCCAAGCCCCTAGGCCTCATTGAACAGTGATAAATGTGTAGGTGGAAGCCTGTTTGCTATTCGATGTATAGAGGTGTGTTTGAACTTTATGAAATGCTTGTAGGATGCTGCACGCATTAATCTCACTTTTAAAATCTGTATCCCATGTTATAAGGCACTAGTTAAGGGCTTTTGCTCTAACTATTAAAAGTATTTGCTATGAAACTGGAAACCCCCATAGTCAGGAGAGAAGCATTACCAACTGTGAAATACTAGTTTCTGACAAGAGGTGTCATCTCCTGCCCAACAAAAGAAGGCCTATAGACACCAGACAAACCACTGTTGAACATCAGTGGATAAAAGGTTTTGTTTCCCCACACCAATTAAGAAGGGATGTGCACAAATGCTTGTCCCATCATGGCTTGAACTCGTGGAGAAGGAAATAAAAATCCCTGTCAAGAAGAAATTATCAAAATGCTGCTTGGAATTTGGAGAGGGCAATAATTCTAAGAATAAGCAAGGAATCTCCAAGCTGCTTAGCTTAGTTTAGTCCTAAAGGACACAGAGCTTGCACATTGCATATTCCTTTTTGGAACCTCAGTCTCACTTGTATATGTTTACTTGCTTTAACCTTGTAAATAACTCATTTCTTTTTCCTAGTTAATAAACTTTTAGTTAGTTTATTATAGGATTGGCTACAAGCATTGTCTTTGAGAGATCTAGGGTGCACTTGACCTGCAGTAAGTGACTGGTCCTTTGGGACTGGGAGTAGTCTGAATATTATGATTTTTGGTGTAAGGGACCATCTATGACAAGGGATCTAAGTGGCAACATAGACGAGGGGACTGTCTGTGACTCCATGTTAAGGCTGTAGGAATGCCTGAGGGATTCACACTTGATACTGGGTTGGTGAAATGTAAGTATAGAACATAACAAATTCTGGGTTTATGCCCTAGTTTGTAAGAGTCTGCCCTGAGGTTGGCACTCGCAGCTTGACAAAGACTGTCACTATTAGTTCAAATGGGGGTCCTACTGAGCAAGTTCAGATCCCAAGGAGGAACTGGATCTGACATGAGAGGATAATCTTAGACAAGACCCCTAAGGAATTTTGTTACTATTGGGTGTGAGAACTGAGGAATTATTGATGGGTGGGTGAATAGTTGAAATGGCCATCAAATGTATTAACACCAAACTAATTGAGATGTGCAGATTTCAGATGAAATGAATGGTCCAGCATGTGCCTAACTTCAGTGTGAGAAGCTGAGAGACCATGAGACTGAGCCCAGACTGAACCTTTTCCATTGAGCTGAATATGTAACTCGCATAGAGTCCTTTCTAGTCCTGTGAGATGAGCTAAACCATTGATCAGCCAGAGATGAGATGAAGGCTCTGTACATTTGGATGCAGAATGTGACCTTGATTTTGAGATGGAAGATCTTCCACCAGGGGCATGATGATCAGCAACTGTACTGAGTTGCTAGAGATCAACTAAAATACCAAATAGCCATTGTTGCAGGGGAGTCCCAGGTGAGTGCCCTAACCACCACGCTATAGAATCATTGGCCCAGTGACTATTTATCCAAAGAGTTGCTCTTTAACACTTGGCTCCCTGGTATGAGGCTTATATACTCATCATACCCTCCCTCTCAGGCTAGGATCCAAAGGCAAGTCTTCCTCCTGTCACAACCTCCATCCCAAGAAAAGAAATTAGTGTTTTTGTGTACCTTTCCCAGATGATGGAGTACCTCCAAGTCATAGGGCTGCAGAGAAAGGTACCATTTTGTGATCTGGGCATTCGTGTCCTTCATGGAGTTTAACCAGTGGAGGTGGGCTGTAGTCTGCGGTGTGTAGAATGGAGTTCCTTAGAAGTATCTCTGGCCCATTTTACAGCCAGGGCTGCTTTCTTGATCGAGTAGCTTACCTCCAGAGGGAACAGCTTTCTACTCAAGAGTAGGATCAGATATTCTTTGCCTTCAACCTCTTGGGACAGCACAACTCCAAGGCCCACATCTGACATGTCTGTTTGTGAAATGGATTATTTCATGAAGTCAGGGTGGAAGAGAACTGGCCCCTGGATTAGCCGGTTCTTTAGACTTCTGAAGGCCCTGTCACCAGCCTCCATCCATTGCACCTTCTTCGGGGCTGGTGCCTTTCCACAGGTTGGTAAGAGGGGTGTCTACTGTGGTGAAGCCTGTAATAGCCAACCAAGCCTAGGAATCATAGAATAGTAGAAGATTAGGGTTGGAAGAGACCTCAGGAGGTCATCTAGTCCAACCCCCTGCTCAAAGCAGGACCAACTAAATCATCCCAGCCAGGGCTTTGTCAAGCTGGCCCTTAAAAACCTCTAAGGATGGAGATTCCACCACCTCCCTAGGTAACCCATTCCAGTGCTTCACCACCCTCCTAGTGAAATAGTGTTTTCTAATATCCAACCTAGACCTCCCCCACTGCAACTTGATACCAATTTTCCTTGTTCTGTCATCTGCCACCACTGAGAACAGCCTAGTTCCATCCTCTTTGTAACCCTCCCTTCATGTAGTTGAAGGCTGTTATCAAATCCCACTTCTCTTCTCTTCTGCAGACTAAACAAGCCCAGTTCCCTCAGCCTCTCCTCATAAGGCATGTGCCTCAGCCTGCTAATCATTTTTACTGCCCTCTGCTGGACTCTCTCCAATTTGTCCACATACCTTCTGTAGTAGGGGGCCCAAAACTGGATGCAATACTCCAGATGTGGCCTCACCAGTGCCGAATAGAGGGGAATAATCACTTCTCTCGATCTGCTGGCAATGGTTCTACTAATGCAGACCAATATGCCATTAGCCTTCTTGGCAACAAGGGCATACTGCTGACTCGTATCCAGCTTCTCATCCACTGTAATCCATAGGTCCTTTTCTGAAGAACTGCTGCTTAGCCAGTCTGTCCCCAGCCTGTAGCGGTGCATGGGATTCTTCTGTCCTAAGTGCAGGACTCTGCACTTGTCCTTGTTGAACCGCCTCACATTTCTTTTAGCCCAATCCTCCAATTTGTCTAGGTCACTCGGGACCCTATCCCTACCGTCCAGCATATCTAACTCTCCCCACAGCTTAGTGTCATCCGTGAACTTGCTGAGGGTGCAATCTATCCCATTGTCCAGATCATTAATAAAGATGTTGAACAAAACTGGCCCCAGGACCGATCCCTGGGGCACTCTGCTTGACACCAGCTGCCAACTAGACATCAAGTCATTGATCACTACCCACTGAGCCTGATAATGTCATACCTGCATTTTTTGGTTAACTACATCAGGCAATTTGCCAGCACTTGGTCCTTGTCTGCCAGGGGGTGCAGCCAGCTCTGCCCCATAGTGTATCTGAAGTACATCCCTGCCAAATGCTACTTCAGACAGAGAGGTGTTCACTGTAAGCCTTGCCCTCTTGAGGGCTCAAACAATTGTGGTGGCATATGGTCTTCCCAGTTACAGCTATAGGTGACTGTCATCAATGAATGTGGCTGTGTACTGATCACAGGGCCACAGCACCCAGTCCATCTGTACAGGGAGATTTTGGCAAACCAATAAAGTGCCTGAAACCACTATGGCATATTGCTAAAAGCAGCCAAGTCAGCAGGCCGTAAAGTATTAGCTGTCACAGTATGATGCTGATACTATGTGCGATACTTATTTTCAGAGAACCAGGAAGTACCAAGTGGTTTACAGAGCGAAAAATATTTTAAAGGTGAGTTACTATGTTTTATGGTCCTACCCTATCAATGGCTATTAGCAGAGTCATCCCTTGGGTATGGAAAATTGGGGTGACTGCTCCAGGCCCTGCTCTTTCGGGGGCCTGGTGGGCTGGTGCAATTGGCTGGCGCGGTCAGTCCTGGAAGTGATGGGTTTGTCACTTCCGCCCCAGGCCCCGCACACTGCTAGGGACAGCCCTGCCTATTAGTCACCATAATCAGGGATGCAATCCCATGCTCTGTGTCCTTAAACTCTGATTGCTAGAAGTTGGAAGTGGACAATGGGGTGGATCGCTTGATAAAGTACCCTGTTCACTTCCTCTGAAGCATCTGGTACCAGCCATTGTCAGAAGACAGGATACTGGGCTAGATGGCCCATTAGTCTGACTCAGCAAGGCTGTTCTTATGTTCTTACCCTGTTCATCATGCTGAGTAATGAAAACTGTTTAGCACTTAAATATATGATTAATTCTAATTATAATTAAACTTTTTTCTTTGCAGTTCATCTTTAAGGAATAACTGAGCTCTTTTTGCACAGCAGTCTGAAAGTAAATAAACTAAGAAGGATAGTGCAGTAGGAATAAGCTGTGGAAGGTAACTAAAATTAAAGGTTTTAATTATAAATGGCTTTTCTGAATCTACAGATTATGCTGGCCATTCTTCTGAAAAATTACATTGTTTGTGACACTGACACTAAAGTCTCACTCTTTAGAGACTGTTTTACAAGTACTGAGTCTACTTTCATACTGGCTTAACAATTAATAAGAGCTTCTATCCTTAAAAAGACTTAATTTTAATTCAATTAAAATTTAAGAATAGAAGCTCTTCTTATTCTTGTTAAACCAATATGAAAGCTGGCTGGAGACTATTTTACAAACTGACATTGGAATCTCTCTGCCAGTGTCAAAAATGTTATACTTTACAGGTAGATGGTTGTATGCCAGGATTAAGTTAAGAAGTGTCAATTGTAATTAAAAAAACCTCTTTGTTTAAGCAATCGTAACCTCTGTTTGGTATTTCCTGGCAGTTACTGACCAGCTGGAGTTGGTGGGTTAAAGATCCAAGGCATTAACTGGCAGGAAATAATCTTCTAGCTGGTCCTTATGCCTGTTAATTTTAAAAATATTTTTATGGTTTAAGGAAAAAAGCTCATTTTAAAAAGTAATTTCTGATGAAACAATTGTTGCCATGGACACTCTGGTTATAGTCCCAGGCCCAGATTCTGAGTCAAGATCCACCCAGTGAGAGGTTGCTAGGGGTGGGGAACAAGTCAAGGAGCTGGTTTTAGGGATTCACAGGCTGACCTGGCCCTGGGCCCTATCATAAATTAGAGCAGACTTAGGCTGCTTTGATTTATGTCAGCTTTTATCTCCAAGTAACAGGTATGGGTGGGGATCTGGGCAGCAAAGCAGGGTGTGAGTGAAAGTACTTTTGGGCTCGGAATCAGGAGGTGAATCTATTGGAGTCTGATGCTACCCCACCAACATAGTTTCTGCTGCTCATTGAGCTGGTTTTATTGTGTTGACAGGAGAGCTCTCTCCTGTTGGCATAATGTGGCTACACAAGCCATCTTACAGCAGCATAGCTGTATTGGTACAGCTCTTAATTTCATTTTGTACTTTTTCCATTTATTTTTAAATAATTAAACTGAGATGGGATCTCCTTTTCAACAGGGTCATGATGAATTGAGCTCTAGACTTCCACAATCTCACACAAATACATCAGTATGCCAGTGCTGTGAAGGATTTCACTATTTCCTGGGACAGATACTTAAGGGAAAGTTCACAGCTGCTGAAAATCTATTTTTCCATGTTTATTTTTAAACATGACACAAAGTTGTGCTTATATGGTTAAAAGCTCTATCTTTACCCACTACCTCAATCCCTCTTCAGACTCACTATGTATTTTTAGGATCAAACCTTTCTAGGAGGCTTTCTTAGCTTGGCAATAAATATCTCTAATATGAAGATAAACAAAGATTTGAGGAATTAAGATTTTATTTCTATTCATAGAATCCTCCAACATGCTGCTTCAGAATACTGATGTAAATCAGCCGCTGTTGGTACTGTATTAAGAAGTCGAATTTTGTATCACTAATAGAATTACTTAGCTGAAATGGATAATTTCCATCAAATAATTCTTGCAAAGTATCACTCTTTTGTCTATGGAACTTCATGTGGATTTGGCAGGAAATCCTTTAGTTTAACATTCTAATCTAAGACATGTGACCCAACATCTTAATGATAGGCTAAGGCAGCTGTCAAACAAACTCTTAGGGAAACTTTTATCCTCAGTCTTTGATACCTGCAGGAGGTACTCAAGTAGTTTTTGTATGAAGCATGCAGATAGATTAATTGGAGCTTTTTTGCACTAGACCACAAACAGTTTTTGCAGATACTAATACTTTGCATAGGCATAGCCTGCCTTGTTTGTTTGTCTCTCTTGGCTGGTAGATGCCCACTAGGTATTTCTTGTTGGACTAATCCCAAGTCTGCAGGGCTTCTTGAAACAGGAGACAAGATCCTATCAGATCCTGCTTTATATGTAAAACTTAGTGGACTGACTGCTGTTTTGGAATATCAGGTCTCCAGAGACTTTTGAATGAGGACTGGTAAAGTAGATGGCCCATAAAAGGCTCTCTGTCTTAAATAGTGGACAGCACAGAAGCTTTTGAGAATCACTGCATTAGTGTTTTCGGGACTACTCCTCTCCAGAACAATATATAAAGCTGCAGTTCCTGGAGAGATTGAGAACTCTGGGTGAGGAATTCATCCACATGAGCTGCCTATCCTAGGTAGGATACATCATGGTTACTGATACAATTTAGAAGTCCCTGCATTTCCACCATGCCAAAAGTTTGGAGGTCATTTGAGATATGAAGTCTTTGTGTACGTTGTGGCCACTTGGACCTCAGAATCCTGAGGTTGACTAATGCCTTTGAAACTGATTATTGTTGTGTTAATCCCTCCCATCATGGACCTGTCTTATAGCATCTGGTTCTGGCAACTCCTTTTTATCTGTTGTTCAATGGTCTGGATGCCAGCCTCAGTCAAAAAAGCTTTGTGTCTCACAAACATGTATTCAATTTGTTTCTAGGATGCTGAATCATTCTCTTGAACCCTAATGACTCCATCACCCTGCTGGTGGGGTGGTCTGAACCTTGGATCTCTTCCTGGATAAGTTGGTAAGGGAACACACACACTCCACTGTATAAATACATGGTCACCATTGTCAAGCATTTTGTGAAATTGGACAGTGCCAACACCAACTCAAAGGTAATATGGAATTAGTGATAGACATAGAGGTATGTGTCAAGCACAGGGTGCATCTGTGTCCACAATGTTCAAGGTTTATATTCTGCTCTCCTGTAAAAAGGAACCCCATTTTGAATTTTTCTTTGACCAAATAAGTGATGGGCCTCAGATGGGCCAGCTTTCTGCCTGTCTCCAGGACTGATGCCCTAAAATCCAGAACTCGGGGTGGGTCAGCTCTTGCCAGATGCTTTCTGACCCACTCTGCCCATCTCCTTTCACTCCTGGAAAAGACATACCTTAGTGAGGCCTTCCAGAAGAAGTTCACACTGCTTCTCAAGGATTCTGGCTCTTTAAAGCATTATCCTGCACTGAAAATATAGATACAAGGTAGGAAAGTAACATATCTGAGAGAACAAAATGCCAATGAACTGAGATGAGCCTTCCTTTAATTTTCTGTTGCTTTGCAAATGTGGAGCTGGTGAAAACTCCTTACCAGGTGTAAATACCTCAAGGAAGAATTTTTCACTAATCTCTGATGCAAGGGATTCTGGGAAACTGCCTAGGCTATAAAAGCCTAGATGTCACCCGAAGACCAGGTTTAGCTCTTGCTTGTCACTTGAGGAGGACTAAAGAGTCTCTTTTAAGGGAGACATTATGCACAAAACCCTTGTACAGCTGTGGAACAGCTCTCACGGCGGGGGCACAAGTATTTAGGTTGAGCTTATTCATTTGATTTGTTTTCTTTCTCACTTTGCAATAAACAGTTTAGGTTTTTCAGGACACTGTCAAGATGCCAGAACTTTTATCACAGTATCCTTAATTTAGGTGTTCCACTCAGAGATTGAGTAGGATACGCTGACACAATATTAGTGCCAACTAAAATTTAAAGACTATGTTATCTGTTGTTGGATTGGATAGAGCCATCACTTCATTTATTGGGCAATGAATCTGAATTATTTATGCCAGATCCAAGCAGGGCAACCAGAGTGTTCACATGACAGATTGGGTAGCCATTCAATCACTTTGGTTCCTAATTATCCTTCAGTATTTTACCATATCTGATCATTACAAATTAAGCCATTGACTGCCACCACTTTTCTGTTTTGCAAAGGGAGGGTGCCTTCTGGCATCTAAAACAGCCTGCAGGCTTGGTGATCAAGAAAAAGAAAATATACAAACAATAACATGGAATAAATTATTCTTGCATAGATTTTGCTCCCAACTGTAGGAGTCATAATTTAGATTGACCCTCTTACTCTCTTGTCTGCCAGTGATTAATCTAACTTCATTTTCCGACCCATACTGGCAAAAGTACCAGAACCATGTGTGGATGATTAATTATAGGTTTAATGCAAGGCACTGTGTACTCAGGGGCTTCTTTAACATACCAGTTCAAAATTTAAAGTTTTAAAGATGAAGATTGTGGTGATTATATTAATTTTATATTTAATTCATCAGAACTATCCCCTTTTTATATTAAATTTTAGTTTATTTTACCTCTTCCTTGAGGCAGATTTTTTGGTACTAATGCTTCCTAACCATTTATAGGAGTTGCCAGAAGAAGCTGGAGGCTTTAGCAGCTGTGGAGCGGGCAAGTGGGCCATTAACAATGGAGTAGCAAGAAGTTTGGGACTGGGAGATAAGCCATTAGCTGCATATTTCTGCTAAAATAATCATCAATAAAATATCTAAGTGTCATTGAAGTGATGGTCATTAGACGTCAGTTAACACCACATTGAAACAGGATAATTACATCTTCGACTGTCAGCAGAGTTTAAAAGGAAAAAGTACGGTATCCATTTTACACTGTTTGTTTGAAGGTTTTTGTATATAATGGCTATAAACATAACTTTATTATTATTATTAAATGAAAGCTTAGATGCCAGAACACAATTCAGCAGGAAGGGGTGGATTGTGTTAGATATTCTGTGTGCTGGACTGTGAACTACACAAGGCCTTGATTTAATGCAAACATCAGAAATTGAGGCCACTTTTGCATAATCTGTGTTCCATGCATGTATGTTCTGTTGCATTCCCAGACCAGGGACAGTTTTAAAACTGGAATTTTAAGAAACTTGGTGCAAAATAACCAACACATCCATCTTGCCCAAGCCTCATTGCTGCTCAGTCCTTTTAGAGCACACACAAATTTGCTGCTGCAAACTAGAGCTACCCCTGTTGATCCTTTCAGGAGACCCTCAATCCTTAAAGGGACAGAGTACAGGTAAATCTAACCCTCTTATTCCCTTATGAGTGCTACATGTGCACTTTTGACACCTTCTGGAAAGGAAAAGAAATAATGCTGAAAAAGATATAGTGGTATTCATGACATATCTCTAAAAATAGAAAATTAAATTATGCACATGACAGTCTACTGTGGAATGTCTGTCTCCATTTGTGTCATTTAAATGAAATTTGTACCAACAGCTGTTTCATAGAATGGAAAAACTAAGACTTTGAAAAAAGCCTTCCTAAAATAAGGCTTCTAAGCCAAGATTTTCAAAGGTATATAATTGCTGTCTGTTAGGCATCTAACATATTGTCTAAGGTTCTGCAAGTTACATGTGCCATTTTCAGAAGGGGGAATAAGCATGAATCAGGTCTTATAGGCATATTTCTGGGGACAAACAAATTGTAAAAATTATACATCTAATGGGAAATGAGCAGAATTCTGAAAGATAGGTGCCAGCATATCTTTAGCTTATTTGAATGGGAACAGCACTGAGCTCTGGGCACCTATGGGATTGGCATACAGGTGATGCCTCCTGGGGCAGTATAAATCCTGGTTCACGCCCAGTATCTTGTAACCCAATAGGGTGTGCAGACGGACTGGATATTTGCAGATATAGAAAATTAGGCAGGGTCAGCCAACGCTTACCTTCCCAGGAGCAGGACCACGGAGTCTTCACCAAAATATTGTGCATAAATTTAGGTATTTATTAGGGATTGTCCACACAGCTAATTACTGTGTGGTCAGTCAGTGTGTGAACCTACAGTGCACCAGTTTGCTGTGCAGTAACGTCCCATGAGGACACTGCTGCAGTCCAGTGAAAGACCCAGAGTATGGGTCGGCACACTGCAGTTTCAAGAAGTATTCTAAAAATTCCATCCCATAATCCTTATTTAGGCTCTCCATAAAGATTACAACCTAACTTTGGTGCTCATTTTTTTTAAAATGTGGCCTGTTGTTACGGGTGTAGTACAAAGGAGAGCTGTACAAACAGGGTCCTTTCCATTCAGATCTGGAGGACAAATTGTGGCCCTCATAGGGTGTAATGGAAAAATCTGAGGTGAATGTTCTGATTTCAAACAAATGCCACTTTAATTTACTCCATAGTTTAATCTATTATTGAAAAATTCTCACCATACATTGCTAAAGAAGCATTATTTTTATGCTGAAGTGAGACTTTTCTGGCAATAAATTCAATATATCCAGTATCTCTTCCAGTTTTCTTAACTAATCCTAATTTAGGTAAGTGACTTAGGTGTTATGCCATGTTTTTTTAAAAAAGACTAATAAATTAACCATATATTAAGCCACTTGGTCAAAGTTTTTTATTTTTTAGCTTAAACATTGTGGGCTTTTTTTTTTATTTATTTTTTAAAAGCATACCGTTCTCTTCTGGGTTTTGGTTTTTTTTTTCATCACACCCACCAAGTACAGTAAGATACTCATGTGTGGAAATTACATATTAGTTAAAATCTAATCCTCCCAAACACACTTGTAGGCAGAGAGAAATATCACATTGATATTTACTACAATGATAGACCTAGGCAGTCTCGCTGGAGCTGTGAAATTATTATCTATGAGTTGATAACCAAAAAGGGAGGTGATCATTTAAATTCCAACATGCACAAAGCCTTGCTCAGTGAAGGTCACTTATAAATCAAATCAATGTCATAAACACCCCATAACAACTGTATTCCATTATCTAAATGGGAAACAGAGCTGTTAATGGGTATCTAAGGACTGAAATCAATTTAGCTTACAGGCACTCAGCTGTTAGAACAGTTGTGAATGTGTCTGAATGTTAATAAACATTGATTAGTATTAATACTATACACATTTTGTAATGGGGCTAGAATGAAACTTTTAAATCATTGAATGGTGGGGCTTGCTGATAAAGGTTCAGTGTTCTTTATGCCCTTCATATTAATCACTTCTAGGTTGTGCAGTGTTTACCATCAGCTTTATATCAGAGCGCTAGCAGTACTAGGTTTTGGAGACTTACTCCCAAAGGCACTCTTTACTTGTGATGCTGCTCTGAAGGACAATGTGTCGGGGCTGTGATAGGCAAACAACTTGCATTGCACACTGAAAAAGCTTCCATGGGAAGAAGAGACTTGGAGCCATCAAGCAGACCAGTGGGGGATGATGCAGATATTTTGACATGGAGTTTGGAAGTTGCTTAATTGTACAGCTCAACTGCCTGTGTTGTTAGCCCAGCTGTGTTTTTCTTGTGATTTTTTTTTTTCTCTAACATGATGATGTTAGTGGGAAGGGAGAGCCTCTACTGTCAACTAGAGCAGAAGCAGAAAGACCAACTGAAAAACAAAGACAAACATTTTGCTTTCCAAAATAGGTGAGGACCTTGTCAGCTCCACTTTAATTACCCCTATAGAAAATATGGAAAAACTAAAGGAAATCAGTCTGGTCAGACTATACCAATCTACAAAGATCTGAATGGTACTCCTGGGGGAATTTTGTGCATGTGCAGAATTAATGTCCCTTGCAGACTTCTTTGCTTCCCCATAGAAAAATTACTTTGTGATAGGGAAGCTGCAAGAGCAGTTATGCACCACTCCCTGGCAGCACGTGTACATAGTTTCAGGCACCTGGAGCAGCTGACGGAGAGGTAAATCAGTGCAGGGGTGGCGACACCCCAGCTAGTGGCTCCTACCCTGAGCCAGGATCAGTTGCTAGTCCCGGCTGGGCTGGAGGCAGGAGAGGACGGAACTTCCCCATCCCCTGCAAGGAGTGGCTGGGGCTTTGTCAGACCCGCACCCAGAAACCTCCCCCAGCTGCAGGGAGCTCAGCATCCCTCCTGCTTCCTACCTCCATCACTCATCAGCTGTGGGGAGAGGGGTCACTGTATGGGGAACTGCTTTCCCCCTCTACCCAACCCCCATGAATCCAGACCTCCCATACCCAGACATCCCCGCCAAGCCTCACCTATACCCAGAACTCACCTAGCACTCCATATCCAAACCTCACCCCATTGAACCTCAACCCCTGCATCTGGAGCCCCCATGAATCCGGACCCCACCCCTGCACATAGACCAACCCTGACTGAGCTCCCTGTACTCAAACTGCCACCCTGCTGAGCCCCCCCCCTGCACCACACTGAGCCCCCACATCCAGACCCCCCACACCACTCAACCCCAACTAGCTGCACCCAGACTCCCCTGCTGAGACCCCCATACCCAGATCCCTCTGCAGAATTTTAAAATATTGTGCATAGAGTTTTTAATTTTTTGGCACAGAATGCCCTCAGGAGTAGAGAGGCAATGGAGTGTGCTAGCACTATCTTGCCACTCTGAAATATTGGCTGAAAAGAAAGCTTTTTGAGAGAAGCGATTTTGACTCTGCATCCTAAAATGGAGTCTCTTCAGAAATGTGTGCCCTCAGAAGAAGAGAAAGTGAATTGGTTTTTGGGAAGCTGCCAGGTGTTCAAGAGTTTCCATTAACGAGTAAAGAAAAGACCACATGGAATCAGAGTTTGAAGAAACAAAGGAAACTATGAAATAAATGTCTAAACTTGCAAAACACTCGTTAAAAACAATCTTGGGCTGGAACAAAACTTGGCAGCACTTGGGAATTAAGTTAGGGTTTGAAATATGCATATCCTTGGAACATCAGATTTATTTATTTTTTTTGAGCCCCAAGAAGAGCTCATAGAAAAGGAAATCACTAGTGGACACTCCAAATGATCCCATATATAATATAATAAAAAGAGGAATTATAGAATCCCTACATGTAAAAACAAAGTGTACAATGGAGGCAGCACTACTACTACCTTGTGTAATATGTAACAGGAAGTGATTGCTGAAAGCAACTGAACCAGTAAGGGGAATCACTTACCAGAATTAACATATTATTTTTCTCTGGTCAAACCCCTGTCACGCAGGTTCATTCAATAGTTTGTATGTCTTAGAAAGGCCATAGAAAGAGTCAGGATTAGAAACAGCTATATTATTTCTAGCAAAATTGCAGATTATCTCCTGCCTTATTAGTTCAGCTAAAGCCCTGCTGGAAAAGATCCTTAAAACCAACTGATCTAGCTCAGCTGAATTATCAGAGGATGAAAGGACTAATGTTTAAATAGTAATTACTGCAAATAAGAGAATTTTAACTTTAGGGTGTGTCTACACTTTGAGCTGGGGGTATGATTCCCTGCTCAAGGAGCCATACCTCTGCTAGCACTCTCATTTAGCTAGCATGCTAAAAATAGCCACAGAGGCAGGAGAAACAGGAAGAGCCACCAGAGTACATGCCTAGGGTCTTGGATGGATATACACTTGGGATGGGTAATCCCTCTAGCTTCTTGCACTGTTGCGACTACATTCTATTTTTAACATAGTTAGCTAAATCCAGAGCTAGTGCATGTTTCCCTGAGCTGGGAATCAGACCTCCAGCTCAAAGTGTAGACATGCCCTTAGTTGCCAGACATCTTACTCTATTGCAGATGGATTTACTGTCTATCAATCAATGGAATGCTTTCCCCCCTTCTTCTGTTATAATTATGTATAGCTGTATTACGATGGCAGTGCATACACAGTGAAAGAAAATTAGGAGAATTCTTGTGGCCATAGTAAGACAAAACTTACATTTTCAGCAAGTTAAGTTTGACATCTCCCTATTAAAAAATGGCCAAAATTTTCATATTTGGATAGCTAAAGTTAGGCACCTAAATAAAATGTCTTTCTTGCATTGGGGATGCTCCAAATTGTAGCCAATACTTGAGGAGGAGAAACCCCTCTTAGCATAAAGAATCATAGGAAGATCTCCCAGGTTTCTGCTTACAAAGGGAGCAGTAAAGATTAATTTTAACCCCTTTCTACCTAGCATACAGCTCAGGTATTATGAATCTAGTAGTAAAGTTTTCCAGATCCATAATATTGTTGCCAGCCCAGAGGGCCCCTTGGGGGCAACAGGGTTCGTTGCCCAGTGGGCGCCGCACCAATAGACACACCAGGGTGGAGAAGCAAACCAAGTTTATTCAAGAGCTCAGAATAGGCACTAGGAGACCAGCATGTCTCAAATCAAGCGCAGCAAATACAAGCAAGTTTCCCCTTTTATATTCCAAGCTGTTTTCAGTAAGCCTTTTGTTCTGTTTTCTCCCTACCCCTCCCTCCCCGACAACAGTTACAGCAGGCAGTACATTAGAAAAGTTCCCATCCGCATGCTTATCTTCGACCTTGCAAGCTCTAGGTAGTAGGCCTTTCCTTCCTCCTTTCCCCTCGTTATCACTAAAAGTTCTGCTAGTGTGAGCAAAACTGCAGCTGTCTGCTAGAAAAGCTGACCATTACATATTCTGCTTCAGCCTGCTTCAGCATTTAGGCTGTGAGCATGTAGGTAGGTTAAAGTTCACAAGATGGAGTTACTGTGGCTCACTTAGACCCAAAGCAGGGAGGTTTCATCGGCACTTATGGCCTTCCATCCCCCCGAGTTACCTGGTAGCTATGCCTAGTGACGCCAACAATATCTCCAACCATACTGTATCTCATGTTCAGCCCAGGGGCAGCTCCAGGCACCAGCGCTCCAAGCGCGTGCCTGGGGCGGCAACCCGGGGGGGGGGGGCGGCAGTCAAGCTGCCTTCGACGGGAGGTCCGCCGGTTCTGCAGCTTCGGCGGTAATTCGGGGGCGTGGGACCGATGGACCTCCCGCAGGCATGCCGCCGAATCCGTGTTACCAGCAGACCTCCTGCAGGCGTGCCGCCGAAGGCTGCCTCACTGTCGTGCTTGGGGCAGCGAAATACATAGAGCCGCCCCTGGTTCAGCCTATAGTCTTATAGCCAGGGCTAAATTTGGCCATGTGTTCTTGGTCCAGGCTATTACTAGTAGTATTTGTATTGCAGTAGGGCCTAGGGGCCCAATTCAGGATAGGGTCCTGTTGCTGTAGGTGACATACAGAAGACTAGGAAAACACAGTGCCTTGTATTGGTGCCAAACATAAATATTCCCCCTCTCCTCAGTGGCACAAAGTCATCTTACATGAGGCTGGAGCACAGGTATTGAACATGTGTGGGAAAGTGACTCATCAAAACACCCATGGGAGTTATCACTTTGGTCTTGGTCTCCCTGTGATTTACGTGATGTAGCATTGAATTTGCAAAGAAAGAAGACAGGAGACATAATTAACAAAGTGGAGCCACATTGCTGGGGTACCAATGCAGAGGCACTAGAGATGCAGTGCAAAGGCACAAGGAAAGGCCTCTTTGGATCTTGGGGAACTGCCAGTTTCTGAGACAGAACAGTATAGGTGAATTTCTGTAAGAATGTCTCCCCCACATCCCTCTCCTGTGGGTTTTACCTTGGATAGGAATGATCTGGGTCAGAATTGTCTTAGTGTAGCTAAAATTATGTGTTGTGGGGAAAGTACACTTGCCTAATCTTCCTTTCCCAGAAAGTGTGTCAGATTGATGTGGGTAACCTAATTAATATGAAAAATGGAAGAGAGAAATTGTGAGCAGAACTAGAGTTACAAAGTTACCTGCATTGATGCATGTCATGGCAATATATGAAGATGATAGCAGTAATTGTGGATACTTAGCATGGCTCTGCTGCTCTCATGACAAAACCAGTCATCTTCTCTGAAAGTTGAATGGATAGAAAGGTTGTTCACGGCCTGGGCCAGTTGGTGCCTTCACCTTGGGGACCACCATCTTCATGGTGTTTGTCTTCAATAAAAAGAGCACCTGAACACATGGAGAGCCGGCCAGATCTTGGATATATGCAGAGGGCTAGTACCACACACTAACAGGTTGCAGACTGATGCAGAAGTACCATGGGAGAGATGCATTATTTGCTTTTATATCCATTGTGAGCAACTATTGCTGCTGTTCATTTAATAGAATTTTGGTGAAATAGGTGATTCTACTTCAATATACTGATTATATTTCATATAAAGAGTTAATAAGAGTATTGAATTAAGGAACAGATGTTGGTGTAGGTAATTCAGCTGCTGCTCTTCTTCCAGGTCCCAGTAATAAACTATGACTTGGAAGAAGTTTTATTACTATAGATTTATTACTGCTGTCCTTATGGTGAAATTGGTGGTTAACAGTGAAGTAAGCTTAATTATTTCTGGATGCTATAATATTTAGAAGAGTTACATGAGGAAACAGCTGACAAAAGCTAAAAGCAAGCTTTTAGGAAGCCTGGCGATAAGACAAAACTTGAGGGATAAAGAGGAAACAGACAACAAGAGGAGATACTAATTCAAAGAAAATAAGAGAACAGTAGAGGAGAGCGAAAGGTAGAAAAGGTAGTGACACACTACTCATTGGCAGGAAAAGCAGCCTCAAACTGTTAGTACCTGTAGGGGAAGTTTAAATAATCTGATCTATGCATTGTGATTTTTTTTAAATTAAAATATTTTTTGAAAGACCACTAGGGGATAGGAGAAGGGAAGGGAGCCTCATATGTCTTAGAATAACTTTCAAATAGACTTTTAGAGTACTTTTTAAAAAATATACATGCTGAGGATTCCAGAACTTGTTCTCCTATTGAGATTCAAAGCCTATAGCAAATTCAGCTTCATGCCCAAGCATTTCTATTATGGCATAATGGCAAGGACTTTAAAACGTTTCTGACTCTGGGGGGTTAAAGTTAATAATGGCCTCTGCAATGCTTCCAATGTATTTATAGTTTTTGATCTAAGATAGACATAGTTTAATTGTCTTAAAAAAAAAGGTGAAATTTTTAGGATTTTTTTTGCTCAGCTACCAAGAACAACACTCACATGGATCATCCGTTGTTGAGCTCCTAAAAGAAATTAGAGGAAACATGTTATTTAATATATGCATAGGCCAAGTTTATTTTTTCCAGATTGTTTTTAAACCAACAATTTTTGAAGTTGTAGTTTAAATAAGAGAATAAAGTAACTTAACATGCTATATTTCTGGTTGAAGGTTTTTATATTTCAAAATTATATAGTCCCTTCCTGCAAACTCTGTACAACACAGTGCTATCACTATGTCTTTGTGTCGAAGCATAAATAATAGAGCCTACAATTTGAATTGATTTGCATTATTTAATAAGATCTGAAGATAAGATGGCCTTAGGGACATTGTTTTTGGTCTTCTGGCATTACTTTATTGTATATTTGAAAATATTTTAAAGGAAAGACATGGAATAACCAAATGTAATTCTGATCTAAACTTCTCTGTGTAAAAGGAACTTTGATGGTGTCAGAAAAATATGCTTTTCTTTTGAGGAGCAAAATGAAAACCATTGATTAGGTTCTTATTTTTCTAATTTTCAAATGATTTGTTGTACTGTATACTTACCTTTTATATGTCTGATGGTAATTATACCATTCCAAGGTGCAATCCAGACCCATGAGGGGCTGTGTCACCACCTGCCCTGAAACCTTGAGTGCCTCACAATGTTTTGCTGCTGTATTCCCATCTGGGTCTCTCCAAACAGCCTGCCAGCATGCGGGTTACACCTTCAGTGTCTGTGTATAGTTGCAACCTTCCAGCACACTCCAGTCACACTCAGGCTTCCACCAGCCTTGGTTAGCACACAGAGGGTGACCCCAACATACTGCCAGTCTCGGATTTCCCCCCCAAAACATGTGATCTGTACTAGCCAGCCCTCCCCTGGACAGTCCAGGTATATTAGGTCCATTGCCCCTCGAAGGGGATAAAGATACAACAGTTTGTCACCTCAAATGGAATTACCCACGCAATTCACAACAGTTTTTTTTTATTAAAAAACAAAACAAGTTTATTTAATTAAGAGCTGTTTTAAGGAAGTACAAGTATTGAGGCATAAAATCAGAAATGGTTACAAGAAAAATAAAGAAAAAATGCTTTCTAAACTTAACAAACTAGACTTGGTTCAAGAAAGTCCCTTACCACAAATTCCAGTAATTTTGCTGAATAAACTCTCAGGCCTGGATCTGTTTCCAAGCTTCAACTTTTTTTTTTTGGTCCCTTTAGGTGAAAGATAGAGAGAACTTGGGGTGTTTTTGTTCCTCATGTTTATAGTTGTCACCCTTTGAAATGCATTTTCCTGAAAGTGATCTCCTACATAAATTTCTTTCTAACTGTGACCAAAGAGACATTGATTCTGGTGGAGGATGTTCCATGCTTTTTCTTTTCACCTGCTTATGCTGAAACAAAGATTTGCCTTGTCTCTTGCCTTCCCTTCCTTCCATGCCAAATAATGGCCACTTGATAGGTGATGGCCCATCAGCTTTGACATCTGGGTAGAAGTGTCAGCTTGTCCTTTGACTTTGAGAAATAGGTTTACCCACTTCCTAGACTTGTCTGGTAAACACACTTCAGTCATGATTTCAGCTTATCTTCATAATTGTACATATAATGTTACTACATACATTTCACCATATTATTGACCAGCAAGTTATTAGTTTTCTAATAGATATATTGGAGCATAAGCTTTTGTGGGTGAATACCCACTTTGTCAGATGCATGACATGCATCTGACGAAGTGGATATTCACCCACGAAAGCTTATGCTCCAATACATCTGTTAGTCTATAAGGACTCTTTGTTGCTTTTTACAGATCCAGACTAACACGGCTACCCCCTGATAGTTTTCTAATGATACATTGCACAGGATATTTTGTACAAATATTAATAAAGTGGTGTGTAGGGTGTGAATATAGGGGTTCATTCCACCACAGTGGTTGGACTATCTTCCCTGGATTCAAGGTACTCCATCTGTTCTATCTCTGAAGTTTTTCTTATTATATCAAAGCAACAGAACCCCTGAAGATATTTTGTCAGGATTCTCGTTCCTGGGGTTTGTGCACAAGGTAGAAGGAACTCCTCAAGCTCTAAGGATTTGTTTGATCCGTATGGGATAGGAGTGGGTTAAGGCACAGCCACTCCCAACTACACTGGTGGTGTATGTCACCTTTAGGTTTAAAAGTCACATTTGGAACCTTCTAGTTAGCTCCAGATTTGAGCAGGACATAAAGGTTCAGCAAAGAAAAATCAGTAAATCATTAAACAAAATGACTGAAAAATCAGTGCCTCAAAAAGTTAGAACAACGTCTTTGAAAGGTAAAACTAGGCAAAAAAAAAACAAAAAGGTTCCCTCCCAAACACAGAAGGGAGGTAGGTGACTGCAAATCCTACCACAGTTCTGTCCTCAGAGAAGCAGAATTACAAGGGAAGTAATTCCGTGTTATCTAAAGAAACCATCTTTGGAAGCTTTCAAAAGCCCTGGGTTTTTGATGTTTTGGAGAGGGAAGTTAGGCCTTCTTAGCTTACATTGATGATGATGCCGTGGCCAAGTGCCCTGTGTCGGGGGAAACTAAGCCCCTTGAAGTCAATCATTGATTTGAAAGTTTTGTAAATTGAGTGTTTCACTTCTTGGCTATGTTTGGGGGGGTGGGGCTTTTGATAAGACACACATCTAAAGGAAGGCAGAGTGACTCTTGACTCCTTCATCTTCTGTAGATAGGTTCTTGCTGGTATAGAGTAGATCCTATTCCATGTCTCTTGGTGGAACCTTGAGATCTGCAGCCAGGCAGCTGAGTGAACATTCACCCCTGAAACAGGGCTCTTGCTACCATATGCCTACATCACAGGACTCCTGAACCTGATGTTGTATCACAGCCAGACTTTCAGGCACTAGCTTTTTAAATTCCTGACATTTGTCCTATGAAAGAGATTCAATAAGGCAAATACATTTTTCCAGAGCTTGTACCTTTTGACCATGAAGGCTTGGTTATCTGAATTGTGAAAGGTAGCAGCTGCACACTGAACTTTGTTCAAGAAATCCCAGTACCAAAGCTCAGGGTTGTGGGGTATAGGTACGATGTGTTTACAACTGGCCTTTGTTCTGCCCATGGACACTACAGATCCTGAGTTCTCTGGTGAGTGGGTGGAGGACATATTTTTTGACCCCTTTCAAGTCAGAGCAGTGATCTTAGGTGTCCCCCATACCTTTCTTCACCTATTGGCCCAAAATAGGGTGAAAGGATACAGTAGCCCTACTGAACAGGGTTTTGTGGACCAAGTACCTCTGGATTGTGGCCCCTAAAGATACCTGTCTCAGATTCACTTGACTTAGCCCATCTTTCAAGAAACTTGCTCTCATGCAAATAGTTCTAGCAGAAATGGAGATGAACGTGATATTGATACCATAGGCTGGTGAAAAAGAAGTAGAAATCTTCAGGAACCACTCTTTTCTTACCCTAAACCCATGTGAGCTCTCTTAAACTAAGTAGGATTGGGCAGTGCTAACACTTCGCTAAGAGACTTGCAAGAAACAGCTAGGTACCTGGGCCAATCCACATCTCTAAAGCCATATGACAATGTAGAGCCAGGGTCGTGTCAAAGTTTAAGAGTTGAAAAGGGCAGCATTAATTTCAGTGATTTGCAGGGGATGATGCAACACAGAGCAGCTGTCCCAAAGCTCTAGCTCTCTTCCCACCCTTACCTCCCCAAACTTCACCTTTGTGGAGTTCACACAGAGGGACTTCCATGTTTTCTAAGGAAGGATATGAAACCACATAGGTTCCTTTGCCTCCCTTTACTTACTAACTGGACATTTGGGGCTGGTATTTGTCCCCCTCTTGTCCTCTTCCCACCCAAAAACAAATGAAATGACTGGGTCCAAAGTTTGTAAAAGACTCTTAGATCCTTCTGTATGAAAGTAATAATATATAAATGTGAGTTCATTCTCAGTCTTATCAGTTTTCTTAAATACCACACATGGTTAATCATTCTCAGGACACACTAGTGGTTTTATTTGTTTGTTGTTGTTCTGTCTTTGAGGGGAAAATGCTAATTTTTAATAATTTACAAGAAATTAACATGACAAAGTAATTTCATACTGCTATTCTTTTTATTTTTATTTTTGTGTTTCCAAATGTAAATGGCTTAACAGGCTTGTAGAGACCAAGATGACCAGTATTCTGCATTCAATATGAAGGACTTTGATCCCTGTTGGGTATGGACAGCTGGATGTTAGCATTTGCATTGTGCCTAAGAGCCATCATGTAAAAAAGACACACACATACACACACACATAAAGGCTGATTTTTTTTCATTATGCCCTTGAGCAGCACATCATTAACAAAACTTTGTCCAATTAGTTTATGCTGTGGAGCAAAATTCTACTATACTTTCTAAATTAGCAGAGAGGAAACTCATTTAAACCTGCCGTAAGTTTCAAGCTGGTATCTCTTAGGGTTTCTAACTTACAGGAATGTAATAACTGGCCTATTGTGCTATGCCCTAAAGCAACACAGCAGGGTTGAAACAGTATCTAATTAACCTCCTGCTAAACCTGAAATGTCAGGCAGGAATATCACCAAACCTAAAAGGTTTTTTAATACAGTAGACATGGATGGAACTAGTTGTTCTAGATTTTGAGTCAATTGCCCTGAAAGAAGACAAGTCACTAAGGGATAGGTACTTTGCATTTAAAACCTGGGACTTTGCCAAAAGGGAAATCTAAGGTCATCTATAATTTCAACCTATGTTTGTAATGGTTAGACAGAGACTGGTACCTGAAAATTACATTTTGCTTTTTTTTTTTTTTTTTAAACTTGAATTAGTATGCAAGTAAATTGGTTTTCTATTGGGAAGTTGTCATCACTGTCCAGAATGTGCACATGATGATCATTCCAATTCATGTAAACGTAGAAAGGAAAACTTATTCACTTTGTGTAGCAATTCCAATTTGAACATTTTACTTATCTGCTTTATATTCTTGATACACAGCTGTTATACCTGGATATTATGCAGAAATTCATTAACAAATAAATTTCCCATATAGCTTAATAAAACAGAATCACAGGGAAAAAAAGCTTAGAAATTAAGATGCCCACAGTGGGTCCATATGCTAAGTGAGGCAGTATGAAAAGCACCTCATATTATCTTGCACATATGCATCAGAGGATAGAGAACATAAACTTCAGTATTTTAATTGCTTGTGCTCAAATTTGTAGTGCTATAATGCTGGAAACATGATCGTGCTTCATTAACTGAAGGGTTTTGGTCAGAGTCCAGTTACTCTGTGAACATGGAGATGCATGTGTACTCTACACCTGAAATAGTAGTTCCATTTTATGCTATTTGTGAACTATAAAATTCTTGTTAGAATGCTTTTGTTGCTGTGTTAGCAGTTGTCAAGGCTGCTTCCCCACTTTGAACTTTAGGGTACAAATGTGCGGGCCTGCATGAAAACTTCTAAGCTTAACTACCAGCTTAGATCTGGTCCGCTGCCACCACTCCCAAAGCTAATTCCCTTCCCTGGGTAGCCTTGAGAGACTCTTCACCAATTCCCTGGTGAATACAGATCCAAACCCCTTGGATCTTAAAACAAGGAGAAATTACCATCCCCCCTCCTTCCTCCCACCAACTCCTGGTGGATCAAGATCCAACCCTCTTGGATCTAAAAACAAGGAAAAATCAATCAGGTTCTTAAAAAGAAGGCTTTTAATTAAAGAAAAAGGTAAAAATCATCTCTGTAAAATCAGGATGGAAAATAACTTTACAGGGTAATCAAACTTAAAGAGCCCAGAGGACCCCCCTCTAGCCTTAGGTTCAAAGTTACAGGAAACAGAGGTAAACACCCTAGTAAAAGGTACATTTACAAGTTGAGAAAACAAAGGTAAACTAACACGCCTTGCCTGGCTGTTTACTTACAAGTTTGAAATATGAGAGACTTGTTCAGAAAGATGTGGAGAGCCTGGATTGATGTCTGGTCCTTCTTAGTCCCAAGAGCGAACAACCCCCAAAACAAAGAGCACAAACAAAAGCCTTCCCCCCACCAAGATTTGAAAGTATCTTGTCCCCTTATTGGTCCTTTGGGTCAGGTGTCAGCCAGGTTACCTGAGCTTCTTAACCCTTTACAGGTAAAAGGATTTTGGAGTCTCTGGCCAGGAGGGATTTTATAGTACTGTACACAGGAGGGCTGTTACCCTTCCCTTTATAGTTATGACAGCAGTGCAATGAAGAGAGAGAAAAGTTCACTAGAGGTTCCACTCTGAACATAAAGTTACCTCTCCAGGTAGCATTTTATTGCAGGGTTTGAGATTTTTAACACAAGTTTGGCTAAATAACTGCATTCCTTCCATGCACTTTTACAAGCAGCAAACTCCAAATCCCTTCCTCAGAAAGCACAAACCATACCAGTAGCTCTCGTGTTTCCCTCAAACTCTGTGCTCTGGCTTCTGGTACAACTCCTTGTTCCCTTCCCTCACTGTAGTACCATACCCGTATTTTAATGTTTTTAGCTTAAATAGTAGGATGACCATATTTCTCAAAGGGAAAACAGGACACTGGGCCCCCCTCCCCACCACCAGGGCTGGCCAGAGCCACTCGCCCAAACCCCGCCCTGTGAGGCTGTCACTGGAATCCTGCCTGTCCCCTGCACAAGACTGTGGCTGGTTGCTGGAACACTATTCGCCCCCCCGCCCTGGCGAGCCCTGCCTGCCCCCAGCGTGCTGGCACCCTACGTGCCCCTGCCAGAGCCCTGCCTCCCCCCTTGGATGGGGCTGGCATCATAGCTCATCCCCTCACACATTCCTCTGCACCTTTTGACAAAAGTGGGCATTTGTCCTGTTTGCTCTTGTCGTCTGATTAAGTCAGCAAGAGCGAATGGAACAAATGTCCACTTTTGCCAAAAAAGCTGGGATGACCAGGACAGGGATTAAAAAAGGGACAGTCCCAGCCAAAACAGGATGTATGGTCACCCTACTTACTCCATGACACTTAGGAACATAGGATTGGAAGGGACCTCCTGGGACACCAATTTCAGTCCCCTGTCATTGCAGGCAACCATGTCACATAATTGCATTCATAAATTTATCAAGCTCCATCTTAACAATAATTAAGTGGTCCCCCCCCCACTATTCCTATTGCCCTGCTGTTCCAAAACCTCACTCCTCTGATGCTTAGAAAGCTTGTAATTTCCAGATTAAATTTATTCATGGCCAGTTTATACTATTTGTTCATGTGTTAACATTGTCCTTTCACTTAAATAGCTCCTCACCCTCCCTGCCATTTACACTGTATTTAATAGGGGGCAATCATCTCCCCTCTCAGCCTTCAGTTTGCTAAGCTAAACAAGACAAGCTCTTTTAGTTTCCTCATCCTAGTAGCTCAGTGTTTGTAAGTCCTAAGGTCTAAGGAAACAGTGGGCAGGAGCTTGGACTGGGAGTGGTATGGTGAACAGGAAAAGGAAATCTATGCCTTTTGCAGTGCCAATGATTTGGAGAGAGCCAACAGATCATACCAGCAATTGTTACTTCTGCATGGTACCTCCAGTTGGGAAAGGTGTGTGAAAGAAGAAAAAGTGGACTGTGCATTATCCAAACATTCCATCAGCTATACGCCCAGTACCCCACGGAGAAGGACTGCTGGTTCCTGATGCACCAGAATCATTCTCACTTGAGTCAGACGAGGAAGAGGAAGAGGATGAAACTTCTGGTCCTGAACCATCAATGTCACAGGACCCACATTTTCTCCCATCCTCCTCCTCTGAACCACACCTCATAACACAAGGTGAACTGAATGACCTTGTCAGGGATTTGGAACTACCCAAGAGTAAGGCAGAGCTGTTGGGCTCCAGAGTACAGCAGTGGAATCTCCTGGCAGGTGATGTTAGGGTTTCCATGTTCCGTGACCGTCAAAAGGATCTTGTCCCATTCTTCTTCATGGAAGGTGATCTTGAAGCCTGCAACAACATCGATGGTGTGATGGCAGCCCTCAACATCGTTCACGATCCAGATGAGTGGAGACTGTTCATTGATTCATCGAAGACGAGTCTTAACGCTGTTTTCTACATAATGGCAATGTTTTGCCATCAATTCCAGTTGGTCATGCAGTCCATGTGAAGGAAACCTATGACAACATGAAACAACTTTTGAGGTGCATAAACTATGACCAACATCAGTGGCAGCTTTGTGGCGATTTGAAGGTTGTTGCTCTCTTGCTTGGTCTGCAGACTGGATACACAAAGTACTGCTGTTTTCTCTGCGAATGGGATAGTCATGCAAGAGATTCCCACTACATCAAGAAAGATTGGCCACTCCGACAGTCATTGGAGCCTGGGAGGAAAAGTGTTCAGCATCCACCACTTGTTGAATCAAGGAAGATTTTGTTACCACCCTTACACATCAAGCTGGCTCTGATGAAGAACTTTGTCAAGGCCATTGACAAAACACAAGCAGCTTTCAAGTACCTCCGGGGAAAATTTCCAAGGTTAAGTGAAGCTGAGATAAAGGAAGGTGTCTTTGTTGGTCCTCAGATTCGTGAACTTCTTCGAGATGATGCATTTGACCATGCACTGCGTGGCAAGGAAAAGACGGCATGGAAAGCCTTCCAGTTAGTGGCAATAAATTTTCTCGGAAACAACAAGGCAGACAACTACAGGTTGTTGGTGGAAAACCTCCTCAAGGCATACAAAAGCCTTGGTTGCAACATGTCACTAAAGATACATTTTTTGCACTCTCATCTAGATTTTTTCCCACCAAACTGCGGAGCAGTGAGCGACGAGCACGGCGAGTGATTTCACCAGGACATTGCAACAATGGAGAAATGCTATCAGAGCAAATGGAGCCCATCAATGCTTGCAGACTATTGCTGGACAGTGACAAGAGATGCTCCATTTAATGAATACAAGAGACAAGCCAAGAAGCGCCGAGTAGACACTGAATAGGACTAAACTATGTACATAATAGTTTTTTGCCTTTTGTTTCATAATAAATTTTATTTATATAACCCTTTTGCTGATTTTTAAAGTGTTACATAAACAGGACAGGTGAAATATTATCATGTAAAGCAACCATAAACACATGAAAAGACCTAGGTTTACAATTTATGATTAAAACTCTACTAGCTACACAATATACATAGACATAAAATGTAAAAACTTAAATATCTTAGGCTACGTCTTCACTACGGGCGGGGCGGGGGTCGATTTAAGATACGCAAATTCAGCTACGCGAATAGCGTAGCTGAATTCGACGTATCGCAGCCGACTTACCCCGCTGTAGGGATGGTGGCAAAATCGACCTCTGCGGCTTCCCGTCGACGGCGCTTACTCCCACCTTCGCTGGTGGAGTAAGAGCGTCGATCCCCGAGAGGTCGATTTCTACCCGCCGATTCAGGCGGGTAGTGTAGACCTAGCCTCAGAAACAGTAGCCAATCAGTTGTTTTAATTGTCATATTTGAATTCAGCATATCAAAATACATAATAAATAGCACATTTTATCTCTGAAGCAGACGACTTCTCAAAAATTGTAGACCAGTGTTATAAAAGAGAGGCTTTATCCTTCTCCCTGTTTTGTTTGGAGTTAGGCAGGCGCCTAAGTCATTCTTGCAAGAACCGCCTTAGGTGTCTAAGCTATCTGACTCCAGGAGACAGTTCCCAGCTGTGGATTGCAAGCAGAGATAGGCATCAGCCCAGATTTAGGTGCTGAAGGCCAGATCTTTACATATGTTTAGGCATCTAGTGAGAATTTCAAAACATCTAGGTATCTAACACCCATTCAAATCAATGCGTTTTAGCCTAGGTACTTTTGAAGATCCCATCAGGCGCCTAAATAGGGGTTGTTAAGTGATATCTAGGAGCTTGCACCCTCTGCACAGCTCATATATAGAGGACAGTAACTATTTCTCTTCATGAAACCCTGAGCTTTCTCCCAAAAATCATTTCAACAGCCAAGCCTTTATACTGAACTTTTCTACATTGTTATGGAAAAGAGGGAATGACACTGTATATGGCTTTAGAGGGAATAGCAAATGCTTTGGGGCTAAAAGTAATAGGAGTCTTCAAAGGTGAATGCAAAACTTACATGAAAATTGAATTAAGCCCAGAAATGTGTGCTGAATGTCTCCCTTAACTAGTCTCTAGGAGTGTGTGGGACCAATGGGATCAGTGAGCTCACAAAATGATGTAATTCAGCAGACAGTATCAGACAATTGAACAGAAGTGGGGAAATAATTATTTAAAAAGTAAATTATCAATTTGTGTGTTCCAAGTCAGCCATTGTCTGTTACTGTGGGCATTATTTTTATTAATTAGTCAACAATATGCTAGTCTCTTTACAGACAGGTCAGGTGACAAGGGCCCTATACCCATTCAGCACATTTTTTTTGGACTAGTTCAATTTTCATGTTAACTGTGAAGTTCACCTTAAACTTTTGAGCTGTTTGCTCACATTGAAGCTATTAGGATTTGATTTGGTTCATTCCTGGAAACTGTCCTAGTGACCTCTGTAAGTCAAATGAAAGGGGGGAAATATTGCACAGCATTTCATGGGACAAAAAGAATTTGAAATTACATCTGTTGTTGCCTGTTGTGGTTACTTGGGGATTTTGTCACATTTTGACAACACTGCCTTTTCTCTGGTGGCAAACAAGTTCATAATCATTATTCCCTATTTTTGACAGACATAATAACACCTGCAAGCCCGGGGCCCTTATACCACATTGGACAGACTCCAAGATCAACCACTATGCTGTCTATACTTATGAGTTATGTGAACTGTGCCTATACTCTATGGGTGATACTCTGCCCAGTGGAGCATTCTGTTTGTTGGAATGAGCTATTCTTTCCCTATTGATTGAAATATGCCACTACAGATGTGGGGTTTGTT
This sequence comes from Terrapene triunguis, assembly GCF_002925995.2. Taxonomy (NCBI): domain Eukaryota; kingdom Metazoa; phylum Chordata; order Testudines; family Emydidae; genus Terrapene; species Terrapene triunguis. The sequence goes on along the minus strand of NW_020664420.1, from coordinate 59,842,402 downwards.
TAGGTCAAAGCTGCTCTGTCCATGACATAGTCAAATTATTATCAAGGATTTGTAAACAGCCCTTTTGCCTTCAATTCATATAGTTTTTTTTTCTGTAATCATCCCCACTTCTCCTGTATATAGAACGTCCAATATTAAAAAGTAGTAAATATATGCAATTGTGATGGTGTTTACAGATCCCACACAGAGACTAACAAAGAGAAGGAACAGTACTGGGCCAAAAGGACCCTGCCCCTCAGCAGTGGCAAAGCATGCTTCAAGTGGAGGATCTGCTTAAAAGGATAGTCAGTCAGGGGTGTGGTGTGATAATAAACTTACTTGAAAGGGTGATGTAGAAAGTATTACAAACAAAGGAAAGGTAGGATTAATGTGTTTAAAAGTATTGCTGAGATTAAGTAGTTGGACAGATAAAAAATTGATGATGATGCTATATAGAGCATTAATAAAATCAGCCATATGTTATGGATGTCAAGCCTTTAGTTCTGCATTCGGAGAGGAGCTTAAAAAGTTAGTCAATTGAAGCTCAAGCACTACAAACTGAATGTGGTGCACTTTTTAATAACACAATGTCTAATGCAGATCGCTACTAACTAGAGAAATGCCTTTTGATTTAAGGATGAAAATGTTAGATCTGACACTTCGGGCTAAAGTTAAGGGAAATGGCACAGATAAGAATACTGGACAAATATATGAGGAATGTTGGGAATTAAGTGGACTAAATGTAGTCTGACACAGTAAACTCCATCATGCTTTTGGGGTTAAAGTGTAGGTAAAAGAGTTAAGTGAAAAGGAAGGATTAGAAGAGATTAAAATCTGTAGCTATGAGGTAGAAAATTTATACTTGGAAAATCATCTCTCTGAATGTGGACTTAGAATTATCTAATAAAGTAAGGGGAAAGATAGAGTCATCCTATATGACAGATAAAGTTTGAGTTTATACATGCTAAATGGAATCACCATTGCTGAATATATATTGACAAATCTAAAGATGAAAAATCAGGTAGAGTGGGGATAGCATTTTGCATCCTTGAGATTGGAGTGAAGAAATCTAAAAGAATATCTAATTTTGTAGCCATTATGACAGCTGAATTGGTAGGAATAATGTGCAGATGACTGCAGCTGTTATCTTTTTGGATTTATCATCAGATATACTGGCAATTAAAAGGAGTACCTCAAAGCAGGAGTGACCTAATGAATGAAATATTGTTTTTGACAACAGTTAGTATGCTCAGGCATGAACATAGCACTAGCATGTATTCCTGGGATACCTGGCAATGAAATGGCAGATAAAAAAAAAGCAAAAAATGCTTTAAAAATGGAGAAATTGAAATAAAGATTCCTTTGAGTAAGCAGAAATGTAAGTTTAGTTTAAAAAGGATTTAAAAGGGAATGGCAAGAACTAGGGACCAAGAAGACAAGAGGAGGACAAGTCTATAACTTATGCCCCAAAATAGGGGATAATGCACCACTCCAGTACTAATGTTTAGACTGTTAGCTGGTCACTGTGTTTGAATAATAATTTATATTTATTGAATAGACCCAAAGATGGGTTATGTAACCCCTGTAAGGTTAAAGAAACAGTTGATCACCTGATATGGGAATGCAGGGAATGTTCCCAGTAGGGGGGAAAAGTCTCTTTATAAAGAATTTAGATGCTTTGAGATGACAGAATACATTATGAGGGGTTTAAATATTGGAAAAGTGGGATAACATTTTAAAAGTTCTCTTTTAAAAGGAAATAGTGTGGTAAAAATGTAGTGGCATAAATGTATGAGGAATATAGTATGTGGTAGTGACACACACAGTAGATGAGTCTGCTTTGTTGTAAAGCATAAGAGGAAGAGGAGGAGGAGGAGGAGGAAGTGGGGGGCGGAGGGAGAGTGAGCAAGAGGCTGTCCAAAGTGGGGAAGCCAGTTTGCAACTTCTGGAGGTGAAGCATCTACAGGAGAAGGTATGTCTGTGGGTAAGACCCAGGTGGAAGGGTAGGGGCTAGGATTGCCAATTCTGGTTGGACATATTTCTGGAGGTTTCATCACATGACATAATATTTAACTGAATATTAATCTTTAATTCCTGGACCGTAGTTGGGGCCTGACCCTCTTCCCCCCCACTCCATGCGGGGGAAAGTAACTTGACAACTAGGAAGACAGCTGGGGAATGCTTATTTGACTGACTGAGCTGCTGAGACTGATTGGGAACTCCCTGTTGTGGGGGACTAAGGACCTGTGACCATGCTCTAAAGTTGAAAGAGCTTGGGGCTCATATGCCTTTGAGGATTGCTGGAGCATAAAGCACCCTGACATGGACCCTCCCTCCACTGTGGAGGCCAGGAGTGGGTGGTGTAGAATGAGCTATGCTGGCTTTATAACTCTCAAGGATTGCCCACTTCGAAGGGACTCCTGAATTGGCTGTTTAGCACATCTTTCTGTCAATGTTGCACCACCACAGAAGAGCAAAGGGAATAGAGTGGAATTGAGAATCTTCCTCCCGTGTTCCAAAGTTTAACCCAAAGTACATTATAATGCTATTATAACTTCTAGTTTGGAAAAGAAGAGTAATTAAGTCAAAGAAAGCTGGCACCGAGAGAGAGAGAGAGCCACCTCAGGATTTATCAATATAAGAGGCTAATGGTACTTTGTGCCACAGAGTGTGCTTCATATCCTTTTCATAGCAACCCCTATTATGTGACCAATTGGCTTCTTTAAAGATGCATTCCTTGCTACATGAAACAAAGTTTTGTATACATCTAGCCACAACTGGAGCCACTGTGACCGCAACTTTGCTTACTTGCTGGCTAACTTTCAATAGTTTGCATAATGTGTATCTATAGGCTCTGGAGAAGTATTACTATAGCCGGAAGTCTGGCGGAATGAATAAATAAATACCAGAGTAAAGTGATACCAAAATTATCCTTTTCAGGAAATAAAGCCTTTTAAGAACTATCAAGTTTTGAAACTGGGGTAAAATGACCCAGAGTCCCAGAGGTTTCCTTTCAGAAGTTCTTATGAGGCACCGCACAGTGTACAAAAAGTGGAAGACTAGATCTCTTTCTGTAAAGAATTAGTTGAGCTGGAGGATAAAAGCTACTTCTGCAGTTTTGCTGTTGAACTTTTCTTAATGGAAGGGACTGGATTTAGGGTTTGAGAATACTTCGGAAGTTAAAACATGCTTGGGTCTAAAGAGCTTACTCTTATGTGCCTGCTGAGGAAGCACTTGGATGATAGCTTGTGATTTAGCAAACTATGTGCTATTTAACAGCAAATTTCAGTTACTTAATATAAGCTGAGAGGAAGGGTCTGAGTGAACGGTTATAATCAGAAATAATTTAATTTTTTTGCTGTTACTTTTCCTTTGTGTCCACTGGGCTACCTACCTGCACCTGCAAATCATATATAGGTAGTTAAACTTCTAACTGCTGATATTGTGGGCATAATGATTTGCAGAGGCAAAATTGTAACCCTACAAAGCTGGCAAAAATTAGGCCCTAAATAAATGCTAATTAGTTCTTGTAAATAGGAATAGGGTGGGAGGTTGGTCTTTTTTCTCACATAATACCTAGGGAAGTGAAATGAAAACAATTTCAAATAGTGAGATGTGGGCTTTTGTTACCTTCTGTACTTTTTTGAACACTTACCACAAAACATTTGCCAAGAGGAGCCGAATTATTTTTCTAATGACTGCAAACCACAAAATAGTGGATTTCCCTTAAAACTCTTCTACCTATCTTAATCTTTCATCTGTGATGTACAGTAAAAGTAACTAGGTTTAACTAAGGAGAGCAGCTGGCTCTATAGAATTGTTAGGAATTGTCCATAAATGAAACAATTCCTAAAAGATATATATCACTAGTCATATTAAATCAGACCTCCACGTCCCTCGGCCTGCGCCGCTTCCAGCAGCTCCCAATGGCCTGGAGCGGTGAACCGCAGCCAGTGGGAGCCGCGATTGGCCGGACCTGCGGACACGGCAGGTAAACAAACCGGCCCGGCTCGCCAGGGGCTTTCCCTGCACAAGCGGCGTCCCAAGTTTGGGAAACACTGCCCTAATTGAAAATGAGTGGTTTTTGAATTATTATGTAAGCTTGGTCTATACTACAGAGTTAGGTTGACCTAAGGCGGCTTAAACTGACCTAATTATGTCAGTGTTCACACTACAGCCTTGCCTGTGGATGTAAGTGTTCTAGTACACCGACATAATAACTCCACCTCTACGAGAGGCATAGGGCTTATGTTGGTGTAGTTAGGGCAACGCAGAGTCTGTGTAGACACTATGTTACTTATATTGGCATAGAGCCATGAAATTGTCAAGAAAGTCAGGCTGTCAACCTGGGGCTGATGGGGGCTCTAGCTAGAGCCTGGCTGCTCCCGAGTCTCCCCACTCCAAGACAGACTGTGCCTGCCCCGCTTGGAGCTGGGCTGCCCCCCGGATCCCGGTTCCCCAGCCTGGCTGCTGCTCAAACTCCATGCTCTCTTTTGGGCTGCAACCTGGGCTCCCTGCTCTCTGCTGGGCTGCGCCCTGGTGCTGCCCAGAAGCTTCTGGCTCCTCCACAGGAGCCTCCTGGACTTAGGGTACGGAGCTCCTTGCTGGCGGGGGCAGCTGGGCTCTCACATGCAGAGCTGTGTGTGGAGCTGAGAGCCTGGATGGTAATTACTGCAGTGGTTGTAGGGTGACCTACCATAGCTTGACTAAAGTTTCTAGTGTAGACATGCCCTTAGTTTACTACAGCATTTTGATGTCATGCATAATATAATAACAGTCACAGATGGAGAACATAAGAACATAAAAAGGCCATACTCATCTGCTTTCTTGATTTCTCTCAATTTAGATTATCCAAATCCACATATCCTGGGTTCTCACAAGCAAGGATCTTTCTTTCATTTTTTAATGTCCAAATTTCTCACTTCATCCTATTTAAAATTTGCTATGAGAATTTATTGGAGCTACCATGGAATTTTACAAGTGGCTCTGAAGTCAGAGAGCCATCACTTTTGCATTTTTAACAGTAGTTCATCCCTGACTTTGGAATCCATAATTTTAAAATATCACTACCAGTTCTTATAAGAAGTGCAATCCTTTTGACATTTTTGGGGTTGTTATAATGAAGCAAGGGATGATACTACCAGGGAATCCTCTGCATCTTACTGCTTACCAAACTGGAAATGTGGTATGAATGCTTTTAATTTATGTAATGGATTTATATACAGTATGTGACAAACAAACAATTGAGTCTCCGAACAAATGTGTGCAATTATACACTCACAGCATAACTTTAAAAAAGAAAGGGTAATGCTTCTGATGATCTATGCCTGAATTTATACAAATGTATGAAAACTTTGTTAACTTGCAAATCTAATGTTTTGTTGCAGAGGATGTTGGCAGGTGTGTGTTTATAAAAGCCTTCAACATAATACAACTGGGGAGTAATTCAGCAAAGCTATATACAGTAACTCCTCACTTAACGTTGTAGTTATGTTCCTGAAAAATGCAACTTTAAGTGAAACCATGTTAAACGAATCCAATTTTCCCATAAGATTTAATGTAAATGCGGGGGGTTAGGTTCCAAGGAAATTTTTTGGGAGCAGACAAAAGGCATTATATACTATACTGTACTGTGGTTGGGAAATGCCCCTGGCTTACCCCACACAGGCACAGCCCGCTGCAGGCAAGAACGCTAGGAAGCACCTTTGCAGCAGCAGCAGCAGCAGCTTCCCCGGAGAAGAACAGGCTCGGACTTTGCCGGGAATGCTCCAGGCCGCCTCTTCCTGTCCTGTCCCCTCTCCACTCCAGGCCCACCTCTTCCCACCCCCCACTCCACCTCCTCTCCGGAGCATGCTGCATCCCCGCTCCTCCCCCCGAAAGTCCTAAGCGCCGCCAAATGCTTTTCTGTGAGGGAGGGGAAGGAGTGGAGATGCGGCGCTTCCCTGCTCCTCCCCCTCCCTACCAGTGCTTCGTACTTAGGACTTTCTGGGAAGAAGGGGGAGGAGCGGAGACACGGCGCTTCCCCGCTCATCCCCCTCCCTCTCAGTGCTTCCCCCACCTCCAGACAGCTGTTTGGAGGCACTTAGGAAGTGCTGGGAGGGAGGGAGAGGAGGTGGAGAAGAGGAACTTGTGCAATGCTCCCTTGTAAAGTCACTGCTCTTCCACAGAATCTTACAAGCAGTGGACAGAGCAGGCAGCCAAACGACGTTATAAGGGAGCATTGCACAACTTTAAATGAGCATGTTCCCTAATTGAGCAGCGACATAACTTTGAAACAACGTTAAGTGGGAGGACGTTAAGTGAGGAGTGACTGTATTAATGGATTATTTAGAAATCGGTCATAAAGAGAGATGTAACTGGGTAGTCTGCCCTTATTCTGAGACGGAGCACCTTTAAAAATAGGTATTTAGGCCTGGGAGAGGGGATTATCAGACACTGGTGGGAAGGGGTTGGGTGACTGCCCGATGAGCACTTGATTCCTATAACCACTGAAGGAATGGGGTGCAGAGTACAGAAAGCAGGTTGGCTCAGGTGGCAATTCCTAGAGTAGGAGGATGTCCAAGCAGATCGTCTGGGGAAGAGCTGCTAGGAACAGAGAGACTCTGGCAAGGAAGCCCCTGGATCAGGGGAAATATGGTTTAGCTGTTGGATTTATGTTGAACTGTTTCTCTGCTGGGTTTTGCTGAAGATTATTGGTGTCTCTGATAAATGAAGTCCTGAGAAAAAGGGCCTGATCCAGATTTAGGGTGTGGTGCTAATCCTTTGTAGGCTGGGGAAACAGATTAGCAGCCCTCAGGAGAGATTGAGGAGTAATGTTGGGAAACACAATAGATGAGTTCACAGCATAGTGTTGTGAAGGGCCAGTCCTGGTCTGGGATGTATAGAAAACATAGAGGGATCTCTTCACACTGCATTGGTAAGAATGAACCTGTGATATAATACTGGAGACCGTTTTGGTGCCAACAGCTTTAAAAAGATATTAGTATGATAAAATAAACCTAAAGAATGGCAACTAGAGCAATGAAAGTATTTAAGAACAGTTTAAATAATTAAATTTGTTTAAATAAACAAAGTTAAGGAAGAAGGTGGTACCTTCATAGAAAAACATAAAAGGTAAATTATGCAAGCGAGGGAAATACTACTTAGATCTGATAATACTAGTAACACAACAAGCAGTGAAGACAAATTCAGCTTGGAAAATAGGAAAGTCTTTTATGATGACATTAAGGACAAGCAGACAGCAGATCAGTTTGCTTAACACAGGAGTCAGAGGAAACTAAAAGCTATTCAAGTCAAGGCTAGATCACATTATGTATAGTATAGACCGTTTCTCGCTTGATAAAGGAGCTGCTCCCAGCTCTGTAGTCGCCGATTGTATAGTGTTCTGCTTTAACTGAAGATCTGACAAACTGTGGCCCTTGTGAACTTTTTTCTTATCTACAGTACTAATAGATTTAAAGTATCACTCTTAATATTTTCTGCACTGTATTGACAAAAAGTGTGCAGTACTTAAGTTCAATATGAAAGCATACTTGTGTATGTATCAATTTGTTTCCATAGCACACATTAGCAATTTATGCACCATCCTTGAAGAAAACTTAGGGTTAACTTTATTAATCTGTTTCTGCACTCATCCATTATGTTCAGTGCAGAATGGCTTATGTTAAAACATTTCATTTTTGTTATATATGTATGTGTTCTGAATGTTTTGGAGGATGCCTCTGTCTGCTAGGCATTCACTTGGCATTCCTGGCCATAGAGTAAAACCATGTCTCCACACTAACCCAATCCAGACTAGAAAAATATCATTATTTGTATAGTAAAATGTGATGCTTTCAAAGTAATTCTTACCATATCTAAAGTTAATGAGAAATTCAGTGACTCCCTCATCTAGCTTAGTTGAAATATGCTTCTCAAAACACCCTTTAATTAAATTTTACAGTGTTTTGCTTTTTAAGTCCTATTGCTGTTGGCTGTTATGAAAATAGGATAAGCTTTAACTGTTGGAAGGAGAAAAATCATTTTTTTTCCTCCAAGAAAGCACCCTTTGGATGATAAAAATAGCGTATAAATAGCATGTTATACAGTATTTCTGTCTAATGGGAAGGAACACTGAAGCTGGCAAGATACAAGTAGGCACTTAGCCAAAGATGCCAGGTAACATGCTGTAGCCCAGCAGGTTTTCCATTTGGAGAAATTAATCCTTAGTCCTATTGATTTGGAGGAATAGAGGTCAGTGTGAGAACTGGATGAATCCCTGTTTTATTTTTTGGTTTACAGAAAGTTCCAAAAAACTGGGAAAAACATTCGGCTTGATCTGAAATGAACATTTTTGATAAATGTGTTTTGTTTTTCTGGATTTTGGTTGGGTCAAATGAAATGTTTCAGTCTGTTTCTGGGTATTTTAAACTTTGTTAAAATAAAAACAAATGAAATGAAGGGCTAGATCTCCAAATCACACAATCTACTCATTAGCCAAGTGATTAGGGTACTCATGTGGGATATGGGAGACCCAAGTTCAAATCCCTGTTCCAATTATTGATACAAAGCTTTAACAGAAGAGATTGAGGGAGACCCACCCTCCTGTACATGATGGTTTGGGGACACTCCCCTGTAAGGAGGGAGACCTGGGTTCAAGTCTATGCTGCAGAGCAAAGAATCAAACATGAATCTTCAACGTCCCAGGTAAATGACTTACTCTGTAGGTTAAGTCATTGGGTATGAGGAGCTGTGAGTGCTGCTGCTGCTAAATCCCTATGTGAATCTAGCCTGAATTATTTTGTCTGAAACTGTCAAATATGAGAATAGTTTTAGTCAACCTGAAACTGCATTTTTTTGGGCAAATAAACTATTTGAACATTTTTTTAACTTGATCCTAGTCAGAATATAATCCACTGTGTTGAAAATGCAGTGTGTACTGAGTGAGACATGATAATCTCTTTAGGGGAGTTTTATCTCCTGGAAAACAACACATGCCAATGATATTTACTGCATTCCTAGTAAATGAAAAAGACTGATCTACTAAGTAAATTGTTTGGGGTAAGGGGTCAGTGTGGGTGGAGCCTGGGGCGGAGCAGGGTGTTGAGCACCCCTGGGGCCCAGAGAAAGCCAATACCTGTGGCAGTCGTAGATCCTGAGTTTCTGCTTTATCTTCTTACAATTTAAATTTGTTACAGATTTACAGCTTAGATGTAGAGAAGACATACTTTCTGAAGAAGATGGCTCTGGGATTTCTCTCTTCTTCCCATCTTCCAATTACTTTGGGTGCTACTTTTTTAGAATATGAAGCAGTACTTCTCCTGAGCTAATAAGCTCCAGGACTTCTTGTTTTTATCCTCTGAGTTTTAGCCAATGAAATGGTTACTACCTACTTAACAAGGAAAGTGATCAACTATTATACTAAATGTATTATAATATGGAAATGTATTCTCCATCCTCTCAGCTCTGCACGCTGGCTCCTATAAATCCTTCTGCTCTGATAGTCTATAGTCCTCCTCAGGACCATATGCCCATACAAATAAGGATGCATTGACTTCTTATCCCATCACCCCTCTGACCCCATGTTCTCAATATCTACCCTCTGATGATCCTTGCCTCCTGATGAAGGTTTACTTGCCCCGTTTACTTCTTGAACTAAGTTTAATTCCTCCTTCAATTCCTCCTTCAACCTCCAGCTTCTACAAAACTACCCTCAAGGGATGGGCTCCGCATCACAGAGAGTCAAGCAATGTAAATTGTTGCAGCCTCTGTACACTAATTTACTCTGCTTTGGCACACGTAAGTGTGTAAAAATGTGGCAGAACTTTGCCTACTCTGTCTGCATCCATTGAGCTGGGACTCACTGGAGCATGCCATGGAGGAGACACCCCCTGCCAGCTATGAGCTGTAGACCTAGGCTCCCTTCTGTTAGCTCTTCAGGGAAGGGACCATGCCAGTTTGTTTTCTGCAAAGTATCATGCAGATTGTGGCATAATATGAATATTAAATAATAATAATCCCGAGGGCAGTAACCAGTCAAAGCAGAGGGATTTACATAATCAATGTGTAGCTGTAACTGTGCAGTTATTATGCAAATGCCCCTACTCTGGCTATAATGGCCCTCAGCCAGTCAATATGACTATTAGCATTCTATACTGTTAAAATACCAGTAATAATTGTATAAATAACTTCCTGACAGCTCTTGCCACTTGATGCCATTCAGGTCTAAGCAGAATACAAGCACCACTCTAACTCTACACAAATGCAAGGAGTATGGAGAATGAACTGGAAGTATTAGAACATAAGCCAAATTATGATTTAATTGGCATCACAGAGACTTGGTGAGGTAAGTCTCATGGACTGGAATATTGGTATAGAGGGATATAGCTTGTTCATGAAGGCCAGGCAGGGTAAAAAGGGAGGAAATGTGCATTGTACATGAAGAATATATATACGCTAGTTCTGAGGTCCAGAAGGAAGTGGAAGGAAGTCCAGTTGAGAGATTCTGGGTAAAAGATAAAAGGGGTAAAAAATAGGGTGATGTCATAGTAGGGGTTTACTATAGACCACCAATTCAGGAAGAGGAGGAAGAAGAGCCATTTCTAGAATAAATAACAGAAATATCCAAAACACAAGACCTGATAGTAATGGGAGAACTTAAACTATCCAGACTTTTCTGTTGGAAAAGTAATATGGCAAAAAACAAAATTTCCAAAAAGTTCTTGGAATGTACTGGGGACAACTTTTTGTTTCAGGAAGTGGAGGAAGCAGGACTTAATTTGTAATGAAAGAGGTGCTGGGACTCAAGCAATTTTTTTACTTTCATATATGATGGGGCAAGCCCAGAGGTGCCAGGGCTATGAACTGCCAAGCCCAGAGGTGCTGGGGCTATCAACTGCCAAGCCTAGAGGTGCCTGGGCTCAGCCCTGGCAAGCCCTGGAACAAATTAAGTACTGGGAGGAAATAACCAGGGGTACAGACTTGATTCTGACCAGCCGGGAGGAATTGGTTTCAAAGCTGAAGGTGGAAGTGTGAAAGTGAGCATGAAATGATATATGTAATGATTCCAAAGAAATGAAGGAATGAAAGCAGCATAATAAAGACAATGGTTTTCAAAAAAGCAGACTTTAACAAACTCAGAACTGGTAGGTAATGTTCCATGGAGAAAAAAATCTAAGAGAAAAAGGAGTTCAAGAGAGCTGGCAGTTTCTCAAGGAGACAATATTAAAAGTGCAACTGCATACTATCCCTTTGCAAAGGAAAGAAAAAGAAGCCAATCTGGCTACAGCAGGAGCTTTTTAATGAACTGAAAATCAAAAAGGAATCCTCCAAAAAGTGGGACAAATTGCTAAGGAGGAGTACAGAAGAATAGCACAAGTATGTAGGAATAAAAGCAGAAAGGCAAAGGCATAAAATGAGTTACACCTGGAAGTTACAACATAGAAGGCAATAAGATTCATAGACTCAAGAGGTTCTTTAAATACTTTAGGAGCAAGAGAAAGACAAAGGAAAGTGTAGGCCCTCAACTTATCAGGAAAGGAGAGCTAATAACTTATGACATCAAGAAAGCTGATGGGTTTAATGCCTATTTTGCTTCAGTTTTCACAAAAAAGGTTAATGGTGACCAGATACTCAAAACAATGAAGGGGGAAGGAATGTAAGCCAAAATGGGGGTGGGGGGGAGTTAAAGTTAAAGAATATTTAGATAAATTAGATGTATTCAACTCAGAAGGGCTTGATGACATTCATGCTAGGGTACTTGAGGAAGTAGCTGAAGCAATCTCAGAACTGTTAACTATTATTTTTGAGAACTCATGGAGGATGGGTGAGTTCCCAGAGAACTGAAGAAGGGCAAACTTAGTACCTATCTTTAAAAAAGGGAACAAAGAGGACTCAGGAAATTATAGACCAGTCAACTTAACTTTGATACCTGGAAAGAAACTGGAACAAATCATTAAACAATCAATTTGTAAGCACCCAGAAGATATTTGGATTTTAAGAAATAGCCAGCAAGAACAACTCATGCCAAACCAACCTAATATCCTCCTTTAACAGGGTTACTGGCCTAGTGGAGAAGGGGGAAGCAGTAGATGTGATATATCTTGATTTTAATAAGGCTGTTGACACCATCCCACATGGTGTTCTCATAAGCAAATTAAGGAAATGTGGTCCAGAGGAAATTACTATAAGGTGGGTGCACAACTGGTTGAAAGACTGTGCTCAAAGAGTAGTTATCAATGGTTTGCTGTCAAAATGGGAAGACTTATCTTGTGGCATCCGGCAGGCATCAGTCCTGAGTCTGGTACTAGTCAATATTTCATTAATTACTTGGATAGTGGAGTGGAAAGTATGCTTATAAAATGTGCAGATAACACTAAGCTAGGTTGGGTTGTAAGCACTTTGTTTGGAGGACAGCACTGGAATTCAAAATGACCCTGAAAAATTAAAAAATTGGTTTGAATTCAACAAGATGAAATTCAATAAAGACAAGTGCAAAGAACTTCATTTAGGAAGGGAAAAAATCCAGTTCACAAGTACCAAATGGGGAATAACTGGCTAAGTGCTAGTACTGCTGAAAAAGGATCTGGGTGTTACTGGATCACAAACTGAATGAGTCAATGTGATGCATCTGCGAAAAAGGCTGGTATCATTCTGTATTGTATTAATAGGAGTGTCATATTTAACACACAGAGAGTAATTGCCCCACTCTACTTGGCACTGGTGAGACCTCCACTAGAATATTGTGTCCAATTCTGGGCGCCTCACTTCTGGAAAGATCTAGAAAAATTAGAGAGTCCAGAGGAGAGCAACAAAAATGATGAAAGAGTTAGAAAACCTCATCTATGAGGAAAAGTTAAAAAATGGGCATGTTTAGTCTTGAGAACTAGACTGAGGAGTTTTCAAATATGTTAAGGACTGTTATAAAGGGGACTGTGATCAATTGTTCTCCAAGTCTACTGAAGGTAGGACAAGAAGTAATGGGCTTTATCTACAGCTAGGGAGATTTAGATTAGATATTAGGAATTTTTTTCTAACTATAGAGATATTTATGCTCTTAAATAGGCTTCCAAAAGATATTGTGGAATCCCCAACATTGGGGGTTTTGACAGGTTGGACAAACACCTATCAGGGGTGATCTATGTTTACTTGATCCTGCTACAGCACATGGAGCTGAACTTGATACCTTCTCAAGGTTCCTTCCAGCCCTAAGTTTCCATGATTCTAATACTGTTTTCTTTTTTCAGCTGGTGGATCTATAGCTCCTGTACTTCCAGAACTACTACTGGTTACTTCAGTGGAGTTTTATTGAATGCTCATGTAGTTGAGTTATATGAAAACTTTAGGATGTCTGTGTGTAGTAGGTCTGAAAATGTTCTGCAGAGGCTCACATCCTTCATGCTAATCTTCAGTGCAACAGACTGAACTGTTACACTGGTGTAAATCAAAAGTAACTTCATTATCTTCAGTGGAGTTACTCTGGATTCAGAATGATGTAATTGAGGTCAAAACCTGGCCCAAACCCAAAGAAAGCCAGAAAGTTTATGAATAGACAGTTATGCTTTACAGCTGGACATCCTCATGAGCTGACAGTGTAGGTTAAAATTAGCATTTTCCATAATTTTTTTTCCTTGTCCTCATGTCTGATCTTACATTTGTAAGATTTAGTCCTGTGAAGTTATAGGTACCAATATATGCCATAAGGTAAGAATACACTCCAGTGCTAAAAATCTGACATCTAGGCAATAAAATTATTTACCATTTAAAAACACAATCCAACTCATATTTAAAAGATACCATCCTAGATCTTTAGCTTGGATAAGGGGCATACAAGGCAGCTCAGGAGAGGCTAATAGTACAAGAGTGGCCTTTGCGCTCACCCAATCCTGTGCTGTTTGCCAAGCCTATCTCCCAGCATAATTTACTGGGAACCTCGCCAAAGTTTCCCCAAATTATGCCAACTGTCAATTGCCCAAGTAGTCACTATGGCTGCTGTGGATCAGTGGGGCGGGCATACAGAGGCCCAAAACATGCCCTCTACATCAATGCCAAGGAAGAAAATTGGTACAGCAGCCTCTTTATTAAGTCAGTACTACTGCAGAACATCTTTACTGTTGTGATCATCCTCTGTCTGGCTATGCAGCCAGACTTCACTAGTGTGCGCTTGGATTTATTAATCTTAGCAAAATCCACCACCACCAGAACATAATTTGAACCATTTGGTATTGGTTGGCGTTCTAGGCTCTTCTGGGACCAATTCATTTTAATTGTATAATGCTAAATATTACACACGAGTAGTTACTGAATATTTTTCCCATTAAAACTTCCTGTGCTAACTGAAGTGGCAAATTTTGTTATATTTGCATGAATATAGATACTGTATTGCATGTTCTTTCAGAAAGGTAGTTGTTATACCAACAGAAAAGGTCTGCACTAGCTTGTTTCTGAGTCAAATCTTATCCTCCGTATAAAAGGTTAACATCTGACATGGTTTAAAGGGGGAAGGAAAAATCCTCACCGTTGCAGTAGATGAACATTCCTGTGGCTCAATTTTAAAAACTAGCTCTTAGCAGATTTTATTGTCACCTGTATTGTTCTTCCTGTGGGAATTCTTGATTATGAGTTACCCTAGAGGCAAGTGTTTCAAATCAGTTAATATTTCTGTTTTGCTCTTGTAATTACGCTGCAACATACTAAATGGTCAGTTTTCAGAATGGAGAGAGGTAAATAGTGGTGTCCCCCAGGGGTCTGTACTGGGCCAAGTCCTATTCAACATATTCATAAATGATCTGGAAAAAGGGGTAAACAGATGATACAAAACTACTCAAGATAGTTAAGTCCCAAGCAGACTGCGAAGAGCTACGAAAGGATCTCTCAAAACTGGGTGACTGGGCAACAAAATGGCAGATGAAATTCAGTGTTGATAAATACAAAGTAATGCACATTGGAAAACAATCTCAACTATACATATAATATGATGGAATCTAAATTAGCTGTTATCACTCAAGAAAGAGATCTTGGAGTCATTGTGGATAGTTCTTTGAAAACATCCACTCAATATGCAGCGGCAGTCAAAAAAGTGAACAGACTGTTGAGAATTATTAAGAAAGGGATAGATAATATCATATTGCCTCTATATAAATCCATGGTATGCCCACATCTTTAATACTGAGTGCAGATGTGGTCACCCCATCTCAAAAAAAGATATATTGGAATGGGAAAAGGTTCAGAAAAGGGTTACAAAATGATTGAGTATGGAATGGCTGCCATATGAGGAGAGATTAATAAAACTGGGACTTTTCAGCTTGGAAAAGAGACGGCTAAGGGGAGATATGATTGAAGGTCTATAAAATCATGACAGGTGTGGAGAAAGTAAATAAGGAAGTGTTATTTACTCCTTCTCATAACACAAGAACTAGGGGTCACCAAACGAAATTAATGGACAGCAGATTTAAAACAAACAAAAGGAAGTATTTCTTCACACAACGCACAGTCAAGCTGAGGAACTCCTTACCAAAGGATGTTGTGAAGGCCAAAAGTATAATAAGGTTCAAAAAAGAACTAGATAAGTTCATGGAGGATAGGTCCATCAATGGCTATTAGCCAGGATGGGCAAGGATGGTGTTCCTAGCCTCTGTTTGCCAGAAGTTGGGAAGGAGCGACAGGCGATGGATCACTTCATGATTACCTGTTCTGTTCAGGGGCGGCTCTATGGTTTTTGCCGCCCCAAGCATGGCAGGCAGGCGGCTTTCGGCGGCGCACCTGCGGGCGGTCCGCTGGTAATGCGGATTTGGCAGCATGCCTGCGGGAGGTCTGCCGGTCCCGCAGCTTTGGCGTCCCCGCTGCCGAATTGCTGCCGAAGCCGCGGGACCAGCAGACCTCCCACAGGCCTGCCACCGAACGCTCCCGGACTGCCGCCCCCACCGCCACCAGCAGGCCACCCCCATGGCTTGCCGCCCCAGGCACGCGCTTGGTGCGCTGGTGCCTGGAGCCGCCCCTGGTTCTGTTCATTCCCTCTGGGGCACCTGTCACTGGCCACTGTTGGAAGACAGGATACTCGGCTAGATGGACCTTTGGTCCCAGTATGGTCGTTCTTATATAAAAGTCTTTCCATTCTAGAGTCCCCGTTGGCTATCCTGTGGCAAAGCAGCTCATGTTCTTTTCCCATTCCCATTACGGGCTTTGTTTTTCAGGGTTTTATAAGAACTTGACCATTTTAAAATCACATCACATAGAAACCTAGCATACAATTTCTCAGTCACCTAGAAACATTTGTTTGTTCCTTTAAAATATCTTTCATTGGTTGGGTCATTTTTAATACTGCAGCACTGGAAAAGAGTTCTGGCAATTTAAGATGATTTCTTGTTATGTTGTTTAAAACAAAAAGCCTCTTTCCCCCTGGCTCCCAAAACAAACAAACAAACAAACAAAAAATCCAGCAAGTTTGCTTTAAATATTAAGACTGAATGTGATTAGGACTGGGAATTTACAACTATTGTTTTTATATTAAAACAGCTGATATCTTTCACCTGAAACAAGCAATGTACATGTGAATTCCATATCTATTCAAGAACAAATTAATGTTTCATAATGAAGATTATGGACTCAATCCCACACCCACTGAATTCAGTGAGAGTGATGCTGTTAACTTCAATGAGTACAGGACCAGTATTTACATGTATAACACATTATGCAAATTAGCTAAGTTTTTCTATAGTGCTCACCATCACAGTAATAACATGATTATAGGCTGATTCTTTTTGTTTTTATGCATCAAAACTTCCACTGAAGTAAAGAACTTTGCTTGAGTAAGTCATGGGTATAATCCTGCTCCCATTATGATAGGAAATCTGATTTAGTTCAATGAGAGCAGGATTGGGCCTTAAATACTGAATTTGACCCTATAAACGCAGTGTGGATAGTGTATAGAAATCCTATTTATTTCATGGGGGGGCGGGTTCATTAGTAAGAGCTGTCCTGCAACAGTTTAGCAAACATAACTTGAATGTAATCGATGTATGTATGAATGTAATCAACCAATTTATGAGTGAGATTACTATGATGGGATTACTTGTGATAGTGGGAGAGCAGGGCTTGGCAGTGCTGAGGTCCCTTTTGGTTCATGTCTGATGTTCTTAAAATCTCATGCTTCGGGGCTTCAGCCAGTCACCTGCAGGCAGGGGCGGCCCTAGACTAGCTGCCAGCAACTGGTGCCCTAGGCGAACCATGCAATCGGTGCTCCCACCCCCAAGCCCCAAGGGCAGATCTAGGCTGAGGTTTTTGGTAAACTGGGAAACATTTTGCCCCTTTTTTTCGTTTTAATGTTTTGTAAGCGTTTTTTTTTTAAACAGAGGCTTAATTATTCGATTTGTCCAACCGTCTGTCAGTCCAACCAATGTTTCTGAGATCAGATAAAATAGAGACATGAAATTTTCAGAATAGATTTGTACACGACAGCTAGATGATATTTCAGTCTGATTTCAAATAAAAATGCATTAAAAATGTTAATTATCATTTTTATTATTACAAATCCAAAATCATCCATTATGCTATCCTGCTTTAACTGCCCTTACCACCACATCCAATATAGAAAGAAATAAGAAAACTCAATGAACTTTAACCTGTATTTACAAAACACTCCGAATAAAATACACACTGTGCTCTTAAAACATGACTTTTCTTGCTTTAAGTTTTGAAAATGCAGTCACTAGTTCTTTTAGATCCAGTTTTCCAGCCATTTCTTGCTCTATTGACATTGTGGCAAGTCCAACAAGTCTCTCTTGCACCATTGTTGAACGCAGATATATTTTTATCTATTTTAACTTTGAGAAGCTATGTTCCCCACTTGCTACAGAAACTGGCAAAGTTAAAAGAATGCGTAGAGCTATAGAAACATTTGGAAAACTGTCCGTGAGTTTATTTTCACAAACAAACTTTAGTTCTTCTTCAGGAGTGGAATGTTTCTTAAGTCGTCTTGAAAAAGCCTGAGGCTCACTACACAAATCTGTAGCATCAATGTCTTTTGAATTTTCATGAGTCAATGTTGACTCCGGTTTTATACAAAATTCTCTTATCTGTTTTGCTATTTTCTTTTGCGAGCTGTGGATATCCTATAGAAAGCCAAATACTCACTCTAACTGCTGCATCTGTTGAAATCTTTTGTCAACCGAGTGAATAGCAGTATCAAGGACTGCGAAGTAGAAATTCACTTTGAGCCTTTGTTTTGGGTTCTGAATGGGTGTGTCTTGTCCTTCGTACAAAGACTGCTGTTTCTTTTGCCGAATGCGAACTGGCTCTGGTTCAAATTCTGTCAGAAAGTCTATTTCTTCAGCAAGCTCGAGAGACTCTACCAGTGTTCTTTCAAACCCTTCATCACTTCTGAATTCCTCCAGAATATTTTTAGTTTGCTGCAGTTTTTGAATAGCAGAACATACGTTCAAGGTCTTTTCCTGAAGCTTCTTACTAGTGAGGTTAATCTCGAAAAGGATATTATACCACAAAATGAGTGAAGTCACAAATTTGAACTTGGAAAGGCTATTTGTAAGAGCTTCTGTATCTGATGTGACGTATTGTCAGATCATCCAGTAAAGGTAGTATAATCAGAAATTTCAATTAGGGCATCATAAATGTTTCCAAGTTCATAGTGAAGAGGCTTCAAAGCATCAATGCGACTCTCCCATCTTATCTGACTAAGTGGTTTCACAGTTAGAGAATTCACATGGTGAGTCAGAATCTCCCAACGGCGTGTTGAGCCTGAGAAAAACACATAAACACGTTGCACCAGGTCAAAGAAACTGCTTGCCTCCAAATAGCATCTAGCAGCATCATTGACAACCAAATTCAGAGAATGCGCACTGCAAGGAATGAAAAAGGCTCTAGGATTGAGTTCCATGATTCTCCTTTGCACACCATTGTTTTTACCCTTCATATTACTCCCATTATCATAGCCTTGGCCACATAAGTTTTCAACAGATAATGACATTGTTTCAAGTCCTTGTAGAATAGTTTCAGTCATAAATGCTCCAGTCGTCTCCTTCAGGGATACGAAACCCCAAAAATGTTCCTTTATGAGCACTTCAACATTATCTTCATCTGCAGACTTTTCCATATCCACAAAACAAATGATCGTCATTTATTCAACATGACTCACATCTGGTGTACAGTCCAGTATTATTGAAAAGTATTTTGCAGAATGGGCAGCTTCTACAATTATCTTTTTAATGGTATTTGCAAGGATTTGAATCAGTTCATTCTGCATATTTTTTCCTAAGTAATGAACCTGTGTTTCATGATTACTTATTTTACGTAGATGCTCCTTCATGACTGGATCAAACAAAGCTAGATATTCAACAAATTTTAAAAAGTTTCCATTACCTGGAGTGTTTAATTTTTCATTTCTACCGTGGCTGCGGAATGCTAAATTTTGCCCACCGAGAACTCTCACTAAAGCAATCAGATGCGTTAATATTTGTTGCCAATATTCTTCTTTTTCCTTGATCACACGTAAATTTTCTTCAATAGCTTTTCCTTTTTTCAATCATAATTCAAATTCTTTCCAATTTTGAAAACATTCCAAATGTTCTGTACTTCTTTCATGTGAAGAGAGAATTGAAGATATGTTTTTCCAGTCCTTCGAACCATTTTCAGTAAGTGATGTACCAATTGCTTGATTTCTAAACAACTTGCAGCAAAAGCAAAACACAGAGTCCTTCAACACTGAATATTGTAACCAGTTTCGATGAATTTCTTCCCCATTAATGAGTTTCCTCTTGTAATGCTGAGCAGAGAATTTTCTTTTATTTCTAACCTTAGGGAAGGGAAACCAATTAACTTATTTGGGTCTATGTTCCACAAGAATTTGCCGCATACTGTCATCACATCTGGGCCATGAAGCTGGGTCCCCATACTGTAACTTGTTTGTAACTTCCTCATCCTTTCTTCTTTCTACTTCATTTACTTCAATTTCT
The DNA here is from genome assembly GCF_002925995.2 of Terrapene triunguis. Taxonomy (NCBI): domain Eukaryota; kingdom Metazoa; phylum Chordata; order Testudines; family Emydidae; genus Terrapene; species Terrapene triunguis. The sequence goes on along the minus strand of NW_020664420.1, from coordinate 59,822,480 downwards.
GCATGTCTCTCTGAAGGTGAATAAATTTTCTCCACTTCCATATCAGTCTGATGCTGTGAGCTGCCTTCATCTTGACGTTCCAAACTGCTTCCATGCGGATGTGAGCTAACCTCCTCCTCTCCAAGTAAAATTTCTTCATTTGAATGCAGTGAATTGCTTCCATCTTTATTTGGATTAAAGAGAAGATATTTCAGGAAGGATCCCTGCTGTTTTGCTTGGTCCTTTTCCTTCTCAGCCTTTAGTTTACGATACTCAGCTCTTGAGGGTTTTCTTTTTCCTCTTTCTGCCATGGGGCATTTGAATATTGTTATGTACTGTGCTCCCGACTGCAAGCATTATAGCGTTAAGGATGGCTGACACACCCACCACATGGTTCGCGATTTAAACCACATTACAGCCATCCCAACACGTCTTTTCACTGCTTAAAGGTTCAATGATTAGTAACATACTCGCCTATTAAAACAATTAGTTACTGCATTTTCACGGAAACAAAATGACCTTTTTCGACATTATAACCCAACACCGGTTGTTTGGAAAGCAATCCCCCTCCTCACAGTTACCTGCTTGGAATGTGACGTCATCACTTTCATAGTCTATTAAGCGTTAATGCTGTTACTTTTCTTTTATGGACCTTATTTATTACATGTGAACCAGTTATAACAAAGAAAAGTTCATAATTATACAACCTGATAATAACGCTAAGGTTTAATAACACTTAAAGATACTCACATTTTGGATTTATAATGCTGAAAGACATTATTCTTTATTCTTTGGCACCAAGAAACACAATTTTCCACAGTATTCGCTCGATTCTTAACCATCTACCTTTGACGTGTGTTAAAATGACCATTTGACATGCATCAACTCGCAATATCTCCGCTCTACATGAGTTTCCGGCTAAGCGACCTTAATGTATATTCGAGTTAGGTGTCACTAGCATTGCAGTTCTTGCCGCTGGCAGATATGTTTAATTGTGGCTGAGTTATTGCTTCTCAAAGTTGCGGAGTGGGTCATCTTGACCCTATGTCGCAAATTGAAAAAAAAAATTCGCTAAAATATTATTTATTTTTGCAGTAAATAAAAGATTTGACATATTAATAAATTCTCAAATGTAGAGAAATGAATTATAATTCATATTCCCAGGGCCGGCTCCAGCATTTTTGCCACCCTAAGCGGCGGGGGGGGGGGAAAAAAAGCCGTGTTTGGCGGCATTTCGGTGGCAGCCGCTTTATTCTTCGGCGGCGGGTCCTTCCCTCCGAGAGGGACTGAGGGACCTACCGCCGAATTGCCGCCGAAGAGCTGGACATGCCGTCCCTTCCCATTGGCCGCCCCTAGCACCTGCTTGCTGCGCTGGTGCCTGGAGCCGGCCCTGCATATTCCCTCCGTACGCGCACAGGAATTGAAATAATGACCTTTGTTATTTTATTTGTATTTTTTTTCATCATTTTCATTTTTTTTTATTTGATTTTTTCCTCTTGAATTTGGCGCCCCATTTAACTTGGCACCCTAGGCGACCGCCTAGTTCGCCTATATGGACGGTCCGCCCCTGCCTGCAGAAGTCACGAAGGAATTTCCCCATCCCTACCTTCCTCCAGTGTATTCTGGTTTCTTTTTTTCCTCTCCTTCCTGTGAACCATAAGATATGGCCACTGCTGGAAATGGCACACTGGATGGGGTGGGCTGGTGCTCTGTAGTGGCACCAAGTATTCTCTCTTTCAGGTGCTTGCTTGGCTGGTTCTTGCTCAGGATCCAACTGACAACCATTTGTGGGGTCGGGAAGGAATTTTCCATCAGATTAGAGGGAAGGATTTTGCCCCCACCCTGCAATGTGGGGCACAGGTCACTTGCCAGGATCATCTGAATATCTTATTTAATCCATTTCTTGCCATTGCAGAGGCCTCAAGTATTGGTGCAGCTCGGTCCCTCCTATTCTCTGCCTGTGGCACATAATAGTTTAGTCCCTGAGGGCTGTAATACGTTGGTCTAATTTTCAGTTGTTGGGTTTAGTGTGCAGGTATTGGATGGTGTTGGTGTCCTGTGATACACAGGTAGTCAGACTATATGACGATCCCTTTTGGCCTTAAATTCTGACTCTATGACTCTGTTTGCTTGAGCATGTAGGCAGCCTGACATAATAGCTCCACAAGGTGTGAACTGCCCTATGCATCTTAATAGGATGTTAACTGTTCCACCCCCCCACAGAAGACTGTGTATAGTAGGAGGAGAAGAGCACAGTTGGCCAAGTCCACCCATTCAAACATATACACCTCAGCAGCTGAGGTAAGTACTGAAGCCCTCCTCTGCTGCTACCACTGCCTCTCCAGGAGAGAGGCTGAGGGAATCCCTGCTGAGTGAGTGAACCTTCCAGAGTGAAGTGGAGTCTTATGTTGCCTTAATCCTGCCCTGACCTAGGCCCTAATAAGGGTTTGGTTCATTTCTCCCATTTTCTTGTTCTTCATTGCTTTGTAATAGGGAGGAAATTAATTTTTTAAAAGCTACAATAAAAGTAAAGAGGAGGGTTTATCATGACAAAAGCAAAAAATACTGAAATGGTCTAACTCTCTGTTACGTCTGGGTATAGCAGCACATGGAATGTTACTTTGATCCCTATTAATCGGACACCTATAAATAATAAAATGAGAAGGACATCATGGTCAGTGATTTTCAGCTGATTTCTTCATCCTAAGTATTCCCTAGTAATGAGCCACTTTTGAGTCTGTGCAACTGCACAGATGCCCAAAATGCAAAAAATTCACTTCTTGAATACCAAGATCTGTCAGACGAGTCATTGACTCTGAAGTGTTTTAAAATGTCTGAAATGATTCGACTTCATTAGGATTAAGTATTTTAAGGACTTCGCGTTGTAAAGTGTGTGAAATAATTTTAATCTTTGAAGATGAAAAGCAAGTAGTTTCTAACTTGAAGAGCTTTATTTTGAGTCTTCAGACAACTTACTTTTATTTCCTGCCATATAATTTGTGATCCATCAGCATGAAAGACTGCAAAATATAAGGAAATGGAGTCTTAATTATTTTACAGATGGGAAATTGTAAACCCCATCCCTACTGTATCTGATTTGTCAGTTTTAATAACTATTTCCAAAGGATATTTTATGTACTTCTGTACCAGATATGGGCTGGTCACAGAACTTGCTTATGCCTACCAGATGTGTTCATAACACCCTTTAATGCTCTGCCAGCTATGGCTCAGGTTAGCTTAAATAAGGTATTTTATGCACAGTATCGCCTAGTGACTAAAAAGTATAATACAGTATAGCAGGGGTCGGCAACCAAGGCGGCACATGGGCTGATTTTTAGTGGCACACTGCTGCCAGCTGGGGTCCTGGCAGCCGGCCCCGCTCAGCCCACTGCCGGCCTGGATTACAGAACCCCAGACCAGCAGTGGGATGAGCTGCTCAGCCCGCTGCCGGTCTGGAGTTCCAGCTGCCAGCCCCCGGCCAGCCAGGGTCCCGGTTGCCAGCCCCACTCAGCCTGCTGCGGGCCTGGATGGACGGAACCCAGGCCGGCAGCGGGCTGAGTGGAGCCGGCAGCTGGGACCCCAGACCGGCAACGGGCTGAGCCACTCAGCCCGCTGCCGGTCTGGGTCCCGGCTGCCGACCCCTTGCCAGCCGGGGTCCCCGCCACCAGCCCCGCTCAGCCCGTTGCCGGCCTGGATGGATGGAACCTGGGCTTGCAGCAGGCTGAACAGGACTCAGCCCGCTGCTGGTCTGGGGTCCTGGCCGCTGGCCCTTTGCCAGCCGAGGTCCCGGCCGCCGGCCCCTCTCAGCCTGCTGCCGGCCTGAATGGATGGAACCCGGGCTGGCAGCAGGCTGATCAGGGCCGGCGGCCAGGATCCTGGCTGGCAGGGGCTGGTGGACAGAACCCCAGACCAGTAGCGGGGTCTGGGGTTCCGTCTGCTGCTCGCACTGCCGGTCTGGCACGCAAAACCTTTTACTGGCACGCGAAACCTTAAATTAATGAAGACTTGGCACACCACTTCCCAAAGGTTGCTGACTCCTGCAGTATAGCATTCTATTACAGATACCACCTCTGTTTTCTGCAAATGTTGACGGAGTTATTCAAAAGACTATTTTGCATTACAAATATTTATCAGCCAGCCCTGTTGGATTGTTTTTGGGGGGATGATCACTGAATGAATGATGTACATTATAACATACCTAAAGGAACGCTTTTATGTACTTGATTTCTTTTATTAAACTTGAACTCTACCTCTTTTTCTTCTAGAAAATGTGCATGTGCGTAAAATAAACCATTGGCAATAGCCACTTATCTGTAAGCACCCAAAACATATATTCAGTCAATTGGTAACCCTTTATAAATGATACTTGGGAATGGGTATATTTAGAACATATGCAATTCAACTATGGACATATGGTGGGGCATACAAATCCCACAGTAGCCAATCAGCCCCAGCACACTTCATGTGCAAGAGCTGTCAGGTGTAAAGGGGGCTCAGTCTGTGCAGTGAGGAAGTGGAAGAGGAAATATCTTCTGATTTTCATTGTGGGAAAACAAAGGATGGTGGTGAGGCTATAGCAAAAGATAGGGAAATGAATGTTTTGCATTCTATTTCCATTTCTGCAACAAGTTTCCTGTGTGATCTTGGGCAAGTTACTAACTTCCTTGAGGCTTACTTTCCCCATCTGTAAATATAGGATAATGTGAGATAATTAATTTTTGTAAAGTACTTTGTAATCCTCATATAGAAGGCACATTAGATGTGTACAGATCTCTACAGCACTGTCACTGGAAGGGCTCTGAGTTTCACTTTTTCTCAGTTGGAGACTGATTGGGAAGGAAAGTGGACTAGCAGCTCCCATGTTGCATGAGAAATCTGCATGGGGCTAGGAGCTGACTGAAATATGTGATCCTCCAGGACCTCCTTGTGCAAGGGTAGACCTGACACCAACTGTTAGTTTGATTTGTTACCAACTATCAGGAACCTTTTGGTGGGTGATAAGGCAAGCCACTGCAGCTGGGGCCTGCCTAAAAGGAAGAGGTCTGAAAGCTGAACCCACTAGTGACTAATGCTTTCTTTTTAAGTATTTGTCTATTTTTGTACAGTACTATACTAGCTGTTTCTATTGCTGTCCTTGCTAAGTCATCTTCCTTTTCACAAAAGCTGCAGTATTCTTTGTCTAAATGTATCTCTATATAGTTATGTGCAGCTTATTTCCTAAGGTCTAGAGGGTTTAACACGTACTCTGACTCAAAGTGTCTCATCTATAAAAATAGACAAAAACCTAACAGGAAAGTAGCAGTTACTAGTGTGCATAGCTGTGGGCTTTGCAAGAAGTGCCTAGAATTACAGCTTGTTAAACAATAGGTTGTTGCCTTGTAGCAAAGGTGCTATCCCTGCAGACGGCCTCATTGGATTGCAGGAGCACTGCCTCAGTTTCCCCCATGAAGTCTTCAGCACACTTTGGTTATTGATGTGGCTAGCCCTCCAGCCAAGTCACTGTGAGAATTCAACTCCTTTCAGAGTAGCAGAGTCCGCAAGTCAAAGTCCAACAAACACAAACCAGAAGAATCTTCTGCCAGTGCCAATTCAGTACCTGCTGTTTACTATGGCTCTAAGTGGCAGTGAACCCCAGTCTTTATGCTGCTTTCTTGCTGTTTGCTATAAGTTGTTCTGCCATAGTCACAAACCATACCATTCAAGATTTTTGTGAAAGCAGCCCATGTCACTGGAAGGCTCACATGCACATCGCTTAGGCTCAGTTCATGTGGGATAGTGGCTGGGGAGAAAAGAGAAAGAGGTTCCTTTTCTTTTCACATAACTTTTGAAAGTATTGTCCCTAGGTGACTGTGATTAAGCATCATCATTGCTGGATCTACTGATACCATTCCCATAAGTCAAGTATCAGAGGGGTAGCCATGTTAGTCCGGATCTGTAAAAAGCGACAAAGAGTCCTGTGGCATCTTATAGACTAACAGATGTATTGGAGCATAAGCTTTCATGGGTGAATACCCACTTCGTCAGACGCATTCCCAAAAGTGTACTACTGTCATCTATGGCACTTCTAAGAATGAAATATCCCGCTTGCCCACATCCATAAATTGGTCGGTAAGCAAGATAGATTATCTGCTGGTTCTGAGACCCTCAACTCAATTCTGCTCATAAAAGCTCTAGGTTTCTTAGCTATTAAGGCTAAGGTATTGGATTCTAACAAGTGGTATGTTCTGCTGTAACAAATACTTGCAAACTGAAGTATCTCCATTATAATGCTGACTGTCTTCTGTAAGATGTGTTCTCCACATGGATTCCACTCTTGGTGTATAGACAAAAATCTGATTCTTTTGGCCAGCAGAGTCAATTGAAGCCATGCCTGGGCCTGAGGTGCCCTCCCACTCGAGGGCATAAAGGATGGAGCAGTCCCAATCACCCATCAGTACCTTTGCCAATACAGAATCCCATAGGAGCAGTACTCCATAGTAGTAGATTCCATGACCCACCCTCTTTCCCCGTGTAAAAAACACATTTCAAAACCAAGTCACTCCAGGATAATACTGTTTGGTTTTTTTCCTCAAGTGATTGTCCACACAGATTCCTCTCTTGATGGCTAACAAGCAGTTGTCTATTGCTTGGAGGTGGGCAACATGAGTCCTACTAAATTAGACCACAGATCAGCCTTACTAAAATTGGCATCCAATCTCTGTTAATTAATAGTGTCTTGTAAATGTGTTGTTTGAGCTCCATTTAGTGCTCTACACATCTTCTCAAACAGGCAGCAAAAGCTGCCTGAGCGCTTTTTATTATTTGTATTACAATAGCATCTAGTGATATGGCTACAGAGCAAAGAAAAACCCATGGATGGCCCACAGGGGTTACAGTTGTAACTAGGGTCAAGCCAATGGCTTCACAATAACACACATTACTGAAGTGATAGAGATACAAATTTAGGAAGAATCTCAATCCTTGAGCCAGTGGATAGAAATGTTTGGGCTCTAGGAAGAATGCAAGTATTGTTCAGTGTCATTCTTTCAGTCTGCTAGTAACTAAAGAGAGAACTTTCAAAATGGTGAATGGAGATTTATAGTTTACATGCTCAAATTCCAGGAATGTTAATGGGAGCTTTTCTCCCTAACCTGCCTCTGTGCCCCCCACCCACACCCCACTTGTGCAGCTTTGAAGATGTAACTTTTAGTAGTATTAGCATTAGCCACATCACACATGTTCCTGTCTGTAGGGACAGCGATTCAGTCAAAGCCATCTAAATAATAGCTGGGTTCTATGGGGATAGAATAATAGGGCACTGCAGGACTCATTTAAGTTACTTTAAATAGCAAAAGCTTTAGGAACAGATCTAGGCTGTTTCAGTTAAATAATTTCAATTTAAACATGTGCGCAAAACATAGTAAGCCTTTTTACCTACTTCAAATTAATGCCAATGCATAGAGATAGGAAGCAGGCCCAGACTGTAACCTCAGCACCCATAGGGAATGTAGACCTGTAATTAACCATCATTAGGTATCACTACTGCGCAACTTAATTGCAGCTCAGAATGCATTTATCTGGCAGCGTAAAGTACTTTGTATGTCTCATACAACAGCTTTGTACAGTTGCATTTCTAAATAAATCCACTTTATTACAAGAAGGCTTGGGCAGAGGGGATTGGGAAGTGTGAAGTTGTGTAAATATGAAACTTTATTAAGGAATAAAATTGTATGTCATTCAATGGGAATAGGTGCCATATGTTCCAGTTCTTGCACCCATATGGGAGTTTTGCCATTGATTTCCTGCGAGCAGAACCAAGCCTCTAGGATCTGCTATTCACTGACCACTCCTACCTGACCACTGACATTTATTTAAACCTTAAAATGGAGGCACCTCAAAGGGTCTGCCTCATGATTTTTGATCTTTGATCTCTGGCAATATTGCAGATTTTCTAAAGAGCTGTGTATGCAACATGCTGAGCTCTTCAAAATCTGACTTCTATTTTGATATATAAATGGAAGGGGAATTCTTTTGAAAAACTAGCTCAACATCTCTCATAGTTCTTGTGAGGCTGATGTACCTTATCACCAGCTCATACATAGGACTGTGCCTTCAAGCCCTCCATATGTGCCTTTTGTAGTAAGGGTCTTTTCGCCTACTGATCTAGTGCAATAGAAAAGTTGAAAAATCCAGTAGAGGACTTGATCCTACAGCTTTGACACACGTATGTAGACTACATTGAGACTACTCACATGAGTAAAAATTGCAGGATCAAGCCCATACATTCAATATTCAGTGATAGGAAAGTAGTATGACCTAACTATTTGGATAAGATTATATTAATTTAGTAATTAACCATGACAAAATATTACAATAAAATATTCATCCTACAAGAGAAAATATATAAGAAAAAGTAGTATAATGGTAGAAAAACTAGAAATGCAAGGAAGTCATATGCACATAATTATTGTATGTGTTTTCTAGTTTAAGCAGGGTTATTTTGCCAAGAAATACCTGGCAGTAGATAGATGGTATCCATATGTGCCACACATTATGGGTGTACCTGTTGTGGTCCCTCACTCACAAGTGAGGAGGGAGGCCACTCCACCTCGCTACTGCAGGCAACAATAGTCGGGCTCACTGGCCCCCATAGACGACTGGTGCCTCTCCAAACTGGGGACGGGGGCACAATCTAAAAGGGAGGACACGTGACCACCTCACATGTCTCCTCTGCCCAGCGACACCCCCTGCACCCAGTCTGGGCCTTCCATGCTGTCCTCACCCCATGTTACCTGCGGGGAGGGGCGGCTCTGTTCTTCTTCTGCTGCACCTCCCACCCACCACAGCAAATTGGCTGTTCTCCCTGGCAGGTGGGCCCGGGCAGGGAGCAGGACAGAGCCGCTTCTCACGTGGCTGAAACTGGCCACTCTGGGTCGCTGCTCTGTGCAGCTCAGCAGCTGCCTGAGATAGCCTGGCTGGGGCAATAGGTCAATAACGTGCCATCGCTGGCAATTAGTAACAATGGTCAATGATGGGATATTAAAAGTTACTACAGAGAACTTTTTTCCGGAGGGTCTGGCTGGAGAATCTTGCTCGCATGCTCGGGGTTCAGCTGATCGCCATATTTGGGGTCGGGAAGGAATTTTCCTCCAGGGTAGATTGGCAGAGGCCCTGGAGGTTTTTCGCCTTCCTTCGCAGCATAGGGCAGGGGTCGCTTGCTGGAGGATTCTCTGCGACTTGAAGTCTTTAAATCATGATTTGGAGACTTCAACAGCTGAGTCAAGGGAGAGAATTATTCCAAGAGTGGGTGGGTCAGCTTTTGTGGCCTGCATCATGCGGCAGGTCAGACTAGATGACCATAATGGTCCCTTCTGACCTTAAAGTCTATGAGTCTAAGTTACTGAAGATGTCATAGCTTTTCTGCCTCTGTTATGTTTGCATAAGGGTTATGTATACCCTCATTTTGAGGATCTGCAATTGTTAGAAGGAGTGAAAATGTTTAACCTTGTTGCCCATTTGGGACTGGACTGACAAAGCTTCAAGGAATATTGAGAGCTGTATTTTCTCTGAAATGTTCTGCCATGGCTGCTGCTACCAGATAAAGGGCCAGGTTCCCTGTAGGTTTATGCTGGCATAATCCCTGGCAAAGACCACAACCTCATTTCCATGGAGGGATTATAGGGACTCAGCTCTGCTTCAAACATTTCTAACGGATTATCATAAATGGCTCCCTGAAATAGAAAATGGGATTTGATAATTTTCTAGCCATCTTTTATTTTACCTATTGTGACAGACTCAGACCAGTGGGGTAGAGGAGTCTGGTAGAGGGCAAATATACTGGTCACTGGATGAGTAGTTTTCTGTTCCCTGAGTGACCAGAGCAGGGGCTGTACTAGAGTAATCAGGAACCTGCTAGAACCAGTTAAGGCAGGCAGGCTAATTAGGACACCTGGAGCCAATTAAGAAGAAGCTTCTAGAATCAATTAAGGCAGGCTAATCAGGGCACCTGGGTTTTAAAAAGGAGCTCACTTCAGTTTGTGGTGCGAGTGTGAG